>NW_022196913.1:63388675-63419358 GCF_008632895.1 Mastomys coucha
GGTGGAGGTGGAGGTGGTGGTGGAGGTGGAGGTGGTGGAGGTGCAGGTGGTGGAGGTGCAGGTGGTGGAGGTGGTGATGGTGGTGGTAAAGGTGGTGGTGGTGGAGGGGTGGTGGTGGTCACTCTAAACTTTAGAACCAGATTTACTGACTTATTAAAAATTACAGTAATTACTAGAAATGTTAGGAAACTGACAAATAAACAGAAAGTGTTAAAACCGAATGACCTCTACTTGGGGTCTCTCACCTGTGCCTGCAGCAGGGCTCAGTAAACTTCCGTTCCAAATGTAGAGACAGTGAATGTTTTAGCTTTTCCAGACAGTTGCCGTAACTGAATGCAACTTAGTTCCCACACCAAGAGAACAGACAAAGTTTTGAGCAGACTGAGGGGACATTTTATTTTATTAGTTCTTTTATTTTTTGAGACTATAATTAAATCATTTCCTCCTTCCCTTTCCTCCCTCCAAGTCTTTCCATATACCCTTTATTGCTCTTTTTAAATATATACATGCATATATATATACACACATATATATACTTGTACATATACATATCCCTAAATACAGCATGTTCAGTCTGAACAATGTTCTTCATGTATGCATTGTCAGTGCTGGCCATTTGGTACTGGGTGCTCAGTGAGCGTGCTCTTCCCTGGGGAAGACCATTTCTCTCGCTCTGAGCATAGTTCTTTGTAGGGCTGAAGAGTGGTCTGTCCAGCTTGACATGTTCAATAGCATCGTCCTTGTTCGCCTCACGTCTGGACAGTGACATTGGTGAGACTTTATGAGTGTAGTGTCTGACATCCATCTGAGACCCAACCGCACAGCGAACTCTGCAATCCTCTGGCACTTCCCATCTTCCCAGCCTTCTTCTACAAGGTTGGCTGAGCCATAGGTGCTGGAGGCAGCTGGTAGATGCTTCCCTCGGGAATGCGGTCCACAACTGTGCACTTTGCCTGCCTGTGGCTTTCTGTAGTGGCCCCCAGGAGTCATTTAAAGTGTAAGGAGGTGTCCCTCCTTAAGGGAGGCATCTGTGTGCCTCCCTTCAGCCACCACAGACACCAGACTGTCATCTCTCCTTTCATGTGCAAAATGAGTGTGTTGAGCAAGCAATCGGGAGTCCAGGCTTGAAGAAGACCCTCAGAGAACAAGGTATAGAAGGCTCCTGCCCTCCATCTGTCCAGGAAACGGACCTAAGACAACCACTCTGCCAGCTCAGGCTGTGCCTGTTGGCCACCTAGAGTTCCCGTTTATTTCCTCCCCGATTCTTTTCCTCATTGGAAAATGAGGCATCTTTTTTGACACGGACATCGTCTTTTTTTCCCCCTCAGACTCAGACACGAATAAACATGTTTCTTTTACTATCCTGCCCTTTGGCTTGTGTTGAAGGAGGTCAGAAGAATCTCAGGTTCTCTAACGCAAACACCACAGGTAGAGCAGGATCGGGTACCTGGGCAGTTATTAGCAGATTGTAAGAATAAGGACCCGGAACCACAGGACCCTAGCCATTGTCTGAGGGATAGACACAAGTCAGATCTCTGACTCTGGGAAGAGACGAGCCATCCGGACGTCATGGAAGGCCATAAATGGTAATTATCTAAATCTTAAAAGATTATTACCTAACTGATGTTTCCTGATAAAGAGCAAGCACATGCCATTGCCCGGTTCCAGTGGGCCTATCAGTCATCCAGAGAAGGCCCTTAGGGAGGCTGCTTGCATCAGAGGCCCTAGGAACAGAAAAGCCTGCATGAACAGTCCACTGAGAGGGTGGCTGCTTTGATCCTGTCTCTTCTCACCCTTTGGGTCTTCTCTTTCTCTGCAATAAGCTTTGCTCATTTTCTATACCACACTTTGTGTATCTCCTCTGAATTCTTTTGAGGACAGTTACTAGTGAAGGGCCAAGGAGAGGGAAGGACACAGGGAGGAAGCCATCTAGGTCACCACAGGCTTTTATGTGGGGACACACTGAAGAGGGTGTCTCTGTAAAAACCAGAGCCTGCTTGTCTGTCAATGTGTTGAGTTATAGGGCTGATGGGGGCTCAGGGAAGGAGATCTGAATTTCCATTCTCAAATTTTGTTTTGTCTTTTTGTATTTGAGACTGGTTACTGCTGGGGGTAACTGCGGTTCATAGTCAAAGATATTCGATAATTAGCAAGCATCTTTCCTGGAAGCCATTGCTGGGGGGAAAGTGGAACACAGGGTCAGGGAGTCAAGAATCTAGAGGAAGAAGTTAATTTATTTCTAAATACCAGATTGTTATTGGAGTTGTCACAGTTTAATCAAAATGGAGGAACTTTGGAAAATATGCAGCCCTGGTTAACGAAAGAGTTGCAGGTCCATGGGGTAGGGTATGGTGGCTGCTAAGAGGAGTCCAGAGAGAAACTGTGACAATGTGAAATCAATCCATCACAGGCAGAATTTAAATACATGTGTTCTAATAAAACTTTATTTAGGGCTAGATTTGACCTGCAGGTTGTCAACTTCTGAACTCACCCTCATTATGTTAAATGCACGCCATCTCTAAATAGTTAAATTTTACTCTCCTCATATCTCTGTTGATATATTGATGGAGAAAAAAAAGAGGGAAATAATTTTCTATGAGTGAAGGCATTTCAATTAATTAATTAGTTTGCTGTTGTAGTACTGACCTATGCTCTACCTGTGGGCCTATCCCACGCACAAAAAGCTTTCATAAAACCGAAAGCTGTATTTAGACACATTTTAAACTCAGCTTTACTTCAGTTTAGCCGAAGAGAACGTGCAGAAATGAGCCTGCGGTATCTGCTGAGGTTCACACTGCATTTCTTCACCACTCGGGGTGTTATTCCTAAAATATTTCTTGGGAGCGAAGGCAAAGAATGGTGATGGAAAGGCTGGAATATCTTCTACTTTTCAAAATTCTAGTTTTCAATTATGGATAGGGGCAGCTGGCTGCCAAAAGTAAAAATATGCGTCCGCCATTTCTAGGGCCTCTGAGTACGCATTGCTGGTTAATTGTCTTCAAAGTTCTATTGTCAAAGCAAGAAAAGCACAGTAAGAAAGTTTATCTGTCTGCAGATGTGATGGAGGGCGTGAGGTCACTTTGTCAGCGTGAGGTCACTGCGTCAGTATGAGGTCCTTGTGCAGGTGGTTGGTCAGGATCGGTAATGGCTGACACTACCACAGTTTCCTGCTCCTCTTCCTGATTGGTTCAGTCCACTTTTAGGGTGGGTTTTCCTTCCCCATTTAAACCTCTCTGGAAATGTGCTCATAAACACATCCAGAAGTGTGTCTCCTAGGTGAATCTAAAAGTCCATTCAGGTTGATGTTGAATACCAACCATCAGAATCCCATCCCGTGGCACCCAACACATCACTGGCTTTTTGTTTGTTTGTTTGTTTTTGTTTTAAAGATTTATTTTATGTATGCGAGTACACTGTAGCTGTCTCCAGACATACCAGAAGAAGGCACCAGATCTCATTGCAGATGGTGAGGTACGTGTGGTTGCTGGGAATTGAACTCAGGACCTCTGGGAGAGCAGCCAGTGCTCTTAACCACTGAGCCATCTCTCCAGCCCTTTTTTTTTGGTTTTTAAAGACAGGATCTCACTGTGTACGATGGACTGGCCAGGTACTCACTGCCTAGCCCAGGCTGGCCTCAGATATGGAGGTTTTTCTGTCTCAGCCTTCAGAGTCTTGGGATTTACAGGTGTGACCCACTGTGCTGGCTAAACTCGTGTGTGTGTGTGTGTGTGTGTGTGTGTGTGTGTGTGTTTACGCACACATGAATGAATATACCTGTGTGCTACATGGGTGCAGGTGCCCACAAAGGCCAGAGGAGGGCATTGGGTCTCCCGGAACAGGAGCAACAGGAAGTTGTGGGCTGCCTGATGTGGTGCTAGGAACTGAACAGTGTCCTCAACATGAGCAGCAACAAGTGCTGATTGGTCTCTCCAGCCCTAGACGCATCACATTTAAACCATCACATCCCGCACCGGCTCCTGGGAATCTCATGATGCAAAATACTTTCAGCTTAACTTCAAATGCTCTCATTTTCATACAGTTCCAACACTGTTCCAATGTTCAAAATCTACCCCCTGCACACCCCTCTCCCCCCAAATCAGGACTCGAGACCATGTGTAATTGTGAGCCATTACAAATAAAAGGTTATACACTTCCAATGTACAATGGTACCAAATAAACATTCCATTTAAAACACAGAGGAATGGAGACATATTGAGGAAAAACTAGACAAAAACGAAAGTGGCAAACACCAAATGCTAGGACTTGAAGTTGGGTGTCTGAGCTTCACATGTGCCCTAATAATGATGGGAACGTTCTGGGACCTCTCTGGCCCACATCTCCAAACCATCCTTGGAGACCAGTTCCAAACACCTGTGAACTACATCGTCAGATTTAACATGGCTCCCCAGTCCTTTATGGTAGAGTTCTCTATTGGTTAGTTTCTTATTTCTGTGATAATATACCAAGGAACACACTGGAGGGAGGAGGGGTTTACATCGGCTGGCAGTTTCAGGGAATCTAGTTTGTTGTTGTAGGTGTGGGACTGCAGCAGGAGTCTAAGGTGAACTGCCGTGTTTGTGTCAGTGTACAGGAAGCAGAGAGAATACTCACACCCACCAGGTTGTTTCTGCAGTTGGAGCACCCAGCCTGTATCTAGGGTCTTTCCTGTTCATTTAATCTCTCCAGAAATGTCCAAACAGAAACACACATCCATAGGCGTGCTTCTCAGTGATTCTAAAGTCCAGTCGGGTGGCAATAAGGACTAGTTAGCACAGAGGAGTAAGTCCCACCTCTACTTCTTTTTACTAAGTATCCTTTGATTGATTTGCAGGGCAGTGGTGGCGCACGCCTTTAATCCCAGCACTTGGGAGGCAGAGGCAGGCAGATTTGTGAGTTCGAGGCCAGCCTGGTCTACAGAGTGAGTTCCAGGACAGCCAGGGCCATACAGAGAAACCCTGTCTCGAAAAACAAACAAACACACACAAAAAAGATTTATTTATTTTATGTATATGGGTACACTGCAGCAGTACAGATGGTTGTGAGCCTTCATGTGGTTGCTGGGAATTGAATTTAGGACCTCTGTTTGCTCTGTCAACCCTGCTTGCTCCAGTTGGCCCTGCTTGCTCAGTCCCTGCTCACTCCAGCCCAAAGATTTATTTATTATTATAAATAAGTACACTGTAGCTGTCTTCAGATGCACCAGAAGAGGGTGTCAGATCTCATTACAGGTGGTTGTGTGCCACCATGTGGTTGTTGAGATTTGAACTCAGGACCTTTCGAAGAGCAATCAGTTCTCTTAACTGCTGAGCCACCTCTCCAGCCCTTATTAAGTATTTATAATCAGTGTGTGTGTGTGTGTGTGTGTGTGTGTGTGTATGCATGCACAAATTGATAGAGAAAACAGTGTTTCATTGACTAGCAACTTCATTTTAGTTGAATGTTGGAGATCAAACTACGCTTTGAGCATCCAAGCAAGTGATGTACCACCAAGCCACAGTGAGTTTTTACACAGGGGTATTTTATTCTCCATCTGGTCTGTTCCTTGTCTTATCATAGACTTCTCCGTCAAGTGTGTTGCCATTTTAAAGCTGCACGTCTCCACAGATGTCCTCTTTCGCCTTACTTTTATGGAGTTTCCAAGACAGGGCTTCTTTGAGTAGCTTCGGCTATTCTGGAACTTGATCTGTAAACCAGGATGGCCTTGAACTCACAGAAATCCACCTGCTTCTGCCTCCAGAGTGCTGGGATTAAAGATATATGTCACCACCACAAACCGGCTTTTTGTTGACTTATATCTTGACTATATTTTGTGGCTAAGAATCCCTCCTTGAAACGGTAATGGATAGGTGAAGATTTCCAGGGGAGGGATAGGTTTGATCAAACCATAGTGTATACGTGACAAAATTCTCAAACACATAAAAATAAACCAAAGCCAAGAGAATCCTTTCTCTCTATCCACGATGTGTAAGGAGCTCACTTCTTTGGTTGTTTTCTGTTGGAAAAGGCCCAACTTTATATTTCTGTCAAGGGTGGTCAACTAGGCAGTGGATGTCTGACTGCAGCGCTTCTCCTCAGAATCTCACCGGCTTTCCTCCTGTGCTTCTTAGCATTTCATGTTGCTTTTGGAAGCTTGAAAAGAACTTAATTTTCATCTCTTGGATCTAGATCTTCCCCAAATTCTTTACCATTAGAATTTCAGACATTGTTTCTTGGTTTCATGGGGGATTTTTCTCATGACCCTGAGAATAACAAATCTATGATTTTTCAAGATGAAGCATGGAAACTATTTACACCCTTCTAAGTTCTCCTCAGCCTTTACATTCCTTATCAGACTTAATACAGTGTAAATATTCTCTTAATAGCTATTATATTTAGACACAAAAGAAGGAGTGCTTGTTTAGTAGGGATGTGGCCACGTAGGTTCAGCTGCACAGAACATGCTCTGTGATTGGTTGATTCCTAGATGTGGGTACACGGGCACTGTACATTCTTGAGAATGGGTCACAGTATTGTTTATTTGAAGTCAGTTTGTGTCTTCTGTGCTACAGGTCTTGGGTGTCTTTCCAGGCTTTGGTTTTAGTTAGTGCTGCTCTGGCGAGGTGGGCGGTGGGGCCCTGGTTGGAGGGTGTTAGGTCACTCATGGCCCTTCAGGGGCCTGCTTCTACAAAGTGAGGCATTTTCTCCACTCTATGCTGTGTGCCAGACGCTCTGCCTCATGCAGGCATGAAAAGATGGAGATGTTTGACTTCAGGCTGAAGCCCCAGAAACCACGGACTAACATAAAACATTTCTCCTTGTAACTCACTTAAGTATGTCACCACAGTTGGGACATGGATGCATGTGAGGCACAGTCATTCCCAGGAACTGAGAGGTGAATTGAGGAACCGAGAAGAGGAGAAGTGAGATGTCCTTCACTTCTGCTACGTTTTTCTGTGATATTTTGTTTGTTTTCAATGACCAGAGAGAGAGAGAGGAACAATTTCCCTTCAGAATTCATTGGCGGGACACCAGGACATAGTATGACCAGTTCTAGAAAAGGTATTTAGGCAGCTTCTCCTAGCTGACAGTCCTTCCCACGGAAGCTTCCAATAATAGCCCTGAATGGCTAATCCTGACAACATCCACTGTGGGTGGTGCGGTCTCATTAGTTTGATTTTCTAGTCAATAGCCACACCACCAAATGACTTGATAATCATGATTATCCTTCCACTGGGAACCAGTGAGACTGTATGCTGTTTGCTTGTTTCTGACTAGCAGGCAAGAAATTAGAAGAAAATATCCTTTCCTAAGACATTTTTCAGAGGGCTGAAGCATTTAGATCCAAGTATTTAGAAACACAAGAGTGTTTTGAAAAAAATATGTTTGGAAACTTGTGGAACTTTTTTTCCCCCTGTAAGAGTATACTTTAACTTTTAACTTTATACCTTTACTTGGGGTTTAGATTTCTAAAATTTAGAATCCTCTCCCAAGTCCAAGAAAATAACCACCTCTGCATACAGCACCGTGAGATGTAAACTTTCCCCTGTGACTGAGTCAGCACCCATTCCAAACCCAGTGTCGGCCAACAATCAAGTAGCCAGGCAGTTTGTTTAAATTATAAGTCAGTTTGAAAATAGAGGAATAATATTAGTTATAGCAATAGCTGTTAGCTTACAGGTGATTCTCCTAGGCTCTTCCCAGGGACCTAGCAACAGCTTACATCATCACCTGCCACTTCTGCCAGGTGTGCCAGGTGAGCTGGGTATAAAAGTCTACCTGCCACCTCCAACTCCCTCCCTCTCCCTCTCCCTCTCCCTCTCCCTCTCCCTCCCCCTCTCCCTCTATCTCTCCTCCCTCTTTCTGTCCTCTGAGTCCCCCCTTCTTTCCTCTTATGGCTTTGCTCCTGTCTGTCTGCCTGTCTACACCTCCACTTGTCTGCCTCATCCCTTCCCCAAGCCTTCACTCCTCTCCCTTCCTCTCTGCTCTCCTGGCTCATTCATCCACTTCTATCTCTTCCCAGGCTCTCACTCCCCTCCCTTCTCCCAATAAGGCCCCCTTCATACTGGATCTGTTGCATGGCATAATTTCTCTGGAGGACACCTTGGCATGGGCCCATCAGGTACCCTTCACCATATTATATTTCATAACAATTACTACAGGACTTCAAAATCCCTCCCCTGTGAAATATTAAAAGATAAAATGTAATATGCAATCTGAGATTTCTCTTTCACAATGTGTGACCCAGGAGTCCCCTGCTCTGGATCAATCAGCTGTGGTAGAATACAAAGGAACATGGTTGTGTTGTGCCTGGCTCAGGAAGTTGTGGAGATTTTCTAAGTACAAAAATCTCAGTCCAGGTTAGCAGATAGAAGTTGGGGCAGGAGTTGAGTCAATGTGTCATGTGGTGAGTCAGTGTGACACATGGTGAGTTAGTGTGTCACATGCTGAGTCAGTGTGTCACCTGGTGAGTCACTGTGTCACCTGGTGAGTCAGTGTGTTACCTGGTGAGTCACTGTGTCACCTGGTGAGTCAGTGTGTCATGTGGTGAGTCAGTGTGACACATGGTGAGTCAGTGTGTCACCTGGTGAGTCAGTGTGTCACATGCTGAGTCTGTGTGTCACGTGGTGAGTCAGTGTGTCACATGCTGAGTCAGTGTGTCACGTGGTGAGTCAGTGTGCCACCTGGTGAGTCAGTGTGTCATGTGGTGAGTCAGTGTGACACCTGGTGAGTCACTGTGTCACCTGGTGAGTCAGTGTGTTACCTGGTGAGTCAGTGTGTCACATGCTGAGTCACTGTGTCACATGCTGAGTCACTGTGTCACCTGGTGAGTCACTGTGTCACCTGGTGAGTCACTGTGTCACCTGGTGAGTCAGTGTGTCACATGCTGAGTCAGTGTGTCACGTGGTGAGTCAGTGTGTCACATGCTGAGTCAGTGTGTCACGTGGTGAGTCAGTGTGTCACCTGGTGAGTCAGTGTGTCATGTGGTGAGTCAGTGTGTCACCTGGTGAGTCAGTGTGTCACCTGGTGAGTTAGTGTGTCACATGCTGAGTCAGTGTGTCACCTGGTGAGTCAGTGTGTCACATGCTGAGTCAGTGTGTCACGTGGTGAGTCAGTGTGTCACATGCTGAGTTAGTGTGTCACCTGGTGAGTCAGTGTGTCACACGCTGAGTCACTGTGTCACCTGGTGAGTCACTGTGTCACCTGGTGAGTCAGTGTGTTACCTGGTGAGTCAATGTGTCATATGCTGAGTCACTGTGTCACCTGGTGAGTCAGTGTGTCTGTTATATGCTAAGTCAGTGTATCACATGTGAGCCAGTGTGTCAACTGGTGAGTCAGTGTGTTACCTGGTGAATTAGTGTGTCTCCTGGTGAGTCAGTGTGTCACATGCTGAGTCAGTGTGTCATGTATGGAGTCAGTTTGTCACATGGTAAGTTAGGTTTTCACATGCTGAGTCAGTGTCACCCAGGGAACACACAGCAGAACAAAGCTTCACGGCCCTTTTTTTTTTTAAACTTTTATTGCATTATGATGAGAAAAATTACATGATTTCAATTTATCTGAATTTGTTAACATTTAAAAACATATTTTAAATAAATAGAATTAAATCACATTCTTGTTTCCCTTTTGTACCCCAACCTCTCCCAGAGACCCCCCTCTTCAATATCTACAATATCTTTTTTGTCATATTCCTTAAAATTTATAAAATATTATAACAATAAAAATGAATATTATAAAAGTTGTTTGATATAAAACAACAATCAATTTAACAGTGTTATGTAGATGCTTGTCTATAGCAATACTGAAAATACATACATTTTTCTCAATATAAATTTTAAATAACTCCAAACATATTAACTGTATATTTCAAAATAATACATCACTACTAGTATTTTCTTAAATGAACATAAATAGATAAAGTCTTTTTGTTTGTTTGTTTGTTTTGTATTTAGTAGAGTTTAAAATCTTGGCTCTTACTGTGGTACAAGCAACACTGGGAATAACTGGGACCAGCGGGACTAGGCACACAGGAACTCCACCAGCAGAGTGGCTCGGGTTCGTTCTGGTCTTTCTGGGCTGGTGCCCTGAGCAGACCTTGGGCTCAGGCTCCACAGCCAGTCCCATAACACCCAGAGGAAGCTCCACTCCCAGGCACTCTGACACTCTCAGGATCAGAGGTGAGGAGGACACAACATCTGTCCCAACACCCGGAGTAACTGAGACCAGCGGGACTGGGTACACAGGAACTCCACCAGCTTCTCTTGGCTGGAAGTGATGTGGAGAGGAAGGGCTGAGGCCTTACTTTAAGCCCCAGCTCCTGATGCCTGGAAGAACCTATTCTGGGATATATTTTCACTATTGTTCTATGTTTTTTACTTGTTACTTTTTTTTTTTTTTTTTTTTTTTTTTTTTTTTTTTTTTTTTTTTTTTTTTTTTGAGACAGGGTTTCTCTGTGTAGCCCTGGCTGTCCTAGAACTCACTCTGTAGACCAGGCTGGCCTTGAACTCAGAAGTCTGCCTGCCTCTGCCTCCCAAGTGCTGGGATTAAAGGTGTGCGCCACCACCGCCCGGCTACTTGTTACTTTTAATTTTTATTATTATACTTGTAAATTAAACTGTATCAAAGGGATGGATACACAGCAGAAAACACTTCGCAGATTCGTTATTGTGAATGGCTTCAGGTAGTCACTGAGTTGCTTCTAACATAAACCCCAGATAAGGGGAGCCTTGAAGTCCTAATGCAGAGTTCTTCCTGGAAACCTTACTTTTATCTTAAGGCCATAACCTGCTCATATGAGGCCCACCCACATGATAATCTTCTTAAAGCCAATCCGTTGCCAATGCTAATGATCGACAGAATAGTTTAACCACAGAAAAACCAAGATTAGTGTTTCCTTCAAGTAAAAGTACCGTGGACTAGTCAGGCCGAGGCTGAAAGAAACCACTACCATCATGCTCTGCGAAGCTTGAGTGTTTCCAGGCAGGCCGCCAGAGAATCCCAAGGAATGGCTGAAAAGCAGGTGTGTACATCAATTCAAGATGTCTAAAAAGGCTTTGTCTTAAAAATAAACTCTGGGTCTGGAGAGATGGCTGGGTGGTTAGGAACACCCGCTGCTCTTGCAGAGGACATGAATTTCATTCCCAGCACCCTCATGGTTACTCGGTTCCAGGGGGAATCCAGTGCCCTCTTCTGGCCTCCACGGGTACTGCATGGCACCCAATGCACACGTGCTGGCAGAACTTGAAATGCATTAACAAAGAAAACAAACACCTTTGGGATTTCTCCAAGACTAAGGCAGAGAGCCTTTTGGGGGAGAGGGTGGCCGCCACTCTGGGCTGGGAAGTCTGTGTGATGGAGTGTGTTTGACTGGAAGCTGAAGGGAGGAAACGCTGCAAGAGTGCAGAGAAGTCACAGTATCCTTCCGCAACCTGAAGGAATTGTAATAAACATCAGCAAGGAGCCAAGGATCCTTCCGCAACCTGAAGGAATTGTAATAAACATCAGCGAGGAGCCAAGGGACAGGACAACTACCTGCACAGAGACCGTCATTGCTAACACAAGGTGTGTAAACACATCACTGACCACAGTCTAAAGAGTGTTACTGTGTCTTAGTAAACTTAATAATTTATTGAGGGCCAGCGAGGTGGATTAGTGGGTAGAAGAGCTTGCTGCTCAAACATGAAAATCTGAGTTCAATCCCTGGAGCCTCGGGGAAAGAACTGACTCCTGAAAGCTGTATCCGACCCCGACACATGTGCTATGCCACACACCTGCATTCTCTCTCTCCCTCTCCCTCTCTGCCTCCTTGCCTCTTTATCTCTCTCACACAATAATAATAATAAGAAAATGTAAAACATGATCCTACTCAGGGCCCTCTTCCCTCAGCCCTGCCTTTCTCAAGATGTCTCTCTGTTCCACAGCTGGGCATTCTACTAGGGAAAATTCTCAAGAGCGCAAGCATCTGGATTTGGGAGGGATTCAGTTCCAAGCCTCCTATTGTACCAGTAGGGACAAGTGCTTCATCATTGTGTAGAATGTTGCTGATAGACCACGTCTGACGGCTCACTGGGAAGAATTTATAGTTCAGTTATTAATGTGTTAGCAGTACTTGTGTATTTAACAAAGCTCATTTCCTGTCCGTGAATGCTGACAGTAAGCCTGAACACTATGGTGGTTACTCAGTATCACAGGGTCCATCCTCGTCTGTCTGAGTTAGTAGTTTTCATCCCTAATAGCTTTGGATCGGCTTCTGGTCTAAGAAAGCCAGAATATTTTCTTGCTTCATTTTTCCTACAGTACACCCTGGCAATGGCCTGTAAGTTAGAAAACATTACAACCCCGGCTGTAGACAATCACTAAGCAATTAGTTCTGCAGTTGTTGGGGGGCACAGTGCCGGCAGGCCCCCGGAGTAAGAATTCAGCTGCCTTGCTAAACTGTCTCAACTTCCGCCTTGTTGTTCCTGAAGCTTGCGCTTTTTGTAAACTTCAATTCTGCTTAAAAATTTAAAAGGATCTACTTGTACTGCCCTTAGAATTCACTTAAGTTGTATCAGGCCCCTGCAATAATCACTGAGATGATATTAAAATTATATGAGTCATAAAACACCTCCAATCAGGAAAGTTTCAGAGGAGTGGTGTGGCCTGGGCAAGTCTCCCTTTGCAGAAGGCCTTGGGGTGGGGGTGGGGGTGGGGGTGGGAGTGGGGGTGGCTGCATCCCAGCAGGCACAGGCAATTGAGTGCTACGAAGAATCATGTAATGTTTATTTTCACCCTTTTTAGGAATAAAGACTGTGGGACATTTTCTGGGTTGTAAATGGCAACAGAACACAATGTACCAATGCTCCTAGAAAACCACCTTGGGTCACTGTGTTTATAGGTGGTATTTATTAGGGCTCAAGTTTTATGAGGTTGGCTTTATCCGTGAAAGTCAAAGACACTAAGAACCCTCAGCTACGTAAGAAAATATGCGGGGTGTGGTAGACAGCTTTTAGTTTTGGAGCAACACAATCTGAGGTTTTAAAAAAAAATCAATTATTTCAAGTTAGCATAGGATGCAATGGGTTTTGACACAATGTCTTCATACATGCTCACTGTTGTATCTGCTCTTGTTGGCCCCTCTTTCTGGTCCCATCCTCTTCCAGGAGGATGGAGTTCTGCTTCAGCTTCCTTGTCCTATGATGTGAGTGCGGGCACACACACATGCATGTTACACACACATGTGCAAGCACACACATGTGCTTGTATGTGCATGCATAAACAGACATACATGCACATGCACATACACACACATACATACAGACATACATGCATGCACACATGCACACACACACACACACACACACACACACACACACACACACACCACTGACTGACATTGTTTAACCCCTGGGTATGTCATCGTCTTATGGGGACTCTATACTATCATGATCTAGAGCCTGGAGTACATTTCTCACAGAGCCACCTCCAGGAATGCTGAATTCTGTCTCACAACAACTTGTACCATGAAGCTGAACACGAAGAATTTTCTTGGAACTTATGGCTGGCAGTGGTTTGGCTTCCATGTCCTGATTGGCTGTTACATAATTCACCTTGTTTCCCTCTTTGGTTTGACTTCCAGGAAACTCAGTCTCTGTCTCAAAACACACTTATTGCAGCTATGAAGAACCAGAAGCTGCATACCGGTGTATCCAGAGAGGCATTGCAATTTGCCTCTATTTTAATTCTTTGTGTCCCTCTAGTTTACTGTTGTTGAATGGTGTGAATTCCTTTGTAGAGCAGCGCTGAGTGAAACACGAGTTCCTGTCATTGGCCTGGAAGAAGGCACTGACATAAGAGTTCCAGATTAGTCACAGCCCAACATCTGTCAGCGGGGGATTCATAGTCACAGGGCTCCAGGAATGACTGTACTTGCTACTCTTGCGGAGGACCTGGGGTACTTCCTGGCCATCACATGGATGCTCGCAGTTGTGTGTAACTCAAGTTCCAGAAGATCTGCTGCCCTCTTGCATGCATGTGTTATAGTTTGCCCATGCAGGCCCACACATATGCAGGTAAAAGAAAAGTGGTAAATTTTTGTTTTTTGGTTTTTCAAGATAGGGTTTCTCTGTGCAGCCCCGGCTGTCCTGGAACTCACTCTGTAGACCAGGCTGGCCTCAAACTCAGAAATCCACCTGCCTCTGCCTCCCAAGTGCTGGGATTAAAGGTGTGCACCACCACTGCCCAGCAAAAATACATAACTTTTAATGTTCTCAGGTTAGTAGCCATTGTCCACCCTTATTACATCACTTCCTTTAAATGCATAGCTGAAAAAAATCTATAGAGGTAAACCCTCAACCACAGAGGAAGAGCCATGTTCATGGTTGTGTAGTCTTCCCACTTCTCAAACAGGCTGAGAGGACGAGTGGGAACTAGGATCCAGCTGTGCCCACCTGAGCCCACCTGTGTCCATCTGAGCCCACCTGCACCCACCTGTACACACCTGCACCAACCTATGCCCACCTGCACCCAACTGTGCCCACCTGTGCCCACTTGTGTCCACCTGTGTTCACTTGTGTCCACCTGCACCCACCTGTGCCCACCTGTACCCACCTGTGCCCACCTGCACCCACCTGTGTCCACCTGTGTCCACCTGAGCCCACCTGCACCCACTTGTGCCCACCTGCACCCACCTGTACTGACCTGTGCCCACCTGTGCCCACTTGTGTCCACCTGCACCCACCTGCACCCACCTGTGCCCATCTGCACCCACCTGTGCCCTGGAAGGTCTTTCTTGAATGGTAAAAGTTACCCATTCAAATCTTTTTACACTTAGAGGTGTACAAAGTTGGCGTGCAGGGTGTGATCTAATTTTTGGGGTGTAGAGCACATTTGGTGAGTATTGGTATAGCAGCCAGTCTATACTTGGGCCTTTGTAGCATAAGAAACACTTCACAAAACAGAGTGGGAAGAATCAATACCAATTCCCATCCTTATCTTCACGTGCTCATTGCAATTACTGATGCTCGGAACACAACCTAGGGCTGGCCTACTAATGGCTTAATGGGGCGGAGCCACTTGGAGCTGGCCTACTAATGGCTTAATGGGGCAGAGCCACTTGGAGCTTGGGAAAGCATGATTCTGGCTGACCTGAGAGACCCACACTTTTAGCTGGGGCCTGTAGGAAAGGCTGAGGTCATCTGACTTTCACGGAGGTCAGGGTGGCTTCCACTCAGCAGAGATCACAAGAGCAGCCGAGGTGTGCAAAGGAAGCATCTAATGGAATCTGTCCTATCGCAGCACCGACGTCCGGGAAGGAACGTGGTAGCGAAACCCCAAAGCAGACTTAATCCAAAGGACACTCAGCATCTTTGTAGACAAAAGTTCCAGGTCATGCTGTTAGCTAGATAGAGTGTGTCAGGTTCTGCCTCTTCCTCAGATCTGTAAAACTCAAGCCAGACTAGGGCACTGGACACATGCTCCTTTGTTGCATTGATATAAGATGCATATCAATTAGGTGAGGTGTGAGTTTACTTAATTGTGACAGAATAGCACATTTAGATCTCCAAGGTGTCTAATTAACGATCATGTGTGTCACTATGATTTTTAGGCCAAAAAGGACCTTATACCCATTATGAGTACTTTGTATATATCTGAGAAAAATTTTCATTTAAACATATGTAGGCACTTGGAGAAAGTGACTTTATAATGTTATCCTAAAATGATGGAGAAAATAAGTCTCTTTTAAAATTTCAGGGCTAGCCTGGTATGGTGACACATACCTTTGATCCCAGCACTCAGGCAGCAGAGGCAGGAGGATCTCTGTGAGTTCGAGATTAGCCTGGTCTATTATAGTAAGACCCTGTCTTAAAACAGAACAAAACCATGAAAAGAAAACTGTAGGTATTAGAATCTCTAGATAGCAGGGCACACTGGGTAACCAGGTCCTCATAGCTTTCCTCTTCTTGAACACACCCTTGGATTTGTTGATTGGTTAACTTGCCTTTGTTAGCCAGGCAGTGGTGGTGCACGCCTTTAATCCAAGCACTTGGGAGGCAGAGGCAGGCAGATTTCTGAGTTCAAGGTCAGCCTGGTCTACAGAGTGAGTTCCAGGACAGCCAGAGCTACACAGAGAAACCCTGTCTCAAAAACCAACCAACCAACCAACCAAAAACAACCCCCCAAAAACTTGCCTTTGGTTGAGAGTAAAGGAGAACTCTCAGCCAAATTGGCAGCAGCAGGAAATTAATTTGTTGACAGGATCCTGGCAATGAAGTTTGGATAACAACTCCAGATTTCCAAGAGACACACCTACACACTGTCTTGACTTCCCTGCCCAGAGCCCTTGGCCGTGTCCGGGTGGCATTATGGGGCTGACATGTGGAAGTGCCCCTCAGAGCAGAGACAGGCAAGTGAGGCAGACACTTCCACGGATAATCACAGGCCATGGAGAGGAGGTCTCCTTTCCTCTTCACAGCGAGGAGATGAGAGCCATATTGGGTGGGGCTTCCATGTGTCTTTGTTGGTCTTCATTGTGAATCTCATTCATTCATGTTACTGTCCCGAGGTAAGTTGGCAACAGTGGCCAGTCCGCACTGGAAACCTCTTTGGTTCTGGGAAACATTGCCTTTTGATCCCCTAGGCTTCTCTTTACCTGGAAGTAGGCTTCCCCTTAGATTTTAAGTTTTGTAAACAATGCTGTGACTTTAAGCTTATACCTACATTTCATCTTGTGGGTCCAGGAATTAGAAATGGTGCTTTTTAATTGAAGGAGGTGTTGGCCTGGCTCTTCTTGATGACTGCTTGGTTCCCATAATGCCATTGATCTTTTTATAGTTTAGCTCATTTTGTGTTTTATTTCGTTGCTCTCACCCACGCAGTTTAAAGGCTTTGTTCAACCTTGATGTCTACTTTTAGGTCTTAGAATGGACTTTAAATTTCTACAGCATCTTTACTTGTTTTGGGCATTTTTTTTCCTAATACCCAGCTGGCAGCATTTTGAGTTAGCCTGGATGTTTGGCCAGGCATAGTCCTGGAAGTAATCATGAGTAAGAAGTTATTGGTCTTAAGTAATTGATGTGGAGTGTCATGACAAAATGTGGAAATGAGGTAGTTGAAAACCAATAGGAATCGATTTCTCATTGCTTATTGAGACATCCACAATCAAGGTGTTAGCTGGTCTGGTGTCTGGCAGGGGCTGCCATCCGCCTGCAGCCATTGCTTTCCGACTGGTCCCTCACTGGGGAAGGGTGAGAACCCCACTTGAGGGTCTCTTTGATAAGGGCATGAATCCTATTCATGATAGTTTGATGTCATGACCTATGGATTCCTAGAGACCTCACATGCTAATCGCATCTCAGCATATGCATTTGGTGTTGGTGGAGAGCACATACACTTTCAGATTATAACATCTGCCCTGTGCTGTGAGATCTACATGGCAGAGCTTTGAGACTGAGAGAGAGTATACTTGGCAGGGAAGCCCAGGGAAGGCTTCAGAGAGGACCTGTAGCACCTTGGTCTTTTCCTTATCCACCCAGGCAATCACCAGTGAGGCTCCCAGCTGCCCCTTCCTCATCTGAACATGTGAGGTTCTGGTCCTGGAAAATGTCCTTTGGGGAGTATTGCTAAGAGAAGTAGAGGCTCACAGCCATCCAATGGACTGAGTACAGGGTCCCCAATGAAGGAGCTAGAGAAAGGACCCAAGGAGCTGAAGGGTTTGCAGCCCCTTAGGATGAACAACAATATGAACTAACTAGTACCCTCAGAGCTCCCAGGGACTAAAACACCAACCAAAGAGTACACATGGTGGGACTCATGGCTCCAGCAGCATATGTGTAGCAGAGGATGGCCAAGTCGGTCATCAATGGGAGGAGAGGCCCTTGGCCCTGTGAAGGATCTATGCCCCAGTGTAGGGGAATGTCAGGGCCAGTAAGCAGGGGTGGAGTGGTGAGCAGGGAGACGGGGGAGGGAATAGGGGTTTGTTTTAGTTTTTGTTATTTTATTTTATTTTTCTTTTTTTGGGGAGGAGAAACTGGTATAGGAGATATTGTAAATAAAGAAAACATATAATAAAAAAAGTAATAATAAAAAACCCAGTCTCTTCTGATACGGAGGTTCAGGGATCAGAGCCAGAGGGATGCTCTGCTGTCCATGGTGCTGGCCAGGGAAGCCCCAGGCACCGGGACCTTGAATTTGTACAGTGTGGCATGGGTTTCTGAAGCTCAGCTTCCTCTCGTTCACCTGAGTAAGTGACAAATTAAAACAACTGCCCACAAGACACCACCTTTGGAAACTCGGAACAGGCCTGTGAGGAGTCTGCCTCAGCTCTAAGGACCAGGGTTGCATGGTTCTCTGTGTGACCCCGCTTGGTTCAAAGATTGCAGAACCAATTTTAGCAGCTCCAGGGTTCCAGGCATCATCTGCATCTGTGGGCAGAGGGGTGTGTGGTGGGGCGAGGAGCAGCCTTCTGAATTGAGTCATTCTTGGGGTGTTGCTGGCAAAACTCCAGGTCTTGCATTTAGGGGGGAGCAAATGGCTACAGCAAAGATGTGCTAAAGTCAAAGGCCACTGTGCTCAGGCTCTATGGAGGTTGTTCTAGGCGCCTCCTACCCTTATTTGAACCATGGAATATGGAGAGTAATGAAAGCATTTATACTTTCATTTTTTATCCAAGCCTACATACCACCCGTCAGTATAAGAAAACTCCACCCTGGTCATTGGCACTGAGCCCAGAGGTTGTTTCACAGGCTTTGGGCCTCCTGTCCTTAAATGAAGTCAGTAAGTGAAAGGTCAAGGTGAATCTATGTAAAGTGTTGAGCCCAGAGCTTAGAACACCAGGCTATGGGTGTAGTTCAACAGTGGAACATTTTCCTAATATATGCAAGGCTCTGGGTTCAACTCTCAGGACCGTTACCCCTGATCAAACATGGTAAAGATTATCTTCACACCAGCAAAAAAAATCTGGCAACTGCCTAACAGGGGGGACCCCAAGTGTGTGTGTCATAGGCCTATACCAGTAGGTGGGCTGTTTTGGGGAGGAATTATTTCTAACTTTGATAACTACAGAATAATTTTGTAACTAGTAACTAGATCTAGTAGCTAGATCTAGTGAGAATATAGTTGTGTCTTATGTTGGTTTATATTTGTGCCTTTAAATTTTTTTCTCATGTGTGTGTGTATGTATGTTATGTTATGTATGTATGTTTGAATAGTATGTTAAGGTTCTTGAGTCTTCAATAGTTCGGAAATGTGAGAAAGACATCCTTTCCTGTAGGGAGTTTCAAGCACTGACCAGCTAATTTATTCTCCAGGACTTAGATTACTGAAACTCACCTCCAACCCCTCAAGTGTCCTGTGTCATTTAGGGATTGTGGGTACTGACAAGTCCTTGTCCGGGCGAGGCTGTGGGAGTGGCAACCTTCATGGGCATCAGGAAGATGCACTGTGGAAGGCGAAAAAAAAAAAAAAAAAAAAAAAAAAAAGAAGCAGTTTGGTGTAAGATGACCCAGTACCTGGTATTGGTTTAGATTTTGGGAGTTTGATCCCAAATTGTTTATTTTAGGTATATTTAAACACAGCACAATCTGATAAGGATTCTTGTGATGATTAACTTTATCCCAAGTACACAACAGAGGATTCCTAAATCTCTTTGAGGAGCAAAGCAAGCTAAATACAGATCAGATGTGACCACATCAAAACCATTTGTAAAGTCATGTGACTCCTTCCAAAAATGATAGAGTCCAAGAAAAAAAAAAGTTTATGAGAGGGGTCTGAAGAAGGGTCTGATATCAGAAAATCTTTGGCCACATAGATTGAGCAAAGGCCACCAGGCTGGAAAGCTCCAGCTTCCTGGGCAGAAAACAGTTCTTACATCCCTTCCCTGGAAGGGGCAGCCCCTGTGCTTACATCCCTTCCCTGGAAGGGACAACCCCTGTGCTAACATTCCTGGTTCCCTAGTGCATGTCTGAGCACGAGGGCCTCCAAGCCCACCACAAAGGATGCACCTACCTCTGCTCCATGCAGTTCTTAGCCTTGGGACTCTATGACATGTTCTGTCTCCCCCATGACATAGCTCCCAAGATGAAACATTTAGTTCATGAATTACAACCACCTTCCTCCTGGGACATTGGGCAGGCTTTCTAGACCTTGCACTGCAAGCAATTTGAACATCAGTACATTGCGTAGGACTTGTTACTCTCCTTCCTGCTTGAATGCTTTCTCTTTCCTCTTTGGGACATTTTCCTACCCATTTTGACCATGATGTTCTGCACCGACAGAGCAGTGGTCATGTACCTCCAGCCTTGATTCTGTTCTCTGGCTATCAGCCTCAGTATAATAGGAGAGACTTGTCCTCTGATCCCAGACACCCATGCCCTACTTCCGCTGTGTGAGTAAGGAGCAGAGCTGAGGTCACTTTGGTGACCTTCCAAGCATGCTATCTTCTGACACTCATCTCCAAGCGCAGCAAATGCTCGTGTGGCTAGACCCTGTCTTTTGCATCTCCCTGTATCCAAGCCTTTTGGTGGTGGCTGGCCTTGCCTACTTTAGATTTTATAAAGGGACCCAAGTAACACCATGGAAAATAGCCTTAGATTCTGGAGGTGTGAGTGATGTGTAGAAGAAAGGCATGGTGTCCCAGACAAGATGGTCCTAAGCCAGCCGTGCTTTGTGGGCCCCAGATAAACACAGCTAAATGAACCCAGCTCATCCAACCAATTTACCAACATCTTCCAAGAAATAGGGTGTTTTTTTTTTTTAAGTGGGAATTCATGGGAATGCCTTCAGACAGCAAATTTTTGGAGTAGTATATTCTATAGCAACAGTTAAGCGACTTATCTGGTATTTAAAAAAAATGATGTGTGTGTATGTGAGTGTGTGCATGTGTGAGTGAATGTATGAGTGAGTGTGTGAGTGTGAGTGAGTGTGTGAGTCAGTGTGTGTGTGAGGGTGTATGAGTATGAGCGAGTGTGTGTGCGCGTTTGTGTAAGTGTGAGCGAATGTGAGTGAGTGTATGAGTGAGTGTGTGTATATGTGAGTGTGTGTGAATGTGTGTATGTGTGCATGTGTGTGTACACACATGATGTATGAGTGGGTGTGCAGGTTACAGCACACGTGTGAAGATCAGAGGACAATTTTGAGGAGTCAGTTCTCGTCTCTCCCTTTATGTGATTTCTGGGCATTGAACTCACTTCACTGTACTGGTGCAGAAGTGCTGCTTTCAGCCGGTCACTTTGCCAGCTCCTCACACTCCAACTTGACTTTTTGTTTTTTTGTTTTTGTTTTTAAAGATTTATTTATTTATTTTATGTGTATGAGTACACTGTAACTGAACAGATGGCTGTGAGCTATCATGCGGCTGCTGGGAATTGAACTCAGGACTTCTGCTCCCTCCGGCCCCATCTCTCTGGCCCCACTCACCGCTCGCTCCAGTGTAATACACTGTAGCTGTCTTCAGACGCACCCGAAGAGGGTGTGTCAGATCTCATCATGGATGGTTGTGAGGCACCATGTGGTTGCTGTGATCCGAACTCAGAACATTCAGAAGAGCAGTCAGTGCTCTTACCCGCTGAGCCATCTCGCCAGCTCTTGATGTTATTTTTAATTTAAAAAATATTAAAATTTGTTCTTTGACAATTTTATACATGTATATACCGTGTATCTACCCTCCCACCTCCCCCTGCCATCCCCAACTATCCCCAGCATGTCCCCCTGCTACCTTATACCCTTCTTCTTAATGTGGGGTCATCAACAAAGTACCAGAAGCCACACTCAGAAATAAATGGACTCTCCTTTCTCCAGCCGCCATGAACTGCCCATCACTTCTCAGCTAGGGACAGGGCCTCACGAGCACCTCCCCAGCCCATCCTGGAATGCTTGATCTCCGGCAGATAACCACATAGTTCACAAGCCTGGTGGCCACAGCAGACCCAGGGGACAGTTTGACAGCACTCCATCCCCAGCTCTTACATCTCCCCTGCTTCCCCTGAGTGGAGGTTGATGTCTCGATTAGAACTGAGCAAAACAGTCACTCATTCTCAGTTCTTTTTTTTTTTTGTTTTTTTTTTTTGTTTTTTTTGTTTTTGTTTTTTCCGGACAGGGTTTCTTTGTGTAGCCCTGGCTGTCCTGGAACTCACTTTGTAGACCAGGCTGGCCTCGAACTCAGAAATCCACCTGCCTCTGCCTCCCAAGTGCTAGGATTAAAGGCGTGCGCCACCACCGCCCGGCCAAAAGGGAGTGATTTTTAAATTCAAATGACCCCTGACTTAATTATTTTCAAAGTGACCCATGTGGTTTCCTCCTGTAGGTAGGGCATACATTGCAGCACACGTGGGTTTGGTAGTGGGGGTAGGGGCATACTCGGGAGACGTGCTGGGAATTCTCCCTGTTCCCTAAGTGGGACACTGGATATACCAGCAATTTAGTCAGGAGGAAAACTGAATTTCTGAGGAGAGTCCTGAGACCATTTAATGAGGATGTGAACTTGTCTGAGGGATGTGAGACCAACTAGAATTAACACCAAGAACAGCCATAAATATAGCTGAGTTCATAGTCAGTGATTATGCAACCCGGACTCGTCTCACTGTACCTGCAGGAGAGAACACAGAAGCCAGCCAGACGCGGTTACTGTGCGCTCGCAGGCCAGCCTTTCTCTTCCTCCCAGATGCTGTAAGGCAGCAGCATCCTGCACACCCCTAAGGGATTTCTAACTTCAGATTTTGTGCAATGTTCTTTATTTCCTATTATTGGCTTGGGTTCAGGGGAGGACATTGTGGTAGACTTTCTTTTTTGGAGGATGAGGTTTATTAGAAATACATTATCAGTGCTGTAGACAGACAGACAGACAGTCATATGGTAGGGCTCTGGGGAGAGTTCAGGCCCAGAAGGCAGAATGAGGGATCTCTTGGAGTTGTCAGGGGAAGCAGCCATGGTCATACCATTTTGTAAAGCTCCATTTTGGCCAAACAATTAAAAAAACAAAAACAAAACAAAACAAAAAAACAAAAACCGGGAGCTGGAGAGATGGCTCAGCAGTTAAGAGTACCGACTGTTCTTCCAAAGGCCATGAGTTCAAATCCCAGCAACCACATGGTGGCTCACAACCATTCGTAATGAGATCTGATGCCCTCTTCTGGGGTGACTGAAGACAGCTACTTACATATAATAAAAAAAAATTATTAAAAAAAAAACCCTAAAGCAATTTGGTTTCCCAAACTAAAGAAACTTGGTTTTCTAGATTCTTAACCTCCTGACCTACTGACTAACCGGCACCCACAGCCTGGGGAGATGGGCAGGTGCCCTCGGGGGTGGGGTGGGGTGTCAGGAATGGATGGCTAGCCCCAGAGAGCTATTTATTAATTATCTTGATTCTTTAAGTGACTCACTGGCTACCACTGGTCATGGCTTACTGTGGGCCTAAAAGGGAACCTTTTCAGTCTCCCTCTTCCTCATTGGGTGCTGGATCCCTGGCCTGCATGTCTGTAGACAGTGAACTCCAGTTCCCCGAGGTGAGATCCCCCTTCTTCAGGCTTCTTTTCCCAATAAAGAGCTCATGCCGCTGTGGGGTGGCTTGTGACCGTACAAGGGGAAGATAGGATGTCCCTGCTTGATGAGTTCTCTTTGGGATTGCTTGTGGTCAGACTGTCTCTGACTCCTTGGTGGCCGGCAGGGGAATGGGGAGAATTTGTACTGCCAGGAAGGGAGGAGTGAATCTTGGTAAGGAGTGAAAAGGAAGGTATATTTAAGTTCTCCATTATCCGGGGGATGGAGCAGCACCGTCGTCCCCTGACGTCCTAGAGTCTGGCAGCTTGAGGTCCTCCTTAGGGGAGGAATTAGTGCTCCTGTATTCTCCTGGAATCTGGGCTCCTGGGAAGTCTGTTAGAAAGCCACAGATTCTGGGTCCCTCTCAGTGAGGGCAGCTGGGAGGATAGAGACATGCAGAGCACAGCGAGTAGGCGGGACAAGCTCCCCATAGCTGCTGGCCCAAACCTACCAACTAGGGTTATCTTCATTTTCACCCCAAATTGTTATTTTATCCAGTTTGATATGCACAAAATAGAATCATCATTTTTGAATCTGTAGATCTGTCCGAATGAAAGCTGAAAGAGAAGCTGGTAGGCAGCACCTAATGCCTGTCTTCCCTGGTCAAAAGATAAGATAATTAAAAATATTTAGTTTTGCTGGGCAGTGGTGGAGCATGCCTTTAATCCCAGCACTTGGGAGGCAGAGGCAGGCAGATTTCTGAGTTTGAGGCCAGCCTGGTCTACAGAGTGAGTTCCAGGACAGCCAGGGCTACACAGAGAAACCCTGTCTCAAAAAAACAAAAAAACAAAAAAACAAACAAAAAAAATTAGTTTTCTAAATTCCCCAATTAAGTCCATTCCAGGAAGCATGTGATTTCTAAGCTGATCCTAGGATTTCCCATCAGATTTAGAAGTTCTCTATAACATGGCTGGTCCATTCGGGCCAAAATGACTTCTATTCTTTGAAAACATATCACTTAAATGAAAAATATTGAATGATTTATTTGGGGCTGGGGGTACGTTGTTGAACTCTGAATAAGCTATTACTCTTTGTTCAATGAATTAATGAGTATTGCATGACTGGCCCTGTGCCAGATTCTTCGTTGAGGTTTAAGAGTAGGAGCCACTCGCTTGCGGGTTATGTTTCACATTATTGTTTTATTTTTAAAGATTTATTTATTTATTATATATAAGTACACTGTCGCTGTCTTCAGACACACCGGAAGAGGACATCAGATCTCATTACAGGTGGTTATGAGCCACCATGTGGTTGCTGGGATTTGAACTTGGGACCTCTGGAAAAGCAGTTGGTGCTCTTAACTGCTGAACAATCTCTCCAGCCCCACATTATTGTTTTAATACATTTCTGGCACTATGCATGATGTTCACATGGCACGGAACCAGAAGGTATGAAAGAGCAAAGGTGGAAATGAAACAAATTTGCTTTCCTTATCCTCCAAGTCTGGGGAAACCCCCCTCTCTTTTCAATGAAACCCACAGCTCCAGGCTCCTGTTTGCAGACAGTACCATGCATTGTCTGTCATTGTGTGCCCCCTTTTTGAAGCTGAAGGTATTGTTGGCTGTTTCCATAGCTGAACATGTGGGGTGTCGGGGTGTCTCTCCACTGCTCTCTTCCTCTGGTGCTCTAACGACTGAAGATACTTGTCAGCCTCCGCGTGGCGCATGAGTTTGTACTCCCTCGCTGATGCAGTTAGAACATTCCTGGTCTTTTACTCTGAGACAGAAGCTGTTGTCTTGCTCTCTGCATACATAACTTATTTTGCGTTTGGAATGTAAGTTCCTCCCAATTTTCACAGAGAACCACAACGACCCAGAACTTGTTCTCACTTTTCTGGTCTGAAGATCTGTTTTTATCCTCCCAGTTATGGCCTGCCTCAGTAGAAAAGGCATCTTGTCTTTGCATGAACAAAAGCATATGGCATAAAATACACATTTTGTGTGCAATGTCTCTTGTGTTTTCTTTCTTGAGCCCTCTCTAGGAACTGCATTCAACAGAAAAGTCACCATGGCCCAATATACATCCATGATGAGCACTACGAAGAGCTCATGTTCTAGTTTTAAATGTTGGCTTTTAGATCGATTTTTATGAGAGTGTAGGGGTAGGCGTGTCTATATTTAGGTGTTTTCACACCAGTGCAGATGTCCTCTGAGGCCAGAGGGGTCAGATCCTCGGAGAGCCAGAAATACAGTTGTGGGTCACCTGACCTGGGTGCTGGGAGTCAAACTCAGGTTCTCCGCAAGAGCACCGAGGGCTCTTAATTAATGAGCGTCTCTCCAGCCCCTGATCTAATTTTAAACAAACTGAGAATGGTTCTTAGTTACAGGAAACACATTATTTTAACTGAGTTGCAGATCATCAGGCACACCATGGAGAAGTTAATAATAGTCTGTTAAAAAAGTCTCAGGAACTCTTGGGAGAGAGCAAACCCTCAAGGATTAGTTTTAAAGACTACTTCCCACTAGTGTTCTTTAAAAACGAAACAGAATCAAAACGTGTGAGCAACGAATCTCTTACACACTGAGCCAATGCCAGCGCTAGGTGCCACCCTGAGGCCTTTTATTCTATGATTTTTGAAAGAAGAGCAAAGGCATCACAGTTCTTGTCAACTTGACACAAATCTCTCCCTCTCTCTCTCTCTCCCTCCCTCCCTCCCTCTCTCCTTCCCTCCCTCTCCCCCCCCCCCATCCAAGGACCTGGCTTGTTGGCGTGTTTGTGGGAGCATTTCCTTCATTGCTGTGGTGGTTTGAATAGATATAGCCCCCACAGACTCCTGTGTTTGAACAGCTCATAGGGATGGCACTATTAGGAGGTGTGGCCTTGTTGGAGGACGTGTATCACTGTGGGAGTGGGCTTTGAGATCTGATATGCTCAAGCTGTGTCCAGGGTGGCAGTCTCCTTTTGCTGCCTGTGGATCAAGATGCAGAACTCTCAGCTCCTTCTGCCTGGATGCTGCCACGCTTCCCACCATGAAGATAATTGAAGATAACTTCTGAACTGTTAGCCAGCCCCAGTGAAGTGTTTTCCTTCGTAAGAGTTGCTGTGTTCATGGTGTCTTTTCACAGCAATAGAAACCCTAACTAGATGGTTGCTGATTGCTATAGGAGGAGATCCCCCGACACTGTAGGTGGTGCCACTGCTGGCCAGGTGGTCCTGGGTTATATAAGAAACGTAGGGGAGAGGGCTGGATAGGTAGTTCAGTGGTTAAGAGCACATAGCACTCTTTTTGAGGACTTGAGTTTGATTCCTAGCGCCCACACCAGGCAGCTTACAACTGCCTTTAACTCCAGCTCCAGGGTTATCGGACACTTTTGACCCCTGTGGGTGCTCGTGTTTATGTGCATATACCCTGCCCCTATACACATAATTAAAATAATAAAAATTAACTTAAAAAAAAAAAAAGACAGGTAGCTGAGCCAATCAGAGGAAGCTAGCCAGTAAACAGGCAGGGATTCTCCGTGATCTCTGCTTCGGTTCCTGCCTCCGGGGTCCCTCCCGCTGGAGGTCTTGCCCCGTCTTCCCTCAGCGAAATACTGTGATGTATAAAGTAAGCCACTCAAACTCTCTCCTCTCCAGTTGTTGTAAAGCAAACTAGGACAGGAACTCGTAAAAGAAAGGTGAGGAGTTCCTGTGACAGACCTGACCGTGTTGTTCATTTTCGGAAAACTGTGGACGTGTTTGGAGCTTTGGGGGTGAAGCAGCCGTTGAACACCCAAAGCTTTTTGAGCTTTTCCATGGGATCTTGAAGGAAAAGATGCTGAGAGGGGTTCCGAGGTGGAGGCCTGGATCGTGAAGCCTCACAGGGAAGCAAAGGCTGCACCATTTGTAATTCTTGTGCTATTTTGGGTTTCGAATCTGCGGAAGTGAAACCGCTGCTTTACTTGAACAGTCGACGCAGGAAAGATGAAAGTCTTGATAAGAAGCCAGCAACGTGGAGTTAAAATCTTTGGGGAACAATTTCCTCTGAGTCAGCACACAGATGCTGTGGTCCAGAGGGCCAGGGCTGACTCTTAATCAGCAGAACTTAGTAAATGATGTGGGAGGGTCTCCCACGTGATGCTGGTTTTGAAGGCCTTAAAGGTGTCATGGAGAACATCTGAGCCTTGGCGTGTTGAGAGACCAGTAGTGGAGCTTAGCCTCAGTTGTCAAGGAAACAACAGGGCTGAAGTTAGTTACAGAGAAAAGCTACGGAGGCTTGGCGCCATGTGGCAGGGTCAGAGTCCCCAAGAAGGCAGGAGAGGCTACTGGGAAGGAGCCTCTCAATTGTAGTTGGGATGCCAAGATCTTGGAGGTACCAGGCCTATGGGAGGTCTATCATGGCCGCAGCAGGTGCGGAGAGGAGCCAGCCTGGGCCAGTGAGTCAAACTGTGCGTGTTATGAGGGGCAGAGCTTCAGTAGGACCCACCTCCGACTCCTGGAATAAGTGCCAGATGTTGGATATCAAGATTTTTAAGCTATTGGATTTGGGTTTTATTTTGATCTGATTATAACAGTACCCCAGTTCTTCCCTCTTGGAGTAAGGAAGTTTGTAACTTGCTTTGGATTTTATTGTAACACACAGTTAAGAGGCCTTGGGTTTAAAAAAAAAATACATTGGATTTTTAAAAATGCTAAAAATTTTAAAGTCTGGAACTTTCAGCTGTGTTTTATATTGTGATATTAATATGGAGTTTGGAGACAAACAAGAAAGGGAAGGTTATTGTTTAAATTGATGCATTTATGTGTCAAATACATAAAGGAATAAAAAAATGTCATATTTTTGTCAACTTGATACAAACCTAGATATACCCGGGAAGACAGACTCTCAATTGAAGAATTGTCTTTGTCAGATTGGCCTGTGGGCATGTCTTATGGTGTGTGTGTACATGTGTGTGTAATTGCTCAGCACACTATGGGTGGTACCTTTCTTAGGCGAGCGGGCCAAGGATGGTTTAGAAACACAGCCGAGGGGCTGGAGGGATGATTCAACACTTGAGAGCTCTGGTTGCTGTCCCAGAGAGCGTAGATTCAATCCTCCCCTATCATGGTAGCTCACAACCATCTGTCATTTCAGTTGCCCAGGGTCCTCTGTTCTCTTCTGGCCTCTGTGGGCACCAGGCATGCATGTGGTGCGCAGACATACATTCAGGCATTCACATCTATATGAAGGTTAAAACAAAAAGAAAGGCAGCGGCGGAAACCGGGAAGCGGCATTTTGCAGCAGTCTCTGCCTCAGTTCTGGACTCCAGCTTTTGCCTGGAGTTCCTGCCTTGCTCTCCCTCCGTGGTGGATGTAACCTGGAGAAACAATTTCTCCCCCGAGTTGCCTTTGGTCAGTGTTTTATTACAGCAACAGAAAAGCGAATTATAACAGAAACGCTCGGAGAGGGCTGCAGAACATGGACCCCGTGAGCGCTGCAAACGTGAATTTTCAGGACGCAACACAAACACCTTAAAAAGAAACAAAAGGCGTCTGTCTGTCTTTCAAGGCTGGCGCTGGCTTGATTAGGCTTTTCTTTGTCCAGGGACAGGAGAAATGCTAATAAAAAAATAAATATCTCAGTAGTTTTTGACATCTGGAACTTTCTCTTTGACGCTTTGGAGGTCAAAGGCTGGGTTCTCACGGGTTTCTAGCTTGCTGGCTTCTACTCCCAGCAGGAGGGACCTTTGACCCATGACTCCGCGCGCCTGCTCAGACAGCAACCTCCCTAGAGTGGGTGGGGGCGGGGAGCTGGGATTCACATGCTTACAATCATTAGGGATTTTAAACGTATGTATGCTTTTTTGAAAGATGTTTCTTTAAAAAGAATTCTTATTTTTTTTAAAAAATAATCCAACATTTGAGAAAATGGGTAAGATGTGGAAAAATTGTGTTTTTTGCTTGTTTGTTTGCTTGTTTTTGGTTTTTGAGACAAGGTTTCTCTGTATAGCCCTGGCTATCCTAGAACTCGCTCTGTGAACCAGGCTGGCTGGCCTTGAACTCACAGAGATCCGTCTGCTGCTGCCTCCCAAGTGCTGGGGTTAAAGGCGTGTGCCACCACTACCTGGAAGAAATTATGTTTTTTTGAGTATATGTGAGTGTAAGATTTAGTGAAAGTCAAATTCTAGGGTTAACACAGGAGGCAAATTCTAGGGTTAACACAGCAGTGACCTGAATGCAGAAAGCTTGGGCTTGCTTCATCCATCATTAGGCTTTAAATTTATTTTATTTTATTTTATTTTATTTTATTTTATTTTATTTTATTTTATTTTATATGTATGCATTTGAAGGTGCAGCATGTGTGTGCAGTGTGCACAGAGGCCAGAGAGGAGCCAGATCCCCTAGAACTGGAGCTACAGTCAGTGGTGAGTGCCCTGATGTCAGTGCCGGGAACTGAACCTGGGTCTATCTACTGAAAGAACAGCAAGTGCTCTTAACCAGTGAGCCATCTCTCCAGCCCCTCATTATTCTAATTAAAAGTTTTTCATTGATCATCTTCAAATTTCTAAAATACTCAGCTATTCCTCCACACAGCTGCTCTGAGCAGAGCCTCCCACCCCAGCCCGCATAGCATTGGTTCCAGGATGTGTCCGAAGCTTGCTGGAAATTTCCCTGCAATGTGAGGGCCCCTACAAAGCTTTGGGGACTGAGATGGTTTGAATACGCTTGGCCCAGGGAGGGGCACTACTAGAAGGTGTGGCCTTGTTAGAATAGGTGTGGCCTTGTTGGAGTAGGTGTGTCACTGTGGGAATGGGCTTGAAGAGCCTCATTCTAGCTGCCTGGAAATCAGGCTTCTCCTAGCAGCCTTCAGCTGAAGATGTAGAACTCTCAGCTCCTCCTGCACCATGCCTGCCTGGATGCTGCCATGCTCCACCTTGATGAGTATGGACTGAACCTCTGAACCTGTAAGCCAGCCCCAATTAACTGTTGTCCTTTAAAGACTTGCCTTGGTCATAGTGTCTGCTCACAGCAGGAAAACCCTAACCTAAGACAGGGGCCAAGCCTTGGAAGGGGTCATGTCCAATCACCATGTCTTTATTATTTGGTTGCTGCAAGACCACAGGAGAGAGCAGTGCTATGGACAGAGAAGGTGGAAACAGAGCTGCTGCTGTGTATGGCTGTTGGAGAGTAGAAATTCAAATTAAGGAGGTCAAGGGGTGAGTGTGTCAGTGTAGGGAGCCGGCATTCGCCATGGCAAGATGGCGCCTACTTCCGCTGTCGAGTAAACAACTGTT
>NW_022196913.1:63423308-63457048 GCF_008632895.1 Mastomys coucha
CGTTGCTGCAGAAGAAACCTAGTGTGTCCGCGTGTCTTCTTCCCGGCGAGAGGACCGCGCGGGCTACATGTCAGAGCCTGGAGGAATGCTCACCTGGTCTGAAACCAGGCAGAGACCACCATGTGCTGCAGATGAATGCACACTACCCTGATGCACAAGTCCATTCCTTAGGAAGCTCAGAACGGCGCTGCGTGGCCCTCCCCACTCTCACCATACCAGATCAGTTGTGCCTTGGTTACCTGGATGAGCAGAGCTTTATGTGAGGTAAAGCTAGCTTACCTCAGACTATACATGATCATTTCATACTTTTGAATTTTTTTTTCTTTCTGTCTCTTTAAAAACAAAACTACAGGGGCTGGCGAGATGGCTCAGTGGGTAAGGGCACTGACTGCTCTCCCGAAGGTCCTGAGTTTGGATCCCAGCAACCACATGGTGGCTCACAACCACTTGTAATGAGATCTGATGCCCTCTCTGGTGCGTCTGAAGACAGCTACAGTGAATTACACTGGAGCGAGTGGGGCCCGGCAGAGGTCCTGAGTCCAATTCCCAGTAGCCACACACATGGTGGCTCACGGCCATCTGTACAGCTACAGTATACTCATGCACATAAAATAAATAAAATAAATCTTTAAAAACAAAACAAAACAAACAAACAAAAACCCAACAAACAGTGGTGGCACACGCCTTTAATCCCAGCACTTGGGAGCAGAGGCAAATGGATTTCTGAGTTCAAGGCCAGCCTGGTCTACAGAGTGAGTTCTAGGACAGCCAGGGCTACACAGAGAAACCCTGTCTCAAACAAAAAACAAACAACCCCCCCAAAACAAAACAAAACAAAACAACACAGAAAAAAGAAGCACACTTGCTTTTGTCTTTTAAAAGCAGGGAGAAACAGAAATAACGTAAGGCATGTGGATAGGGAGGTGGGGGAGGATCTGGGGTAACTAGGAGGGAGAATACAAAAAACAATATCTCATCCTTAAAGAAAAAAAGAAATAGAATTTCTTCACCAGTCTGTGAGAAGGCCATGGTGTCAGAAGAAGGTCAGCCTTGAAAAGCAGAGTTTGTAGCCTTCTAGCTGGTTCGGTGTCTGCAACATCCAAGATGGTCTCCTCACGGTGAGCCCATGCATTGCGATTGGTATTTGACAAGAACTGATCTCATTTATATACTTGGGAAAATCCTGTAGGAATTGGGAATTTCGTGGGACCTAGATCGTTGTAGAAGTAGCATGGGCTTCTCGGTTCTTACGAAACATGTTTTATACAGAGCTGTTTCCTGCATTGGGGGACAGGGGGTGAAAAGTGGTTCCAGCTCTTTCATATTCTGAGCCATTTGTGGAAGAAGTTGAATTCCCTGGGAACCTTTCTCCCTGTGTTAATCTATGCATCTGCTGGTTGATGGCTTATAGACAGTGTGCAGGGGTTCCAGAATTTCATTCCTGGTGGTCCTGTCCTGTCCTTTCCCGATCTTGGCATCAGGGACCTGGGTCTTCCGACCTTCTTCTGTATCTCCGACCTTGTACTCATGGGTTTTTTTGATGAGCACATATCATATTTGATGCTATTAACGCATTTGATTGTTTTTGCTTTTTCAACTGGATAGTTGGGTTTCCCTCAGACTCAATACACCCCTTCCTGTTCATAGTTTGTGATTGTCTGATTTATGCCTCTTGAGTTCGTAAGCTTAATGTGGTTGGGCCTTCGGTGCTCATTAGAAGACTTTCATACGGAGGTTGTGTTTTACCTTGTACCAGTGGGACCTTAAATATCATCTTTTGTAACACCAACCATCTATTATTCAGTCTGGCATCCCACATATGTAATGCTTCAGCATCAGTAGAGCTTGTCTGTAATGGACGTCACGCAATGGAAACAATAAATCAGACACATGCTCTTTTACGGTTGGTCTACTGGGGAGAAAGGCTGGGAACCGGTAGCCGTTATTAACTGGAGCTTTTCAGGTCATAAAGCCAGAGAAAGCCTTCATTATTAATATGGCTTGAGTGCCTGTTTAAAGTAGGCACCCCTGGTTGGAGAAGGAGACCTGAAGTTGTGTTGTTGTATTGTGGTTCTTTGAAAGGAGCGGCTTGCTTTGACAAAGGGAGTGAGCCTGGCCTGCAGTGAGTGGACCAGTCCGGAAGACAGGAGAAGCTTGATATGTCACAAGTGTCACTGGCATGAAGATTTACTCTCTTGAGGTGTAAATCTGGAATAATGTGCTTGAGGGATCACAGCACGGTTGTAGCACAGAGGCAGACAGTGAAAAGCACAGTTCTTCACATGACTGCAAGTTCGTTTTAGTCTCTGTCTGCCTCTGCCTCTCTGTGTCTCTCTGTCTCTGCCTCTCTGTGTCTCTCTGTCTGTCTCTGCCTCTCTGTATCTCTCTGTGTTTTTGTCTCTGTCTCTGTCCCTTTCTCTCTCTCTCTGTCCGTGTGTAAAACCCAGGTTTCCATCATTGAGAGTGAGTGTTCGCTCAAACCTACCATCATCTCTTTGTAAAAATTCCTCCTGATTTTGGGTGAGGATCACCAGGTGCTTTGTTGATGCTCAGGTAACCTCTCAGGGGACAGCTTTTGAGAAGGGCTCCTCTGTGTACCTTGGCTATCCTAGAACTCACTCTTGTAGACCAGACTGGCCTTGAACTCACAGAGACCTGCTCACCTGAGAGCTGGGATTAAAGGCATATATCACTATGCCCACTAGTAGCTTTTTATATACCTATAGTCAAGTTGCTCAGAAATAAATCTGGGAGAGAAAAAAAAAAAAACCAAAACCCTTTCACAAAAGTTCCAACCAATCAAACAAACTAGAGATAAACAATGAAGAAATTAATTGAAGAAGATGATAGACAAGAGAGATGAGTTGGCAGGCTCAATACTGTAAAATTAGCCAGAAGTGATCTACAGACTCAACACAATTCCTGCCAAAAGTCTAGTGACATTTTCCACGAATCTAGGAAAGGTAACCCTACATTTTATGTGGAAGCATGAAAGAGCCCACATGGCCAAGCAATCCTAAGTAGAGGGAGCAGTGTTAGAGACATCACAACATCTGATCTTAAACTATACTATGGAGCTACAGTACCGAGACCAGCATGGTACTGCCACAGAAACAGATCAGCCAAGGTCAATCCCAGGACCTTGTGGACCATAGTCAAGGGCTCTACTCCTGAGCTCCATCCGGTCCTCTACTCTCTAGAGGGTGGGTATAGCCACAGCATTTGACTTGGCCAATGACATGTGAGCAAAAGGACATAGCTCACCTCCACATGACCTAACATGTTATCTCCCAAGCTATCTTCTCTCTGCCATGGTAAGCACTGAGCTGTAGATGACACAGCAGTAGCCTGGGTTGGTGAGAGAGGATCGCACAGACCAGAGCTCCTGTACCAAGCGGCATGTACCTGCAGCATGAGCCAGAACCATGCCCTGTGGCATCAGGCCACCAAGGCATTAGGGCTGTCTCTCTGATCCCCAATAAAAGCCACGCTTTGCTGACTTAGTATTTGTTCTTTCGGGGATGGCAGTTACCCCTGAATCACACATGTCACTGTGGGAACTGATCACACAAAGGAGTCACAGCTCAGACACACGGCTAGTGAGGGATGGAGCTGAGACCTCGGGCCTTGTTCTCACAGATGTAGAGGCCTGAGCTCTGGAACATAAGCCCGCTTCTCAGCACAGCACTGAATACATTAGCGTCCATATGGGCAGAAACATGCTCTGAAAAGCTGTGCGGGCTTACTCCAACCTGGGGAGTCTTTTACATCTTTTTTGAAACCAAGTAACAGGACAGCAACTCAGATGGAAGGGGACATCAGAATTAGAGGACTGAGGATTTCCCTCTTCCCAACTGTCAGAACATGAAATGAGTTAAACATTTAATCCCACCTCAGGTGGGATTGACTTTGATGACTTTAAAACAGGAGTTGAAAAAAAATCTTCCTCCTCGGGTGAGTTTTTAATCCTCCACCTGTCTCCACAGAGAAGTTTTGGAAACCTCAGTAGTGTTTTTTTCTTCAAAAGCAAAACAGATACACTTACAAACATAAATAAAAGATTGATAAACAAGCCTATGTCAGGAGGCCTGGCATATTCTTTCTCTACAAGAAGGGTCAAATGATCGGGGAGTCCTGGGAGGGCATAGCTCAGAGGAAGGAACAAGTGTGGACGGGGGTTTCAGGTGTGAATGGCTGCAGTGGGAATCCATCCCAGTAATTAAAATGGAGCATGCAGTTGTGGGTGGGAACACCACACTCACCTCTTGGTTTCCATGGTTGACACCCCCTTTCATTTAACTAGGTGGAGGTTCATACCACGGTTGGCTTGGTTTTCACGATGATTTGTGGCATTGCTATAAAGATCAGTTATGATTTTGAGTTCAGTCTCTCTGTCAGGAAAAGGGCCCTTTATTGTTTCCTCTGTATGTAGCCTATCCTTAAAACACAAAGAAAACCACTTTACAAACGAGGGTAGTTCAGATGTTCTATCTACAGGGAAAAGTGTGCAACTATGGGTCTATTTCAGGATGTTGGCCATAATGTATGTATGGATATAAACACATGTTCATACACATACACATTTTACATAATGAGGTCTAATTAAGAACTGCTGAATCCATTCTTGTGGGTCCATGTGCTCTGATCACATGCATGAGCAAATTTAAACCTGAGGCTTAAAAAAAACCACAAAAAACCAAAAAACCAAAAACTAAACCAAAAAGCCTTAAAACAGAATAGGAGGAAGGGTCTGCAAAAAGCCCCCAAAATGAGACTGGGAATGCAGCCCCAGAGAGACAAGTCTTTCTCACTGTGGTACACACACGCACACACATGCACACATGCGCACACACAATGCACACACACGTGCACACACACGTGCACACACACACCACACACACATACACACACCACACACACATGTACACACACCCACACCACACACATACACACACCACACACCACACACACGCACACCATTCACACACACACACAGCTCATGGGCTTCCTCTGAAGTTGTCTTCTGTGTTTCTCAGATCAACACAGGCAGAACATAGGCTAGTCTCTTCTCTACAGAGAGCATCTTTCTTATAGTGAAGGTCTGTACCTGGACTCAGGGAATGTTCAAGAATGAGTAAACCTAAAACTATGGGAGACTGAGCTGATGCTCTGAAGAGCTCCATCTGTGTTTCAGGATATCAAAGGGAAAAAAGTTGGGTCTGTTTTATTGACAAATTTGATATAAAAGAAAGCTAGACAGAGGAATCCATTAGGGCAACAGTGTGGGCTCTAATGAAAAGTCCAGAGAAGAGGGTAATCAATAATCCCACAATCCCCTATGTGGTTCCCAACACTATTCTCTGTGGTTGGGAATTGGGGAGGTTAGTGTGTGTGTGTGTGTGTGTGTGTGTGTGTGCTTGTGTGCATGTGTGTGTCCTGGAGAAGGGAGCTGGAGTGGAGCAGAGGGGATGATAGAGAGACTGACTCGTTATGTGGAGTTGTTTTAAGTACATGAATCTTAGCTGAGAGCTCCTTGCTCCTCTGTGAACCTGCACTGGTCTACCTCTGTTATGGTTAGTGTTGTCAGCCTAATAGAATATAGGATCATTAGGAGATGGGCCTCTGGGTATGACTGTAGAGAACTGTCTTGATTTTGTGGAGATGCGAAGACCTGTCCACTGTGGGTGGTGTCATTCACTAGCTGAATCCTGCTGTGTAGGTGAAGAGAGGGTGCTGAACATAGACAACACATTCTTCACCATCTCCCATTCCAGCTCGACGATACAACACGACCAGATGGTTTAACCTTCTTTGCCACGATGAGCCATAGTACTCTTGAACTATGGGCCAGAATAAACCTTTCTCCCTTAAGTCGCTTCTGTCAGACAATCTGTGATGGCTATTCTTGGTTGTCAACTTGATGACATCTGGGGTTCACTAAAACCTAGAAATGAAGGGGCACACCTGAGAGGGATTTTTACTTAGTTTGAAGTTGGATCGATGAAGTGGGAAGATATACCTTGATTCTAGTCTTCTGCGGGCAGCCTACATAAAGGACATGGAAGAGGGAAGTATGCGCTCTTTGCCTGCTTGCCCTCACCTTGCTAGCGCATCATTCCTTCACAGGCATTAGAGCCTGCCTGCTTCTTCAGGATGTCAGCATAAACTGAAGACCCGCTGAGACATCTAGCCCTGTAGACTGAACAATTACTGGATTCTTGGACTTTCTATTCATAGGCAACCATTGTTGAACTAGTTAGACCACAGCTTGTAAGCGATTCTAAAATTACCCTTTCTGTACATGTATGTATGTATGTATGTACGTATGTATGTATGTATCTTTTTTCTTTCTTGCTTGCTATAAAATGTATAGACTCATTCTATAAATTCTGTTACTCTAGAGAACCTTGACCAATATAATCTCCAACCTCAATTTATCCTAAATCTATACCAACTAGCTGAATTCTTGCTGTCTCATTGATGCCTTAGAAAGTGAGCAGCCAGATCTCAAGGTGGCTGTATTCATCAGGGCTCTCTAAAGGACCAGTGCTTATAGAATAATATATGTATATATATATATATATCAGGGCTCTCTAAAGGACCAGTGCTTATAGAATTATATATGTATATATGTATGTATGTATGTATGTATGTATGTGATATATATATATATATATATATATATATATATATATATATATATATATATATATATATATGGGCTCTCTAAAGGACCAGTGCTTATAGAACAACATATGCATATATATATACATAAATATATATGTATATATGAGTTATTAGGGTAGTTTACAGGCTGTGGTCCAGGTAGTGTAACAATGGAAGGTCCAAAGATTTAGCAGTTTCTTAGTTCATGGATGTCTCAGCTGGTCTTCATTGTATGCCTGAATCTGGAAGAAGTAAAGCTCCAAAGCCAGTGAAGGAATGGACTTGGAGAGTGAGAACAAGCAGGCAGAAAGCAAGCTTCGCCAGCAGAAGGTGTGGTCCAGATTTAAGGCAGGTCTTCTCAGACCATAAAAGTTCTGGATTAAAAGTGGATCGTCCCACTTCAGAAGATTTTTAATTCACTGATGTGCTGCCCAGTTGCTTTGGGTTTTAGTTAATTCCAGATTAACTTGACAACTAAGAATTGTCATCGCAATCCCAGTGGTGTGTATATGTGTGTGTGTTTGTGTGTGATTGTGTATTTGTGTGTGGTTGTGAGAAGGAAAAGTTCTCATCAATAAAGGAGTAATTATTCCACCTATCTTTCCAGTGTGGCTTGGAGGTGATCCCAGCTTCCGTGGGCATGGTCTGTCTTCCTAAGGAGTGGTCCCTTATGTAGGTGATTGCCCACACCAGTGGCAATGTTAAGTCTCTACCCAGGCCTGAAGGAGTTTTCTCTGATCAGATGGTCACTGCAATTCTAACACAACCATTCAGGCCTTTGCTGAAGATCACTGTCCACAAGATTTTATTTATTTATTTATTTATTTATTTTATTTTTTATTACTTTTAGTTTTCTTTTACAATCCAGTGGTTACCTTCCTTTCAGCCCACCTTCCCACAGTCCCTCATCCCAGCCTTTCCTGGACAGCCATCTGCTGCTGCAGTTTCCAACATCTCTCTCCATCCTGGCCTCAGGTTCATGTCAGCTGGATTCCTCATCTCCTTGTTATGGAGATTTGGTTACCTTCCCACGTTTACCCTCTACTCCCAGCCTTCAGACTTACACTCCCCTAGGCTTTCTGAGCAAAGTTGCTCTAGAGAGTGGAACTTACCACTAGGGAGTGGATCTTACTTTAAGAGGGAGGGTTGTTCCTCACTGGTATTGTAAGAAGACATTCTTTCAGGTAATCGTGAGCTATTAATGGAAAACTTGTCTGCTCACCTGTCTGTGGCTACGTCCCAACTACCTTTGTGTGGGCTGGATTTGGCTGTGAAAAGGGTCTCACAAATGGTTGAGTGAACAACGGGTAAAGGAATGAGTGGAGAGACACAGCTGGAAAATATGAAATGGGGCAGTGGTGGCGCATGCCTTTAATCCCAGCACTTGGGAGGCAGAGCCAGGCGGATTTCTGAGTTCGAGGCCAGCCTGATCTACAGAGTGAGTTCCAGGACAGCCAGGGCTACACAGAGAAACCCTGTCTCAAAAAAAAAAAGGGACTGGAAAAGTGTCATCATATGCCCTGCCTTGCTTGGGTCTTGCTTGTGGAACCATGGGGAACAGATCCTAGCATCTTGTCAGGATTGGCGGACTGCAGACACTACCTTGCTTTTGAAAAAAGAAAGGAGTGATTAGGAATACTAAAAGCATAAAAGACTTGCTTTTAGTACTTAGGTTTTTAAAAAAAATATTGTTAAAACAGAAGTCCAAGATCCTATGGATCCATTTCTTTTTTTGGTTTGGGCAAATTTCATTAAACCTGAACTCACGTACATGAGTTCTCATATCTTGGTACTCCCTGGCCTTTGTTTTGGGCTGTGGTGTGACAGAGCCTATGCAGCCAACTCAGAAGGCAAGCTGACAGAAAAGGGAGAATGTGGAGTCTCTGAGGCCATATGTTGACAATGGCAACATTGTTTCAACCAATCACTTACCAGGAGGACACATTGTTTCAACCTATCACTTACCAGGACAGGGCCAAGGGAGACAGGATAGTACAGATTGCTATTGTCACAGAAAAAGAGATCAACCCAAGAGAAGCGTGGAGGGACTGATGTGAGGGAACCCAGTCTTTGTTTGTATATGTATGTCTGTGAGTGTGTATGTATGGCTGAGTGTGTGTGATAGTCGAGCATCTGCCTGGCTGAAAGCAAATGGTATTTCTGAGTTTCTGCTTTCATCTTTCCCTTTATTGGAAGCGAGGTTTTCTTCTCTGTATCATCTACATCTGGATCGTTATGTCTTGTTACATCATCTTTGGAGACCAGAGTTATAAGGTAATGAATGATGCCCCGAATACACACTACATATTAGGGAAGAGTCCTTTTTGTCTTTTTGATATGTGTGTATGTGTGTGTGCATGCAAGCCCATGTATGTGTTGGCATGCACAATCATAAAGACATCGGGCACCTTCTACCACAGTCTTTAGTGGGTGCTTGGGATTTGAACTCAGGTCCTCTCACTTGCATAGCAAGTGCATAGGGCTCCCGAGGGGGCTGTAACTTACCCATTTATTCCAACATGCCCCCTTTCTTGCCTCTCATGAGGACGATATTACTAGCTCCTTTCCACAGAATGGAGTCAGCATACTTAGAGACAAGGCCTTGCATGTAGAGAAGGGGATTCAGGCTCAGGTTTGCTAGTCTGAGCCAAGGCCTTTCTTTGTCTACTAAATGACCACAGCTCCTCACCTAAAGGACTCAGGGCCAGATGTACTTGGAATATTATTAATACTCCCAGTGGGCCTGGTACAATACTCTTTCTCAAATGCATTAATATTTTAGCAGTGAACTAGAGCGACATTGAAAGTAAGTGAGATAAATAAGATCATTTTTGATTGTCAAACAGTCTTGTATTCTGTGTGTGTCTGTGTGTATGTATGTGTGTGTGTGTGTCTGTGAGTGTGTATGTGAATGTGTGGGAGTGTGTGTATATGTGTGTGAGCGTGTGTATGTGTGTATATGTGTGTGTCTGTGAGTGTGTATATGAATGTGTGTGAGTGTGTGTGTGAGTGTGTGTATGTGTGCATATGTGTGTGTATGTGTGTGTATATGTATATCTATGAGTGTATGTATGAGTGTGTATGTGTGTATGATTGAGTGTGTGTGTGTGTGTATGTGTATTTTAGGGTTCTACCAAATTATAAGTTTGGGAAAAGAATTGTGAGGCTGGATCATAGCAGCTCTGAGCATCAAGTTTGTATACATTTATCCTTCTCGGGGAGGTGTAGTGGACCGATCTGGAGGAAGAGGACACCAACCAACACTGACCCTGATGTTGTCAATGCCCATATTTGTAACCAGTTGTCACTGGAGAGGTGAAAATGTTTTAAAGGGCTAATTAGGAGTCTGATCCTAATAGTACATGAAGGACTCCTCTAGACGTGGGAGGACTGTGGAGAGAGAGGCCAAGGACGAGTGGCCCCTGGGAGTCAGTTTCTCGGGCCTCCCCATCAGATCCCTCCCCTGAGACTGACGGAGCTGTGCTGGAGGAATTGATATTTACCCTGGGTAATTGGATTGACCCTTAGAAGGAAAGGTTAGTTCAGATGAAATGAAATTATTAAGCGAAGGGCCAGACTCTGTTCTGGAGCATCTGTGGTTTACATCAGAGGAAGGTTTCCAGCTCTTCATCCAATGTGCTGGAGTTCTCCACTGTAGGTAGAGGAGAACACCATTTCTGCCACAGCCACATTCCCAGGGAGCACCCGTGTTCCCAGGGAGCACCCATGTTTCCAGGGAGTGCCCCTTTCCTGGTTCTTCCATCACCTGTCACCTTGTGTCCCCATGTAACTGGCTGGGCCAATCTGGAGCAGTCTTATGTTCCTCTTGGGCATTGGTTATAAATGCAGAAAATCAGGTGGCTGGGGCCTTAGGTTTCAAGTTCTAGCTTAGGTCCTTGTCTCTCAAGTCTGTGAACTTGTCAGAATCTCTCTAGGTAAACTTCGTGTCATCTTGTGAAACTGAATAGAACAAAGACAAACAACACAGACAGCTAAGCTGGTGGAGTGTGGCTTCTGCCAATTGACACTGAACACCATCAACCCTTACTTTGGATGGCAATACCTTTTCATAAAACAGCAGAATGACTTAAGTCTATTTCTAGGGATTGAGCGCCTGGAGAGAGTTCAGTCATTAAGAACCCTGACTGTCCTTACAAAGGACCTAGGTTTAGTTCCTTATGTCAGCATGGTGGCTCACAACCTTTTGTAACTGTAACTCCAGTTCTGGGGCATCTGGTGCCCTCTTCTGGCCTCTGTAGGCAGTGCATACACATGATGTATATACATGCATGCAGACAAAGGCACTCATGCACATAAAAAGTTAGAAGTCTATTTACATAATTTTTTAGGTTTTTGAACTCTGAGGAGCCACTTTTTCATGCATGTGTCTTAGCCAGAAAGTCAGCCAACAGTTACAGATGCTGACAGGTGGGGTGCACACTCTTCCACTCAGAGAACATCTCTGGTGGTGTCGAGGTGTGTACCACAGCATCCAGAAGTTGGTGGGGGGTGGGGGAGAGATAATTTTTAACCCAGTGTTTTGAGGTCTCACGTTTACTTTGTCATTTGGCCCACTGTTTAAAAGTAAAACAGCAAACTTTTAGGTGTTTGAATTAGATTGCCTTAAAAGCTAGCTGCCCATTGGTTTAAACCACATTGCCTTACAGCAGGAAATCTTGGAAAAATTAAGACCCTTAAGTTAACATCAAGTCTGGGTGGCCCATGGGAGAAGCAGCACCAGGCTCACAGGTAACGGAGGCACAGACGGGTTAATTAGACAGACATAACTTAGGAATTAAATAAAATTAAAGAGGAGGTATTACCCGCTGGGAGTCCAGGAACATGGCTGTGGGATTGAGAAGAAAATTAGACTCCCTCCGTAAAATTAAATGGGAGCTGTCGGCCCACAGGCACAACTCCTTGACTTGTCATTCAAGTGTTGATATTAAAGAGAGCATAGAAAAACAATGTATTTATTAAGGCCTAGAAAGTGAGGCCGAGAGAGGGAAACCCTGCCATTGTCTGAGCGTCCTGCCTGGGGTAGGACAGTCAGCTAGGGGAGGGTGAAGTCATAGAAGAGTGCCCCTCATGGGAAGTTCCTATCCTGGCTCATATAAAGGATCCTTCCATGTCATCTGCCTGAGTCCCACGACCTACATAAACCTTCTAGTTACTAATACGCCTTGTTAGGATATTGGGAAGGATACGAGACAACAGCAGCATACCACCCTTCTAACTGAAGCAGAAGTGGCATTGACTTGTCACGGTAAATCTCCAGCCCCAATGCAAAGCCCGTGACTGTGTAACTCAGTCATAATCTTTATCAGCTGCATCCCTAGACTGGGCAGATCTACCACTATACTAACCTATTCCCCAGCTATGAGATCCCTTGTTACTTGCAGCTTCTCCGGGCCACGTGGTTCTGCTCTGTCTTCCTTCCACCTCCTCTTCCTCCATCTTCTTCCTCTCCTGTTCTCTACTCTTCCTCGTCTCTAAAACCTCTAGTCCCACCTTTCCCTTCCACTGCCCAACCACAGTCTCTAGCCTTTATTTGACCAGTTAGAATGAGGAGAAGGTTCACATAAAATTACCTGAGTATGTGATCCACTCCTCATCAGGGCAGCCCCTCTAGAGGAAGCAGAGTTAACATCAGGATACAAACAACACCAGGACAACCCACAACCTGTACTACTGGGTCTTGGACAGGGGGGACATGGTGACTGTCTGGAGCAGATCTCACTGGGTGGCAAAGCCAGGGACAGTCCCACGCTGCCACACATGCCCAGTTCACTACTGACATTGGAAAGCAAACAGCTAGCCACCTACCCCTGCTCTATCAAAAATGCCTTCAATGATATTTCCCTTGAAGGATTTATTTACTTATTTATTTTACTTGTGTGAACCTGCATGAGCTCACGTGCAGAACATGCATGTGGGGTTCTGTGGAAGGTAGGAAGAGGGTGGAGTTACCAGCGGTTGTAAACTGCCAGGTGGGAGCGGAAACTGAACTCAGGTCCCTCACAAGAGCAGCCAGAGCTCTCACCTGCAGCACCATCAATCCAGCCCCAGTGACCCTCACTAGAAGCATCCCAGCCTGTGCAGAGCTTGGTCAACATTTTATGTGAGTGTGTTCACTGGTCATGTGGCTTTACTTAGTTTCACTGGACTCTCCCTCTACCATGTCACCCATAAAGGACAAAGTCACCAAACGCAGAGAAGGCAGCTAGGATGTACAAGGGAGGAGGCACAGAGGGTACCCACCTTCTCGTGCCTTGTACCCATTGTAAGTAAATGTACTGACCACTACATTCACAGAGTACCCATCTTCTTGTGCCTCATGCCCACTGTAAGTGAAGGTACTCACCACTCCATTCACAGGGTACCCACCTTCTCGTGCCCACTGTAAGTGAATGTACTGACCATTCCATTCACAGGGTACCCACCTTCTTGTGCCTCGTGCCCACTGTAAGTGAATGTACTGACCACTCCATTCACTGGCTTTAATCTACAGAATTGGAATTCCCCAAGAAGATGTGGAAGGCCCAGCGTCTAGACCTACTTAGACTATAATAAACTGTTCATCTGTTGCTAACCAGTCAGCTTTCCACTGGTAACACAATTATGCTTGTCCCGTGTTCCAGCAAAAACATTTGAGACCCCTCTAATCAACCGCAGGACAATGATCCTAAACCACAGGAAAAGAACCACAGACGTAACTTTTCAAGCGGGCGATTTTAAAATTTAATTCTGTTCACACCAATCTCTGCTTTCAAGGTACTATGGCTGGGGTTGAGAACCACAGCCTCTGCCTGGGGTATGTGTGTGTGCCAACATTCTGCCCCGTGGGCAGGTGGTATCCATAAATGCTGGCTGGCTTGGCATTGTCACATGTGCGGACGACTCTTGACAGTGTCAGTGATGAATGCTTGAACAGAGAGCATCTCCCTGTTAGTCCAGAGCAGTGGTTCCCAACTGTCCTGGTGCTGTGACTCTTTAATACTGTTCCTCACGTCCTGCTGACCCCAACCACAGCATTGTTTGTGTTGCGACCTCATAACTCTAATTTTGCAACAGTTAGGAATCATAATGTAAATATTTTTGGAGATAGAGGTTTGCCAAAGGAGGTTGCAACCCACAGGTTGAAAACCACGGGTCTAAATTCTGAAAAATTACTAGTGTGTCTGTTAGAACTTAAGAAGAACTCAGGCTTGACCAGAAGAGGGAGGAGAAGGTGAATGGAGGGGTGGATGGCAAGTGGCAGGCCTGTTGGGTCTCCCTTTCTCAGGTGATGCAAGCACCCCTGAGTGTCTGCTGCTGCTGCTGCTGCTGCTGCTGCTGCTGCTGCTGCTGCTGCTGCTGCTGGAGTAAAGCTCTAAACTGTTTCTGCATGCTCAGTCACTCTACTTTTTAGATCGACGGTATTCTTACATGGCTCCAATAACAAGACATGGAAAAAACACCCGAGGAAAAACTGTCTCCCACGGACCCGAGTCTGTCCCTGCCCAGTTGTCCAGGGTCCCTCCTGTACCCGGGCAGCCGGCCTTGTCATTAGTGGTGATCACTCTAGTTTGTTTGCAAGCATGCCTGCAAAACCACAAGTGAGCTGTGTCCACATCTGGGCCCAGCAATTACAGAGTGTGCTAGCAATTTGCACCTTGAATCTTAAGCCTTTAATTCAGCGAACTTGTCGTGGTGGAGGGAGACAGACCAGATACAACACGTTTGACTGCAACACAGAGTCCACACACCAGTCTGTGGATTTATCAAGTGCTGAAAGTGTGGAATGTCTGCTGCCTCAGACAAGGAAGAATGTGGGCATCTTTCTTTTAATGCTGGCTCACTCCCTTGCTTCTATCCCTCTCCTCTCCCCCTTCATTTGCCTCCTAAATTTGTAAGTTTTCTACCACCAGGATCTACTCAGATATAGCTGCTCTCGGTCTTTGTAATAGAGATAACTCTCCCACTGAGCATTCTCCCTGGATTAGGATTTACTGCATCATACTCTAGGTGTCAAATGGAGTCTGGCTCCTGGCAGAGAATCTTCAGTAAGATGCCTTCCCGTCAGGTTTAGCTGGAGATTCAAGTCCAGGCTTGCCCCTGGGAGTTAGATTGTCCATCAAGTGTAACTGTGCTTGGTGAATGCTCAGGGAGTAACTAAGCCATTTCTCCTTCAAAACTTCTGGGAACACAAACCTGGGTGATGTCGGGTCAGAGGAGTCTTAAGACACTTAGTAGAGATTCTTTTGCCAAGGTCAGATCCACCCAACACCACCAGCTCTGCCTTGATATTTTACTAAGTATTTTGTGTGGAAAGTAAGTGGTTACTTTGAAAGGCTCAGTGTGTTGAGGAATGTGGTCAATGAAACAAACCAGATAAGGGGTGTTCCTGTAGTCAGGGAGAGTCCCCCTCTCTTGCCTATAGACCTCTTCATTCTGACACTTAAAAGTTCTCCAGATACTCAGCCCTGTGGAAGGTTATTGAAGTTAAACCTACGATCAGTCCACTGAAGACATCTAAGCCATTTAGACATACCTTGCTGTACTATGAACAAATTCTGTGGAGGAAATTCCATGTTTCTGATGTGAATGGGCTCTTCTACAGGCTTTGAAATCGTAGCCTTTCAGGCCTCCAGGTGAGGTACCTACAGGATGACATCAGCTCTTCGGTTTAGAGGTACCTTGTAGGTTCTTGGGAGTTTCTCACTCTGGATGTACAAACAAAATGGTTTGGAGGCTGAGAACTGACTGCGCCTGCTCTGGGTTCCAGTGCGCTGTATAGAGAACAGCTCTCAGCCTGTGCCTGGACAAGTCAGAATCAATCTTACAAAGCAAGTTCCGACCTGAGATACATCAGTGTGAGGGTCAGTGTAATAACCGGTGTGGGTAACCCCACTATCCAAGAACCAGGAAAGAGACTGCTGCAAAAGCAAGAGGTTAATTTATTAATTGAAGCTGGTATACCAGGGTCATCTCTGTAATGGTGACCAGAGAGAGAGACCAAGAGGAAACAAGGCTCTAAGCTTTTATACCATTTCAGAGCAGAGTTTTACAACTTACAAAGTTACAATTTACAACATGGGTAGTTACACTTTATCTTGTTCATTGTTCTTTAGTTTCTATTGATCTTTCCTCCCGGTTAGGATAAGACACCTGTGACTCTCAGGAGGGGTGGGGAAGATCCTCTCTCCCAGGGAATGTCTCTTAGAAACTTGCATTCTTTGAGGATGGATGTTTGCTTGGCAAACTCTTCTAAAAACTCCCTTTGTCTTAAGGATAAGTGGACTTCCTTGCTGTCTGGCATCTTTATGGGGTATCTCCGTTTGGCTCAATTTCTACATCAGTACCAACACAGAATACTCTGTAGCTTTTGTTTTTAAGTGTGTGTGTGTTAGTGTGTTAGTGTGTGTGTGTGTGTTTGTGAGTGTGTGTGCATGTTTGTGTGTGTGTGTGTGTGTGTGTGTGTTAGTGTGTGTGCATGTTTGTGTGTGTGTGTGTGTGTGCGTGTTTGTGTGTGTGTGTGTGTGTGTGTGTTTGTGTGTGTGTGTGTGTGTGTTTGTGAGTGTGTGTGCATGTTTGTGTGTGTGTGTGTGTGTGTGTGTGTGTGTGTATCCAGCAGAGAGGCCAGAAGAGGGCATCGGATCTGGAGGTGCACGTATAGGTGGTTGTGAGATAACCTGATGTGGGGGCTGAGAACCAAACTGGTTCCTCTGCCAGGGCAGTGTGTGCTTTTAATCACCAAGTCGCTTTTATGATCTCTCTGTACCTAGGCTGTACAGATGACCTGCCACCGTCCACTCACACAACCCAAGACATAAACTGATAATTCATTTGTGCCAATAAATAAACATACTCACAACTACATAAATTCCTACCACGAACAGCAGGGTTCTCAACCACACCAGCTGTCCCTGCCTCATCAGGGCCTAGGAAAGAAGTATCCTAAGACCAGTGAATGGCAGTGCGCTAACTCCTCATCTGGTCACATGTCACGTGCCTTGTCCCCACAAGGCTCCCACCTCTGTCTCAGTGAAGTTTCTCCTGTCTGTGACATGCAACCCACTTCAAACTGACATGTGACTCTGCCCGATACACAGCTCTGTATTTAATAGCCCAGCACCCTGACTGGCTGCACTCTTGCTGGTAGGATCTCTCATCTCCTCCCCCGCAAAGACTTTTCCTGCATCTATGTTAGCCCTTTGACTTCAACATGGGTGCTCCAAACCCTATGGTCTCTTGAACTCTCTTGTAGTTATCTGTAGCACATACCATATATGCACACACAAACACACACATGCATGCAGACACACATTTTAATATAAGCAACATGATGGTTTAAAAGTCAGGAGTAATACTGAGGACTTAGGACATGACTCACTTGATAAAGTGCTTGCTGTACAAGCTAAGGGCCCTAGTTTGAATCCCTAGCCCCCACTTAAAATCCAGAAGTGATAGTGTTGGACCTGTGGACTCAGCAGGAGGAGGGGTCCCTAGATTGGTGAATTTCAGGTTCAGTGAGAGACCTGTTAACATAGTAGCTAAGAAATGCGATCAGCTTAGATGTTCGTCTTAATTACTTTTCTATTATTGTGACAACATACCATGACCGACTCAATTCATAAAAGAAAGCCCCATTTAGCTCATGGTGTCTGAGGGTTCGTGTCCATGACGGTGGGGCGATGGAGGGAACAGCCAAGAGCTAGAATCTCAATCCACAACCATGAGGCAGAGAGCGAGAGAACTGGGAATCACAAAGTCTTTCGGAAACCGCAAAGCTGATGTCCAATGACACACCTTCTCCAACACAGCTACACCTCCAACCTTCCAAAATAGCTTCACTAACTGGGGATGAAGTATTCAAATCTATGAGCCTGTGAGGGCCATTCTCATTCGAAGCATTATACTTCACCCCCTGGCTCCCCACACTCATGGCTGCGTCAAAATGCAAAATGAATTTAATCAAAATTCAAAGGTACCCATAGTATTTCACAGTCTCAATATAGTTTAAAAGTCCAAAATTCAAAGTCTTTTCTGAGAAAGGCAATCTCTTAATTGTATCCCACTTGCATACTTCCAGTCTATAGGATTTGGCTGCATACTTCCAGTCTATAGGATTTGGCTGCATACTTCCAGTCTATAGGGTTTGGCTCTACATTAAATTGCCTCCTGATCTTTTTCTCCTCAAATTGTACGTATTATATTTCTATATTCCCTACTTGCTTATCCTCATTGTAAACCTACATAAGAACAGTTGCTAATAACCACATAATAGAGTCAATATTAGGCTGTCTTGAAATCTCCTCCACTAAGGGCTACCTTCCAACATTGAGAATCACATAATTCTTCTGAAACCTCAAAGCCCACCCTTGGTGACACACCTCCTCTGACAAGGCCACACCTCCCAATCCTTCCCAAACAGTTCCACCAACTGGGAACCAAGAATTCAAATAGTTGAATCTGTGAGGAGCATTCTCATCCAAACCACCATGATACCCACAACTGACTAAGGGATGGTGAGAATGTGGTACTGGTACATGATGAAACTTCATGCACCTGTAAAGAAAAAGTCCTGAGATTCGTAGGTAAAGGAATAAAACTGGAAAAAAAATTATACCAAGTGAGGTTACCCAGACTCCAAAAGAAAACTGGTGCGTATTCTCTCTCATGTCTGGTTCCCAGATTTGAATCTTTTGTTTTGTGTGTTTAATTTGGGGGAACATGTGGAATTAGACATTAGAGAAGCACCGTAAGGACTTTACTTAAGGAGAAGAAGATATAACATAGGTAATATCACAGAAAATACAAGGAGTGGAAAGGTTTAAATGGGGAGGGGGGTTGGGGATGGGATAACGGAGGCAGCAGTGGGTAAGTTTAGGGAACTAAAGGGTGCACGAAAAGGCCTGTAGGAAAACTCTTGCTAGTTAAGTGGAAGTCTACTGTAGACCAGATAACCTGCTGGGCCTTTGTGCAGCCAAATGGAAGAGTCCCTTTGCTAGCAGGGCTTCTTCTTCTCTGACTTTGTCCTGGGAGTTCTAAGCCCCCATACTCGCCTTTGATTACCTTAAGTAAAGTGCATCCTGCCTGCTGGTCCTGATGTGGTTTATTTACCATATATACTCACAGGACTTTGGAAGCCTGTTCACCCTCTCTGCTCCCACTGCCCCTGTGGACTGAATTGGCCAATGATCCACGAGAGCAGGGAGACCCATAAAGGCCTACTATTTTAAACCTAGTTAAGATACAACTGGAGGGGCTGCATAACAGAGGTGACATGAAAGAAGAGGGGGGAATCCTGTGACTACTGGGAGTTAAAACTTCCAGGAGAGCTGGGGACAGACAGAGTATTGGGGAGCAGGTAAGGGGGGAGTTAACTGAAGCCAGGCCTGTATGAAAAAGACCCAGGGGACCCATTGCTTTGTGAGCTAACTACAAAATACAGTTTCTAAGAAGTTTGAATGGAGTTACTTCGCACACGGTGGACAGTGCTGCTCCCAGAAGATGGGTTAGGAGGCAAAAAAAATCTCAAGGCAAAAAAATCTCCTTAGGATGATGGAATACCTCCCAAGCAGTTATGTCAAGGAGTCCACGGAGCTCTCTTAAACAACATAGTATAGTGGCATTACACTTGGTTGCCCACCCTAACACTATTGCTGAAAATACCACAGACTTGGCTTCAGGATATAAAGGAATAAGTGTCAAACCAACGGACAAGCATCCTCCATGATGGCTAGTTTGTACAGAGCTGGGAGTTGGCATGCAGGCTGCTGGGGGGTTTGGGGGGGGGCAGACACTCCAAGTTATTATACCAAGTACAATGTGCTCAGTGCATCCTCCATGATGGCTAGTTTACACAGAGCTGGGAGGTGCTGTGCAGGCTGCTCGGGGGTGTGTGTGTGTGGGAGACACTCCAAGCTATTATACCAAGTAAACATGCTCAGTGCACCCTCCATGATGGCTAATTTACATAGAGCTGGGAGGTGCTATGCAGGCTGCTCAGGGGGCGGGGGTTGGGGAGACACTCCAAGCTATTACACCAAGTACAACGCACTCAGAGGCACAATAATGGCATGCTTGTTCTGGAGGTAACCATTGATTTTGTAATTGAATTTTAGGCCTGCTTCACAGTATAGCATTCATTCCTGGTGCTCTAAACCTGGTCAGAAACCCATGGGCAGAGAAGTCACAGGCCCTAGGGCTAAACCTATTGCTATTTTGCTAAATGATTATGTGGTCAAGCTGCCGTCTAAATATTCACATTTATACCCATAGATGTAGGCTGCTCTCAACCCTGGTCAGAGAAGCTTTCTTTTGCAGTGGGCTGTGGCCAATGCAGACTCCTAACTGGCCAGAGTTCTAAGAGCATGTGACTCTGATTGTTCTAAATCTATATCGTTTCTGTACCCTACTGAGAATCAGAGAGCAGTCTGGGATGCAGACCACACAAGCTGGAAGATGGGGAGGGCGCTGTGAAATGCTCTCCCATGAACAGGGTGTGGCCACCATATTCAAGCACTCAATGACAGCTGTGGTTACCTGCACAAGACCCACACAAGATCAAGCCAGCCAAAATTCCAGCATGGACTGGGGGAGGTTTATAAGGCCACACCTTTATCTGAGGAGCTATTGACGGTTGATGGCTTTGGAAGAGGGAGAGTCATTTCTGAGGAGTTTATGGCCACTGACAGTTTATGCCCATATGCACCTGGGAAGCAATGACTGGACTCAGTGGGCTATCTGAAAAGAGAAGAGGATGCAAAATTGATGACTTAGGGGAAGTTAAAAGGGGAAATGGGAAGGAGGGTAGATGTGATAAAAAATACTTTGTATGTGAAATTCTTAAAGAATAAGTATGTTTTGGAAATCTATGTGGACACCAATAGAGGAAGACATAGATGTCAACCACTCCTGGTCTTCATGTCTTCACATTTGTACACATACCTCTACACACACACACACACACACACACACACACACACACACACACGCACAGAGAGACAGAGAGAGACAGAGACAGATAGAGAGACAGACAGAGACAGAGAGACAGAGATACAGAAAGACAGAGAGACAAGGAGATAGAGAAAGAGAGAGACAGACACAGAAAGACAGAGACAGAAACAGAGAGACAGAGAGATAGAGAGACATAGACACAGAGACAGAGATACAGAGAGAGACAGAGAGACAAGCAGATAGATAAAGAGACAGAAACAGAGAGACAGAGACAGAAACAGAGAGACAGAGATAGAGACAGAGAGACAGACAGAGATAGAAAGAGACAGAGTGACTGAGAGACAGGGAGACAGAGAGAGATAGAGACAGAGAGAAAGATAGAGACAGAGAGTGCAATGAAATTGATGCCACATGTGACCTAGCATTTAGCAAACCCCAACACAGTGCAGAAACACAATCCCAGGGGCTCTTGGTGTCCAGTGCATCATTCTGAAGCTAACCTGCCTGCCTGCCTGCCTTCCTCCCTACCCTCTCCCTCCCTCCCTCCTTCCCTTCTTTCCTTCCTGTCCCACCAATACACTGTTGCTGTTTTGAAACATAGCTTGGTGTGGTAGATTGTCTAGGGAACAGCTCCCTGACTTTGGGCTTTCAGCCTGTCTGTAATTCAGGGTTGATCTCGGGTAGTGTTGGAGAGATTCAGTTTCTGGGGTTTAATGGAGAAGATGGAGTCTCCCCTTACCATGACAGCTGTTCATAGCTCTCTGTCCTCTCACACTTGTGACTGAGTGAACTGTGCACCCATGCCTGTGAGAGGCCTCATGTTCTCAGGGTTCCTCCTGTCATCCGCAGGATTTATGGTACAGTGAGTTCTGTACTAGAGAGGAGACAGGATTTTCTGGGAGGGAGGTAATACACTGGTCTGCAGCTGGAGGGGAAGGCCAGCCTCCCCTTTCTCTGAGGAGATTCCATTTTCAGGATTCCTGGAGGTGACTCTCTCTGTTCTCTTTCTGCCCTCATTTCCTGGAGGTCAGAGAGAGATCAGAGGACAGTGGGCTGTCTGTCCCACCTTCCCAAGACACGTAGATCACCGTTCCTCTAGAGATTACCCATTTCCCCCTCTCCTGGCTTCCTCCCACCACAGTCACTCTCCCTCAACTCTCCCTTGTGTGTTCTGATGTTTATGTTTCCTAAAGTGACCCATGTCACTCAGATACCTCCATACTTAAATCTTTATATGACCCAGCCCTCTCCCCTCCCCTCTCTCTCCCCTCCCTCTCCCCTCTGTGCTCCCCTCCCCTCCCATCTTTCCTCTTCCTTCTTTTGCTTCTTCTCATTGCTTTTTATATATGATACATTTTGATCTGTTTGGAGGCCATTTCACTCTGTACCCTAGTTGGCCTGGAACTCCTGACTCCCCAGTCTCTGCCTCCCAAATTCTAGGACGACAATCACTGGCCACTGCCACAGCTCACTTGTTTGAGTTGAGCAGAGCGAATTCTACCCCTTGAGGCTACAGCCACCAAAGTGGTAGAAGGCACAAAGAATTGGCAGGGTGTGCAGCCACTCCTGCAAGTGTCACAGGCTGCATGGCTCTGGTCATGGTCCAATGGCATCTCTGCACAGGCTCCATTCTGACACGCGATGCCTATACTGGAAGGGATTTGTGGGCACTCTGGGCAGAACTAGGTCATTAGGGATGACCTGGAAGACATCTTCTCTAAGTGAGAAGGATGCATGCCCTCAAGGGGAGAAATCGGTTCTCATGGAGCAAAAATGTTCTTTTTTTAAAAGGGTTAAGTCACAGATATGAGCATAATACATATTTAAAAGGTACATACTGACATTCCATTAATGTAAAGGGAAAATACTCCTGGGATACACATTCTTGGTTATCAACTTGACTGAGTCTGGAATTAGCTAAAACCCATGCTCCCGGGTGCATCTGTGAGGGATTTTTCTTAAATGAATTATTTGAGGTGGGAAAATCCATTGAGATCTGGCCACCCCTTCTGCTGGCAGCACTTCTACAAGACCTGGAAGAAGAAGCTTGCTTGCTCCATCTCTCTCTCGCTGGCAAGTCCATTCCTTCACTGGCTTAGAGCCTACTTCTTCAGGGAGACCAGCTCAGACATCCAGCCTTGTAGCCTGAGCAGCTACTTAATTCTTGGAGCTTCTGTTGTAGTCAGCCATTGTTGGACTAGCAGGACCACAGCCTGTAAATCACTCTACTAAATCACACACACACACACACACACACACACACACACACACGCTCACACTCTTTCAGTCTGCTTCTCTAGAGAATCCTGGCTAATAAAATGCCTGAATGAGCTTCTCTTGAAGGTAAATTGGAACAAAATCCTGGCGCACACTGGTCTAAGGCGGTGGTCCGCAGTTAGAGAAGTTTTAATACTTGGGTTTTTACATCTCGCCGACAAAGTAAGATTCTTCACGATTGGACTTAGCTACTTGTACTTTTATGAAATAGGGACACAGGTTTGGACATAATGTGGCAGTTTCCCTTTGCTTTGGTTGCAGGCCTGCCTCTGATGTTTATGCAACACTGTTGCAGGACATGAGCTTGCCACTCTTCAGACAGACTTTCTCTGATGGCTGATGGATGGATTACCGAGATGAGCTGTCTATTTCTTGAGACTTCAGCACCGCTCTGTTACTCCACGGATAATTATTTTTAATTGTGGTTTTATAATTTCACCAGTTTATGGCCACCAGAATAAAACGCTTGAAGCTATTAAGTAGCTAATGGCTTAAACAGTTTCGTAGCTTTGTCGTGATGAATGCAGAGGACGCCTGACTCCTCAACCAATGTCAACTTCTCACATTTAAAATGGTGGATTAGACAATTTAGTGTCTTTGACAGTGTAATAGATTCTGTTTAATAGGCAACGTCTAAACCTGGACCTAATTCACCTCATTTAGTTAATGTAATTTTCCCCACAAGGGGTGTTAGGAGTAAATCTCTCTGACATGTGTGGATCTGTGTGAGCCGATAACCCCTCTGGAAGCTGTGGAAGAATCACTCATTTTCCCATCATACATAGACAAGAGTGGTAGACACGATGTGAAATCAAGTCAGGGTACTTCACCCATTTTGCTTTCTTTGCCTTAAAACAGTGCTCTCAGCACACACAGAGAGACATAAACTGGACCCAGAGTATAATAGGAATCATTATTATCCTGCAATTGCTGTACATTTACATGGCTTCATAAAAAATGCTTTGATTTCTCCCTTCCACTATTGTGATGTTGGTTAAATTTTTTTTTCTTGCCCTTTATTTTCAAACTACATCTAGGAAGGACAGAAAAGTTGGACAAAGAGGAGGGTGGCTGGCTTCTCATGAGCTCAGTGCACTCCTCCATGGGACTGCAGCAGCAGCAGCCGAGCACAGCCACCCTGGATTTTGACACCAGCTCTGCACGTCCCGGTTATCTGCTCTGCTCATTTAAGTTCCCACTGTACATTTACTTGAGTCCCGCGTTTCAGGAATTGTGAGGTAGATTCATAATGTTTATTGACCCCATGGGTTCTACAACAGCTTGTGATGGTTATAAATCCAATGGGTACAGCCTTTATTCCTCACCTGGGATTGAAGTATTCCATTATACTCCTGGGGAGACGTGAACAACACTAGCCATACAAAATGCACTGATGGCAGATCAAAGAAACGGTTCCACCCTAGCTGGGATGATTGAGCTAATGAGTTTATTTGGCTGATTTAAGGATTATGAGTGCGGGACTACTAACAGAAGTATGGGTGACTCAGGAGGAGGTGGACCCACTGAAAAGCATCATTTCACCTTGGGCGACAATCTCATGAAAAGTATATGGTTGAAGTCTGTCGTAAATGAGCTTTCTAACTCATATACTCCACTCTCCCTGCAAGACCGTATAGCTGAGGAGCAAGTGGAAGGTTGGGATGTCTGGTTAGGGTCCCATGATTCTCCCCTCTCTTTCTCTACTGGGAAACATTAATAGTCCTGTTACCATGACCATAAACCATGAACATCACCGGGATTGTTCTGCTTATTTCATTGCCATGACGACAGAGCCAAGGTCACTCTGCAGGTCACAATTGCAGTCTCTGTTCCATGATGGCAATGGCCATGTCAGGCCCAGAGGAAATCACTCACTGCAAGCAGAAATGAGGAATGAATGAGCCAGCAGGTGCTCAATAATGACAGCTATTTCTGAACTCTTTAGCAGGAACCACTTAGCTCCATATGGATAAATGGTTTTCCCAATATAGCATTTGATGGTCCTTTCCACTCCTTTTGCAAGAGAGAGAATGGTGGTCATTTTGGGAATACAAAGTTGAAGTTGCCTTCTGGGCCTTCAAACCTAAGCCTGCTTTATCTGTCACATTCTGTAAGTTGCCCAGAGCATTGTGAATGCTACACATAAAGAGGCATTCAAACCTCTGCTGATGAACCCATTTATCCTTTCAGCATTAGGGACTCAAAAAATGAAGCACAATTCCCTGTTCAATGAACTAAATGTGGTACAGGGTCCTGGCTCACATTTGTACTGAGAGAGACAATGTTAACAGAGGACAAGAATGCAAAATATGTTGAGTGAGTGACAGGAGGCAAGCCTGGAACAGCAGGGCTGGGCCTTGGTCTGCAGTGACATGGGAAGGATCACTGAAGAGCATTCAGGGTATGAACGTCATAACTAGAAATCTCTCTTTGGTTCACAGCCACTCAGCACATAGTGAGGCTTCTACCAACGACAACCACATATATTCCATTGGTCCTATAAGGTTTTAATGCTGGGTCAGAAAGGTGGCTCGAAGGTAAAGGCACTTGCATGCAAGTCTGATGGCCTGAGTTCAATCCCTGAGGTCTACATGGTGGAAGGAGAGAAACGACGGCTGCAGGACATCCTCTGGCTTCCATGAGGACCCTAGCATGCAACCCCGACAAATGCCCCAACAAATAAATGTAATTAAACAAAGATTTACTGGAGCTGAGAACTTCTCAGCTGATGACATCACAGCTTCATAGTATACCACTTTTTTTTGCCTGTGGCGATGCTTGTAGTTGCAAACTTACTATGCTTCCCATTGTATGGATGTACAGCTCTTAGAACTGTGTGCGGTACCCAAATGCTCACCAATGCAGCACACAGCTATCCACACCTCACTGCTGGTGAGAATGTCCTCTTCCTTATACACACAGGATGCTGTGCTGCTCAGCGGCAGCCAGAAACATCTCGCACGCATGTATGACTGCATCAGAAGTCTGCATGGAGCGACTAGACCCGTCTCAGCTAGTGAATGCATACCCATTTGATGGTGCTGTGTAATATTTGCAGTTCTCAGGACACATCCCAACCTTAGACATTGCACTGGAGCTTAGTAGAGGGCTTCAGTGGGTGGGTAAGGTGAATCGACAACGGAGCCAGAGAAAACAAGGAGAAAATCTCACAGAAAATCTGAGGTGGGCAATGTTGGAGATCTAAGGAAGGGGGAAATTAGGAGTTGGCAAGTGATTGCTTGTGGGGCTCAGGGTGAGGTTAACTCCTGGCTTTTCATGTCTCTCTTGTTAGCTGTCATGCAGACAAGGCATCTGTTCTACCAACTGGGAGATTCAGCAAGGTGTGAGAGGTTCTGAGAGAAAGATGATGAACAGGGCTCAATATTCCTTTGGGTCCTTGAGCATCCAGTGGATATGCATGGGAGACGAAGACACTGAGTCAGGTGTTAAAAAAGAAGCGACTCAGGTCAGATAAAGGACTCCAGTGAACAGTATACATAAGGGATGGATAAACTAGGCGGAGACAGAAACAGATTATAAAGGCTCCTTTTCCTCTGGGGAAGTTTTGGTGATTGGTACACAGAACCCAGGGGGTCATCTTTAACATCACTGTCCCTCTAACATCCCATCAAAACCAAATCTTGTCAAATGTGCCTCCTAAGTTATTTTGTAGCTATTCATCTCTTCCATCCCTCTGACAACATTAGTTCATGCCATATAATTTAGTAGATTGGGGGTAGGGACTAAACTGCACATTTCTAATGTGTAGAATATTTCCCAACAATTTCTAATTAGGAGAGGCTAAGAGTGGCCCCAAACCCCAGTGGTCTACATGATAAAGGTATTGGATTCAGTCATTAGCAAGTGTTAACCACATTCCCTCTAACTGGTTTAGTGGTTTTTGTTATCGATGTTGCGTTATTTGCTCAACTGGCCTTTTAGGCTTGCCAGCTGGACAGACAGATCTATTTAGTCCATCCCTGGGGTAGTGAAATTGTCTCCAATTCAGATTCGGGGAGGGGGTGATTTGCAAAAGTAAGACACTTTCCTTTTAATGGGCTGCACATTAAAAGAAGGCATCTGGTGGCTATATTTAAAACACCAACATCTTCAGAGTCATATTCTGAGAAGTCACATGCATTATACATGTTTATGCTAAGTGAAACTGGGATCTCACTACACAGCATTGAGCTGGCTACTTGAAATCCCACAGGGAACGGTTTGGGTAGGAAAACAGCCTTTTGCATGAACTCAGCTGGATTCCCATCTGCTGGGGTGGACTGGTTTAAATGCTGACCCTGAGAAGAACCAGAGCTTTGAAATCAAGGAATTCAGGGCTTTTACATGGGTCAAAGACAGCTGGATTCATCCTAGCTTATAGTTCCTCTGCAACTTTGATCAAAACATCATCTTTTCCTAGGCCAGTGGTTGTTAATCCTGACTTAACCTTAGACCCACTTGGACAGCCTTCAGAACACACCATACCCGAGTCTCATCAAGAGACCCACCAAGTCAAAACCTCAGGGGTGCAGCCCAGTCCTATACTCAAAGAATTCCCAACTGACTCTAAAGTTCAGCTGATGTTGAGAGATGTGTGCTCTTACTATTTAACACACTTAGAATTTCCAGACCAGTAAAACTCACATTCCTCCCTGCTGGTACTGATTTCAAGTGAGCCAGTTTACAGCGGAAATTACAGCGAAGCTAAATGTTATTAACAGTGTAATATCGACATGCCCACCTCCCACTAAGGTTATATTTCAAAACAGTAATATTCAGAAAGATTCTGACAAGGGGAGGTCCCCACACTTGACATCCTTTTCTTCATCTGTGTAGCTGTCTTACACAGGGCCGAGACCTTCTGCATTCACAGCATATCTGCAGGGACCACACACAACATCTCTTCACCACGCCAGCAAGCCGAGAAGCCTCTTAGAGCCATCTGCACCCTTGAATTTCTAGCGTTGGGTCCACAGCGGGAGGGGCTGTTACATACTTGTTGAAAGAAAACAAGACCCTGAAATGGCTTTGACCATTTAGAGCTGTGTTAAATTGCATCAAGTCTGGTTGGAAGATTTCTTGGTGTCATAAGCTATGACTGAACAAGTCGCTAATTACAATAATAGTCTTCTGTCGTGTAGGATAGCCAACTGTCCAAACAAAGTTCAGGTAAGAAAACCAGCAGCCAATCAAGCTGCCTGTCCTTGCTTCTACTTCCTGTACGTCACTTCCTATTTTTTTTTCCCCTATTGCTTCCTGGGCTATGCTGCAGGTTGAGCGTTATCACTGTCCCGGTCTGCTGCCTGTGTCTGATTCTAGATTTTTCAAATAAAGCCAATAAGTATATAAAACTTAATTTGTGATTATGTCCTCTCTTAACAGCGGGAGTGGCCCCTAGTACATAGATTACCCGTCTGATATTTCAAACAAGAAAGCTACCCCTCTGTAGTGACAGCTGTAAGTCTGGTTATCAAGCAAGGGACTCATTCATATTTCCTTGACCTACTATGTGCCGGATTCCTTGATGGCAAGAAAATGGACTGAATAGCATTAGTGTAGCAAGTTCTTCCAATGAGAAGGTCTGGGAGGCCACAGGACAAAGAGGGAGGAAGGAGGCAGGCATTTGGGGAGCGTCCACTTGGTGCAAAGCTCTGGGAAAGAACTATATGGTATGGAATGGAATGCTATGGTATGGTATGTTACAGATAGGATTATAACATGTATCTGTCCTGATTCCCACAGCTTATGAGCGCTACCTTACTTAGAAAAAAGGATGGGTGTGATTAAAGGTTCAGTATTGCAGACACAGTCCTAAATTTTATACTGGGGGGGGGGTCTGTGAAAGTATAGGGTTGGGATGATGTGCTTGGATGCAGGGGAAGGGCCAAGAGCTAGGACCCCATCAGAAGTTTACAACCTGAAAAAGCAAGGAAGCCATTCTTCCCTAGTGGAGAAGAGACCCAGTCCTACCCATGCCTTGACTTAGGCAGCAAATGACTCAGTCCAAATTTCTAACCAGTGATGCTTTAAGCCATTCAGTAGCTGGCATTTGTGATGGTAACAACCAATAGAGTCAGGAGAGTTAGAGTGTGCTTCAATAACAAAATCCCCCTCATCACATTGGCGTACCACAACAAAGGTTCGTTTCTTATTCGTGTTAAAGGTCCAGTGAGGGGCACCTGTGAGCTCTGCTCATAGCTTGTAGCCAATAACCCAGGATGATGGAGACCCCATAAGGGAAAGCACCTCTGAATGTACCCCGTCTTTGTGGAGCATTGTACCCTATTTCCCAAGGCTTCCTCCTCTTTGTGAGGAACACTGCCATTACTTTCCAAGCTTTCCTCCTGAAGTGGTGAGAGATTTGTGAGCTACCTTTCATTGAGTCAAGACAAACCACATGATAGTAATTTAACTGGGGGAGGGGCTTGCAGCCCCGGGTGTGAAAAAGTTGTGACTCCTGAATCAGTGGAAAGATCAGTGTGCCCATTTTTAGGGACAGTGTGTTCAGTGGGAGTGGGAGGTTGACAGTCTAGTGAATAACAAATGGAGTCAATTTTAGATCTTGACAAGGAATATCACATTCTAACAGATTAGCTGGCGGCTGCCTTCAATTGGTAATCGAAGAGGAACTCTTCATAGGTGTAACATTTAAAGCGGAGATGAAGGAAGAGTCTGTTGCGTGGTCTTTTTTTTTTTTTTATGACAAAGCTAGGGTCATTTAGAAAGAGAAAATCTTTCTTTTCTTTTTTTCCCTTTTCTTTCTTTCTTTCCTTTTCTTTTTTTCTTTTTCTTTTTGGTTTTTTTTCGAGACAGGGTTTCTCTGTGTAGCCCTGGCTGTCCTGGAATTCACTCTGTAGACCAGGTTGGCCTCGAACTCAGAAATCTGCCTGCCAAAAGAGAAAATCTTAATTGAGAAAATGCCCCATCAGGTTGGCCTGTTGGCAAGTCTGTGGGGGAGTTTTCTTTATTAATAATTGATGTGGGGGGGCCCCAGCCCACTGCCACTCATGGGTAAGTGGTTCAGGGTTGTATAAGAAATAAGGCTGAGCAAGCTATGGAGAGAAAGTCTGTAAGCAGCATCTCTCTGCGACCTCTGCTTCAGTTTCTTCTCTGACTCCCCCCAGCACCCCCCCCCCCCATGATGGGCTGTAACTGGGACATGTACTCCAGAGAAACCATTTCCTTTCCAAATTGCTTTTGGTAAGATTTTTTTTTAAATCATAGCAACAGAAAGGCATCAGTCATGTGATGCTCTTGAGGTAAAGTGGTCCAGAGGTATCCAAAATAATGATTACCAGTTCTGCTTAAGGAACAAAATCACCATGGAAACTATTGCATCTCTCTGTAAGACCGAACAATAGCCAATGAAGGGACAAATGGCAAATGATGGCTCATGGTAGACCGAAGAATATTATTCTTTTATGAAGTTTACTTAAACTTTCTGTATTGCCAATAAGCTGAACAGCCCTGCTTCTGTTCACCCACAAGTGTTCTTCTCCTGGTCACGGTGAACCTGCTGGAGACCTTCCCTGTCCTTCCCTATCCTGACAGTACATAGCAGAGGACTGGTACTGCCCGCTCACCTTGGGAAACCTATGTGTTCTCTTTTCAACTCTCACCGATGAAGGAAGGACTCATCCTGGAGCAGGGTAGAGAGGATGAGGATGGAGTCATGGAACCTGTGTTTGGAGCATGGATTTTTACACGTGGAATTCCTTGGCAGAGTTTCAGTATTTTTGTATGAAGATTTTTGTGTGAAGTGGAACACATGCTCCCAACCATGTTTCTTTACCTAGAATCACCTGGAAATTCTTTCCCAGACAGTGGCTCTGTCAGGGGCGCAGAGCTCTGTCAGGGGCCCAGAGCTCTGTCAGGGGTGCAGAGCTCTGTCAGGGGCGCAGAGCTCTGTCAGGGGCGCAGAGCTCTGTCAGGGGCCCAGAGCTCTGTCAGGGGTGCAGAGCTCTGTCAGGGGCCCAGAGCTCTGTCAGGGGCCCAGAGCTCTGTCAGGGGCGCAGAGCGACTGTTGCCGCCTTTGAGATCCTTCCTGGACTCCTTCTGAAACCTGTTTACTGTCTGATGATAAGCTTGGGTAATAATTATCTTTTTAGGAATAACTTTCCCTCTAGCCTATAGCTGTTCCTTCTAAGACAGCCATGCTAGGTTGAAGCTGTATAGGTCTTAAATGTTGGACCAGACTACATAGTTTGGAGAAATGTATTAAAAACAAGGTAGAGCTACTACCCAGAGTCAAACCACCAACGTTCAGTGGTTGCCAAGGTTCTAGGCTCTGGTGTCAGGGGACTTTGGGCAGGCGTACACATCAGAAACCTCTGCACCCTGCATCCTTGTTCTCTTGTTGCTCCCCCAGATTCATTTACAACTTCAGTGAACCATTTGGGGTAAGCTTGGCAATGTACCACCCAGAGGACACCATAAGGCCTTCTCTGATTTAAAGGCATTCTACTCAACCCTGAAGAAAACACAGCCTGATGGTAAAGAGACACCAGCCGGTCTAGGGAAAGACCTCAGAGGAAGTAAAAGGCAAGGGGTGGTACTCCATCTGCCTTTGGCTGGGGAGGTGAATCAGGAGGTTTTGTTTCCATTTAGAACCCTCATGAGTGATTATATAGGCTCTCATTCTTTCTTCATCTAAACCTCTTAGCATTATTATTAGTAAATGCTGGGGAATCGTTGAGCCATGGCAAAGAGTAGGTTGAATACTAAGGTCGGTAATGGACTGGCTTTGTGAGCACTTCAGTTCCTGATACCAAGAGGAAAAATGTTCATCAAAGGTGGGAGAGAGAAGGGTTCTTCATTAGGCAGAGCACATTTTATTTTATTATTTTTTTCTTTTTTCTTTTTGATTTAAGTTGTATTGCATTCTGATGAGAAAAGATACATGATTTCAACTTATCTGAATTTGTTAACATTTAAAAACATATTTTAAGTAAATAGAATTAATCACATTCTTGTTTCCCCTTTGTACCCCGACTCTTCCCAGAGACCCCCTTTCAATACCTACAATACCTTTTTTGTCATATTCTTTAAAATTTATAAAATGTTATAACAATAAAAATGAGTATTATAAAAATTGTTTGATATAAAACAACAATTTAATAGTCTTATGTATATGCTTGCCTATAGCAAAACTGAAAATACATATGTTTTTCCCAATATAAATTTTAAATAACTCCAAACATTAACTGTATATTTTAAAATAATACATCACTACTAGTATTTTTTAAATGAACATAAATATATAAAGTCTTTTTATTTGTTTGTTTGTTTTTTATTTAGTAGAGCTTAAAAATCTTGTCTCTTACTGTGATACAAGCCCAAAATAAGAACAATTTTTAGACAGTGGATTTCATTGTAGTAAGGCTGTACTTCAATGACTCTCACATCACCAAAGGATTTTACCTCCATCATAGCTAAGCTGAGAGTTGACAGTTCTGCTGTGCCAAGAAATGAATTGTAGGCACAATTTTTAGATACAGACTTCCTGCTATGGTCAAAGCTATTTGACTTGAATGAGTGACTTTATTCTCATCCCACAGAGAACAGGTTACATTCATTTAAGAAATGGTGTGGGTATTAAAATGGTCTATCCATAAAATCATTCACCAACTGTTTCAATGAACAATGGTTCTGCTTGGAGGGTGGCACAGACATTAGGTGAGGGTAAGAATCTGGTTTATTGGCTGTGATAATTTGGAAAAGCATTCATTTCAGAGAAAGAATAACTTATAAAGTACTCTTCTTCAAACTTGATGCAATGGTTACAAATGTCAAGCAAAGCATCCAGTCTTATTCTTTGTTATTCTCTTATAAGTCATCTCCCAAGTTAATTGTCTATATTTCTTTTGGGTATATAAATACTTTTGAAATATGTAAGCTATTCTGAAAACCATAGTATAGTGTAAAAGTATGAAATATACAATACTACTAATAGAGAGGCTGAGATAGGAGAAGCATGATTTCAAGACCATTATGTGGTACACAGCAAGACACTGTCATGTACAAACAAGCAGAAAGTGTATATGGATTGTACAATATTGGACCTATTTCTCCAATTACCAAATTAGAGAGACCATTTGATGACAGTCAACAAATTTCTAATTCCTCATATTTTTAAATTTCAATTGATTAGGATATGTTGGTAATATTAATTTTCATATTAAGGTATTAAGAAAAAGTAATTGTTACTTCCTGTTGTTTTTCTTGTAAGAGGTGGAATTAGGTTTGTGTGGATTTGTTGAAAGATTACTTTCTTGCTTCTTCTAGGGTGTAGTTTTGCTCCTTATGCTGATTTTTCCATCTATTATCCTTTGTAGGGCTGGATTTGTGGAAAGATATTGTGTAAATTTGGTTTTGTCATGGAATATCTTGTTTTCTCCATCTATGGTAATTGAGAGTTTTGCTGGGTATAGTAACCTGGGCTGACATTTGTGTTCTCTTTGGGTCTGTATGACATCTGCCCAGGATCTTTTAGCTTTCATAATCTCTGGTGAGAAGTCTGGGGTAATTCTGATAGGTCTGCCTTTATATATTACTTGACCTTTTTCCCTTACTGCTTTTAAAATTCTTTGTTTAGTGCATTTTGTGCTTTTATTATTATGTGACGAGAGGAATTTCTTTTCTTGTTCAGTCTATTTGGAGTTCTATAGGCTTCTTGTATGTTCATGGGCATCTCTTTCTTTAGGTTAGGGAAGTTTTCTTCTATAACTTTGTTGAAGACATTAACTGGCCCATTGCATTGGGAGTCTTCACTCTCTTCTATATCTATTATCCTTAGGTTTCATCTTCTCATTATGTCCTGGATTTCCTGGATGTTTTGGGTTAGGAGCTTTTTG
>NW_022196913.1:63457616-63469425 GCF_008632895.1 Mastomys coucha
CAGAGTCAAGCTGTCTCTGGGATCCTGTGATTCTGGGATCCTGTGATCTTGGGCTTGTTAGAGCACCTGGGAGTGGAGCTTCCTCTGGATGTTGTGGGACTAGCTGTGGATTTTGCACCCAAGGTGTGTTCAGGGTACCAGCCCAGACAGACTGGAAGCAACTGGAACCACTGTGGTAGCGGAGTTCCTGTGTGTCTGGGTCCTGTTGGTCCCTGTTACTCTTGGTGTTGGGACAGATGTTGTGTCCTCCTCACCTCTGATCTTGGGTGTGTTAGAGTGGAACTTCCTCTGGGTGTTGTGGGACTAGCTGCTGAGTTTGTGCCCAAGGTCTGCTCAGGGCACCGGCCCACACAGACCAGAAGGAACCAGTGCCACGGGGCTGGCGGATTTCCTGTGTCAGCAGAGCACATTTTAAATGCACAGCATATTTTTCTGTGTAGGTTACATTTATTGTAAGAAGACTAAGGAAGTTATTATTAACCATACTAACCTCGTGTGCCACAGAACGGTGGAATTATTTTCATGTAACTAATTTTTTTCTTAAGCACATAAGACATTGGACTCACGTTAAGAATACTTCATGTCTAGCACATAAATAGCAGAACGGAGGATTTTTAAAGTATTTGCTACATAGATACAATAGAAGTGTAAGGTACTAGATATGAAAATTAGGATTAGTTGATTTACGAATAAAACTATCATGTTGCACCTCATAACTATGTATTTCATATGTCAATCAAAATAAAATTAAATTTTCATAAAGAGCAAATAAAGAATGAGACAGTAAATTCATCACCAGAAAGAAGAAAATGTACACCTGCTTTTGAAAAGCTTGGTGATTTGCTGTTGTTTGATTTGTTGTTGATTTAGCTTTTGTAATAAAAAAAAAGAGAAACGTTGTTTTGGCTGAAGATGGTATCTTGTTAAGATCTCTCAGCTTTCAGGCCCTATCATGTAATTTTTTTTTTCAAAATGTTTATTATTTTGTGTATTTTGACTGCATGTATATCTGTGCACCACTTGTGTGCAGTGCCTCCAGCTGCCAGAAGAGGGCACCATGTTCCCTGGAATTAGAGTTACCAACTGATGGCTGTGAGCCAGTGGGTGTTGGGGATTGAACCTTGACCTCTACAAGAACAGTCAGTGTTTTTAACCACGAAGTCGCCTATCCAGCCTATATTTTCTTAAGATTACATTTTCACATCTTGGGTGACTTGTACATCTTTTATCAGCCAAAGTGGACAGAGTCTGAGAATCCAATACTTAGAAGAAAGAGGACATGGGGAAATTGGAGAAGGTGTAAGATTTGGGGTTGCTTGAGCGAGTGGTCTCCCGCTGCAAGAACTTCCAGTGGGAAGCAGGGACCACCCATAGCCCAGAGTGTCAGATTTTGTGAGCTGAGTTCATTGTCTGTGACAGTCAGGTCCTGTCTTTTACTGTGAGACAATGTTTAGTGAAGAGGATTGAAATTAACACTGTAGTTTTTCCTTGGACTCTAAGGCGGTTGATTCTCAAACAATTGCTTCTTACAGAGTCCTAAGCCTGGTGATGTAAGTCTCTTTCATGGTATGGAGTAGTGATCGCTTAAAATTTGGTAAATACTCCTCCATATTCCACAGCCTCTCACACTAGCTTGTTTGTGTAATAATGACAAGACAAAGGTCTGCATGTGAGTGTAGATACAACTATTTGTTTTTGTTTTTTCCTTTCTGGTACTGAGAGTCAGGCTCAGTACTTAGGACATGTTAGGCAAACATTCTAACACTGACCTACATTCTTAGCTTTAAGAAGTATTCCTGGGGCTGGGGAGATGGCTTCGTAGTTAAGAGCCATAGCTGTTCTTCCAGAGGACTTAGGTTCAATTCCCAGCACCTATCTGATGGCTCAGACCATCTATAAAGCTGATTCAGGGGATTCTGGCTTCTGAATGTATTGTACACATACAGTACACAGATGTGTATGCAGGCAAAATACCATATATACATACATACATACATATATACAATAACAAACATAAATATTTAACATGTTCTTGATCCAGAGGTGACTGAATGCACAAGTAAGGTGTCTGTGGCTGACTGTGTGCACACATGACACACACACACACACACACACACACTACACATATACATGTAAATTTAAATTTATACTTAAAATTTCCTCTTCAGTTCATCATATATGATTTAAGTTTTTTAAAAAGATCTTGTTTTAAAGACATAGTATTTCACAAACACCAGGGTGGATGTGTTTGGCTTTTTTCCTATCGGCTACTATTTATCCCCTTGGGACATGGTTCCTGGCCCATCTGCTGGACATGAGTCCTTCTACCCAGCTCTCCCTGGATTCCACTACACACTGCTGCAGGTCTCCCAGAAGTTACTTACCACCCTGGAACAGCCATCGCAGCTTGCCCAAGGGGATGGTATTCTGTGTAGAGACGAGGAAAGAGCCTCAAATCCTTATCCTCAATGTGACGTAGAATCTCAGTGTTCTTCTTCTTGCGCCTTGGCCTCTGGCAACACATGAACAATGGCATTTTGGGTACAGTTGTGCTCTTACCCATAGGGCATGTTTCAAGACCCCTGTAGACCTCCCAAATCATGGATAGGGCTCAATCTAACTAGAGGTGTTTGTTTTCACATATGATCATATTATAATTTAGTTTATAAATTAGGTGCTTTAAAGGGTTAATAATAATGCTAATAATAGAGAATGGTTTTTGACAAATATTATTTGGAAGCTAGATGCATGTAATTGTTCTCTTTCTCTCAAAGTATTGGGTTTTTTCCCATTTAATATTTCAGTCTGAAAAGAGTGAACTGCATGTAAGTGAGACTATATGTCAATCCATGGATGCAGGGCACTACTGCATAGAACGAAGCCACGGGCATAGTGGTACTATCGCATGTATGCAGCCCTCCCCCACAATATACTCAGTCACACGAATGAAGTTCATAAGAGAAGTTAGTGACACATCCTGTAACATAATGCTTGTTCTTCATGTTTGTATGTATGTGTATATGTGTGGGTGTGCATGTATGTGTATGTGTGTATATGCGTATGCATATGTGTATGTATGTGTATGTGTGTATGTGTGTGATGTGTATGTATGTATGTATGTGTGTATATGTGCATGTGTGTGTATGTATGTGTATATATGTGTGTATGTATATGTGTGTGTGTGTGTATGTGTGTGTGAGACCATGCTCATGCAGGTGTCCTTGGAGGCTAGAAAAGCGTGTTGGTTTCCCTGGAACTGGATTTACATGTGGCTGTGAGTCACCAGATGAGAGTGTTAGGGACTGAACCCAGGTCCTTTGGAAGAACAGCAAGTGCCCTTAGCCACAGAGCCATCTCTCTACCTTTCCTCTGAAAAAGTTTAAGACCTCATGGAGTAGATTTTTGTAGAAGCCACACCTGGCTGTTTTATCAGCAGGTTCAAGAGTTTCCCCCAGGCAGGCACAGACTGAGAACCTCACCTCTGTGCCGGACCCTGCTGCCCATTCCTCAGTGCCCAAGAATAGACGTTGCTTTCTCTTGATGTGCTCACACTTAATTCCCACCTTCTGGGGGAGGGTGGCAGGGCTCATTCTGTACAGTGAGAGCCTGTTTGTATTGTATGCACCAGGCTTAGTTAGGTCATTGATGCAGTTAAGGTTTCCTATCTCTGCTGTGTTTGCTCCAAGCCAGAGTTCATGCATGTGCTAAAGCTGTATACGGATCTTTGTTGCAACTTGACGGTTATACTAGCCAGAATAGGGGAGAAAACAACAGGGTGTGCTGAGGCAAAGATTTGGGTCTCAGCCATCACCTGTAGAGTTGTAGGGGGTGAAATCCCAACTAAACAAAATCCCAAATAAATAATTAAAATAGAGTTCGAGTTTAAACTATGGTGATTAACTTTTCACTGAAAAATAGAAACATTCTTTATATCAAAACTAAAAATAAAACTTTTGACAAGTTTTGGAATGACTTTTGAAAAGAGGCTAACATTCCATCTAAACTTCAACACTGCTAATTGTGTTTGCACAATACTTATTTGTTTAAAGTTCATTACAAATATTAACTTTCTGAGTCCTTTGGCCATGTTCCCTAGCTCACATCTAGGCAAGGCTCATTCACCTTTATTGCCCCTGTGTGCTTCTGCTCAGAGAAATGGGTCAGAATATCTGCAGGCATCTTTCATTCAAATACTTGTAAAATTTCAAAACATGTCTTAAGAACATCGTGAGTTTATTTTATCCACCAGCTAAAATATTATTCTAATCTTATTTGTTAAATTAATGGTTCATGTGTGCCTGAGTAACCTTGTGACTTTCTTCACTGAGTTAAAAGATTTAAAACAATTTTATAGTTCTCCTAGAGAAGACATAATGTAAAGCTATCTATCGCTTTTACATATTATATGATTTAATCAAAAGAGTTGACATCAATTGAATACGGAGACCATGGGCAGCATAGTGGCTTGATTAGCCAACCCCCCGAAAAGCTGCCATGTACCTTGGCCAGTTGAGAGGCACTAGTCAGCCCACATGTCCATACATAATTCATACACATCATTCATTATATATAGTTAATGACATGCATATGGCCTGGATTTTGTGGTTTGCTAACTATTCTGTCCCTATAAATAGATGCTTGATTGTCAAACCACATGTCGATTTTTGTTTCAGAAGCTGTGAGCCCCATACAATGGAGCAAGTGTCCAGGAAAATTGCTGGGTACCAGTTCAGCTGAGGTAAACTAGCCTTTCTTCTACACCCATCAGTCAATGGCATTAATTTATTAAAAACCCAAAACAGGAATCAGCATCAGGGTTTTTAAGCCTAAGCCACAACATGAAAAGGGATTGGGAGTTGATCATTGGGGATATGACAAGATACTCCCTGCTGAGGGGGAATCTGGCAAGGATGGGGGAAGATGACTGCTCTCATGGAACTTCAGACAGCGTGTGCAGGGCTGCCTTTGTTTAAGGAAAGGCTTCTTTCTCAGATGAACTTTGCCATCATGTTTTTTGGAAAGAGAAATTTCTGTCTGTTCATTCACAAGTAAGTCCTACAGGGTCAAAGGCCAAGGCAAGGCAAGGGCAAAGATGAGCATGAGAGGAGCCGTTTGCTAGAAGCCATTGTTCAGGCGCATATTCATTCCTGTTGACCTGATCCGTCTGCCACCATACATATGCTTTTACCTTTTTGTCGATTAGCAACTAGCTGATGGGTTTAGGGAGGCTGATGGATGAAGGAGCTCTTCTGAACCCTGGGACCTGCATCTATCTGGGGCTTTGGGATTCCTGCAGTAATTTTAAGTGGAGAAATTGTATGGCCTTAGGTAGGCTCAGTGTAATTCTTGCTGGGGGAAGCAAGGACTCTGAGCCACGGGGCATTGTAATAACAGCCAGCTGTTTGTAATTCTTGACCCAGGTACTGTTCTAAGTGCCTACTATATACTTATCCTTGACAGCAAAGTACTAAAGAAGGTTCCATCCACCTCCATGTCCTCGGGTTCTACACTTCAGATTCAAATGAGAGCATTTGTACTGGACGCGTGAGCTTGATGTAAACTTTTTTCCTTGTCATTATTCCTGAAGAAAATGTAGTCTAACTGCTTCCATAATATGTACACCATCTAAGCAATGCCTCGTAAGCCATCTGGAGAGAATCTAAAGCACACAGGGAAGGGAGGAGTGTGGCGGAGGCTGAACTCAGCCTGCACAGTGAGGAGAGGAGAGCAAACATGGGCACAGCACAGGACAGCGTTATGGGACTTTAGAGCCTAGAGGTTTGTAACACTCACTGTTAGCATTTTGTCCAAGCTCCGCCTCACAGTTACCTGGCAACAGCCAGGTATGCCTGACTCACTATAAAAGGGGCCGCTACCCCTCCTCATTCTCTTGTTCTTGTTCTTGCCTTCTTGATCCCACTCTTGCTCCATTCCCTTTGCCTCTCCCTCCCCATTCCCTTTCCCCCCTCTCTCCACGTGCTCATGGCTGGCCTCTATGCCTCTGCTTCTCTATTCTCTCTCTCTCTCTCTTTCTCTCTCTCTCTCTTTCTCTCTCTCTCTCTGTCTCTCTGTCTCTCTGTCTCTCTCTCTCTGTCTCTGTCTCTCTCTCTCTCTCTCTTTCTCTCTCTCTCTCTTTCTCTCTCTCTGTCTCTGTCTCTCTCTCTCTCTCTCTCTCTCTCTGTCTGTCTTTACCACCCTCTCAACTCCTCTCCTCCTGCCATGAATAAACTCTATTCTATACTATACTGTCCTGTGGCTGGTCCCTCATGGGGAAGGGATGCCTCAGCATGGGCCTGTGAGGCACTCCCTTCCCCCATACCTGACTACACCTCCATAGAACATATTCTCCCTCTCTCTATCTTTTATAAACACATCACTCACTGTGTCCTCATCTCTACCACTGCTCAGAGCAAGGGACTGGGAAATGGAACAAGTATGGCAGAGCCCTAAAGTAACTGAGGCTGGACTCAGCCTGCCCAACGATGGAGGGAGAAGAGGGGATCAAACTAGAGACACAGCTTCAAAAGGATATGGGAACCTGAAATTGCAGGACTGCAAGCTTGTTCCCCAAGCCCCGTTATCTGGTTGACCAAGGGATGAGGACCCCAGGAAGAGTGTAGAGGAACATGGAACATTATGTAGCACCTTGATGAAGCAGCAGACCCAAGAGGCCCTGACTGTAGACACAGACAAGCAAATTAGTTTGGAGCTTAGACACAGAAGTTAATGAAGTGAGTGAAACCACCCGACTCTTGGAGGAGAAATGTAAAAACATGGAGGAAAATTTCAAGCCAAAAAATGAGGCACTGAAAAAATAACCAAACAGGAACTTTAGAAATGAAAAGAATCATTGATTCTTTAGTTTATTAATCAATCAACCAAGCAATCAAGTCCCCCCTCCCCCAAGCAGGAATTATCTATCACCAGCAGATGACATGAAGCAAAAGAACAAATTTCAGAAATGGAGGACAGAGGTAACACAGAAGTGCTCACATATGGACCCAAAGGAAAATGAACATCACCAGTACCTTCCAGGAAATCTTGGTGCAACATGGAGACTAAACTTAAGAATCCAAGAGATGGAAGTTTTTAGAAAGGAAGACAAGAACTCCCAATAAGCCAACCAACTGGAAAAACTTCCAACAAAATAACTAATTGATAGCAAGCCCCTGTGAGTAATAGACTTGACGCAAGTGGATCTGCTTCATTGATTTAAAGAGGTTATCATTGCTAGTTTCTGTCATCTTGGCACTGGCCTAGATATTCTGGCAATCTCAATTGAAGAATTCTCTACCAGACTGGTGTGTCTGTGGGGCATTTGACTGATTACAGATTGATGTAGTAGGGCCCAGCCAACTGTGGGTGGTGCCAAGCTTAGGCAAGTGGGCCTGGAGCATATGAGAAAGGCAACTGGGCAAGCCATGAGAAGCAAGCCAGTAAGCAGCATTCCTCTGTGGTCTCTGATTCAGTACCTGCCTCCAGGTTCCTGCCATGAGTTCCTGCCATGAGTTCCTGCCTGGCTTCCCCTGATGATGGATTGTGTCCTATTAGCCAAAGAAAACCTTTTCTCTTCTAAGTTGATTTTGATTTATTATAGCAACAGACACCAAAGAAGGACAGGTGCAGACAAAGATATTGGATAATGAAACAAGATACAACTTTCTGTTGTCTCTAAGAAACTCTCATAATGGAAGCTGAGAGTCAAAAGTTGGCATAATAAACTGGCATCGGGGATTTTCATATATGATAATGTATACTTCAAATAAAAAAGTCAGGAGCAGATTATCAGGAAGATGTAACTATTGTTAAGTTTCTATGTAACAAGTCTTGGGTCTCCAAATTTCATAAAAATAATCACTAAAAGGCCACATGAGTTCTGACACTCTCATATCTAGATTGGCCTTGCAAGAGTAAAAACCAGGAACTTTACAGACTGGACTTTACAGACAAAACCCACAACAGATAGCAAATAAACTCTTTCTAGTAACACAAAACCTTCTAGAAAGTTGATCACATTGAAAGCCACAGATTGGCACACCTTAACAAATACAAAGAATTGACATAAATCAAATAGAACTGGAAACCAATAGCAAATGTAAACCTCAGAAACTACATAAACATGCAGAGACTCAACTATACATGTTTGAATGAATAGTTATTGAAGAAATCAGGGCACAGTAAAATTGATCCTAGAGTCAAACAGAAATGTCTGCTCCAGCCAGTCATGGGGAGGTCTTTGACATCGAAATTCAGATCCTATTGCTTACACAGCAAGCACGTGACCCACGGAGTCACCTCCTCAGCCCCAGAAATGACTCTAATGTGTTAAAAATAAACTCCATCATAGATAGTGCATATTTGTTATTTAACTTTATAATTGATTTTTCTAATGCATAAATGGTAAGTTTTGTGTATTTAAATACTTGTTTGTTTTTTTTTGCATATGATCTCAAGCTTAGAAAGGTTATTTCCATACTGTGAATTTTCTACATTTTTGCCTTCCATGTACACACACACACACACACACACACACACACATGCACACGCACACACATAATAATTTCAATGATGTTAGAGAGACCAAAGTGCTTTACATTTTAGACGAGAATGCACTCAGTTACCTTTCCTAGCACGTTATGTTTATATGCTCTTTTCTCATCAAGAATGTAGAATTCCTAAACTGTCTGTCTCATTCTTATCAGCCCCGTCACCAGTGCCCGCTATCTATAAGACCTGGGAAATCATTCTTCTTGACCCGAGTCTTGCTGTTAGTTAGCTCTGAAAAGGCCATGCCATGTGGCAATCAAGTTAAAACCTCGTTGTCTCTACTGAAAAAAAAAATACAGAGAGAAAAGACCGGTCTTCAGAACCACCTAGAAACAGCTTGCTCATATCCGAAGAGTAGCCACCCGCGAGGGAGACCGCGACCAGGCTGCACCTAGAAACAGCTTGCACATATCTGAAGAGTAGCCACACGCGAGGGAGACCGCGACCAGGCTGTCTGTGCTGCTTTGTCTCCTGTGCCTCACTACCCATCGGGTTGGCAAGCTGGATAGGTAGGTCTCTCGGCGCAAAGCCTGTCTCGCGTTCAAGATGTCTGGAATACCACATTTGGAGGGAACTCCTGCCTGATGTGATAGTGTGGCAGCCCCCAGTGCCAGGGAAGTTTCTTTCATAGCTACATGACTTATGCTTCACCAAATTCTGTGGTAGCTCCTCTGAAAGCAGGCCCTGCATTTGATCCTCTCATTATTGCAGGTCGCAAGATACCAGGCCTCGCTTTCCAAACCTCTTCCATGCAAGAAAGCCTCATTTGTACAAAGTGGCACCGTGATTGAAGCCTTTTACAGTAATTACTGCGGGAAGGGGAAACAGGATGCAGCATCATGTTTTCCATAAGCCAGGACAAAAATCTCTTATTTCTGAATCAGAAGATAATTAAAAACATTGAATGGGCTATATATTTTTTTCTGGCTCGTGTTTAAAAGAAGAAACCAAAAGCCTTGTTGGATAATGTGATTCTTTTCTACATTTCATTTACAAAACCATCTCTGCTCACCTCTGCTTGGTATTCATTTACTGGTTCCAGGAATGTTTGTTGAACACATGGCATACTGAAGGACTGAAACTAGTTTTTTTCCTGATAGAATGGTCTATGACAAGTAGTGGCTTCAATGAGAATATTTCCTCCCATGGGCCTATATGTTTAAGCACTTGGTCTCCCATTGGTGGAGCTGCTTGGGAAGGATTAAGAGATATGATCTGGTTGGAGGAATTGTGTCACTGAGGGTAAGCTCTGAGACTTCAAAAGACTAGTGCTATTCCCGGTGTCTCTCTCTTCCTCATAATTATGGATCAAGATGTGAGTTTTCAGCTGTTCTTTTGGTCCATCATTATGGACTCTAACCCTCTGAAACAGTAAGCCAAATTAAACATTTTAGTTTATAACTTTCCTTGGTCATGTGTTTTATCACAGCAATAGAAGAGTAATGAAGATAACATGTCAAGAAAACAAAGCTCAGAGAGGCTAAGTGACGTGCTTAAGGCTGCTCAGAAGACATTCGTTGGAGTTGTAATTTAAGGGCATGTATTGTAGGCATTCTGCATAAGCTGTGAGCTAGAATCTGCCTCCATGTGTATGAGTGAAAAAAGAAAGTTGGAAGAAGAAAAAAATGGACTCTATTCCAAAGACAGAAAGAGAGGAAGGACTTTTATAATCAATAAAAGAAGTTGGTGGTTTGAATAAGAATGGTTCTCATAGGTGCCTATATTTGAATGCTTTGGACACAAGGGATTATTGCTATTTGAAAGCCAGGGTTTGTCATTATTTGAAAGGATTAGAAGGATTAAGAGGTGTGGCCTTGTGTGCAGAAGTGTGTCACTGGGGGTGGGCTTTGAGGTTTCAAAAGCTTATGCCAGATCCAGATCCCTGTCCTGTCTCTTTCCCTATGGATCAGGATGTAGTTCTCCGTCACTGACCCAGTATTTGCCTATATGCCACAATGCTTCCTACATGATTTTAATGAACAAAGCCTCTGAAACTGGAAGCAAGCTACAATTAAATGCTTTCTCTTTTTAGAGTTGCCTGAAGAGACACCATGACCAAGGAAATGTAAGAAAGAAAGCATTGAATTTGGGGTTTAGGGTTCCAGAAGGTTCGAGCCCATGATCATCATGGTGGGGAGCATGGCAGTAGATTGGAAGGCAGGCATGGTGCTGAAGGAGTAGTTGGGAGATATATCTTGATCAAAATAATAAAGCAGAATGAACGAACTGGGAATGATGAGTCCTTTGAAATCTCAAAACTCTCGAAGCCTCACCCCAAGTGGTGCACCCACTCCACAGGCTACACCTTCTAATCCTTCCCAAACAGTTCCATGCACTAAGAAGCAACTTTTCAAATATATGAGCTTGTTGGGGCCATTCTCATCCAAACTACCACAGGAAGTTAACCTAGAAGACTTTCAGCTGCACAGCTTCTGTTGTGTTCAGGAGAAGCAGCTTCCTGAAAAAGTGGTTTAATCTTTCTCTGCTCAATGTTACTGGGGATTAAACCTCTAAGAGCAGGCAGGTCACCCAAGCAACACTCATACAAAACCAGGAGAAGAATCCAAATCAATAGATGCACAAATCACAACATGAAAACACGAGAATCATTAAAGATCAAGACAGTGCAAGTTTTCCAAAAGATCATACCTCCTAATTACAGAGCACCAAGTCACTGAGAGAGGTACAATGGTAGATGAATATTTCAAAAGTTTACTGGTAAAAATGACCAGTGGCCTGAAAAAGAACACAAATAAACCAAACCAATGTAAAGCTAGAAAAAAGATCAGCTGCAAAGGGGAAAAAGTCAATGTAGACATAAACAAAATCAGCAACATAAAACAAAAACTGGCAAAGAAACTTATTTCTGTTTTTAGTAAAAATCAAATAAAAATAAGTGAAAACTCAAAGAATCAGATAAAGAAAATGGTAGAAGCATCAGTAGTGAGCTTGACCAAGCAGAAGAAGGAATAAGGATGTTTGACACTGTGAACATGGTCACAGTGTCCAGCATGGTCTCTGTGTCCAGCATGGTCTCTGTGTCCAGCATGGTCTCTATGTCCAGCATGGTCTCTGTGTCCACCATGGTCTCTGTGTCCAGCGTGGTCTCTGTATCCAGCGTGGTCTCTGTGTCCAGCATGGTCTCTGTGTCCAGCATGGTCTCTATGTCCAGCATGGTCTCTGTGTCCAACATAGTCTCTGTGTCCAGCGTGGTCTCTGTGTCCAGCATGGTCTCTGTGTCCAGCATGGTCTCTGTGTCCAG
>NW_022196913.1:63469803-63478730 GCF_008632895.1 Mastomys coucha
TCTCTGTGTCCAGCATGGTCTCTGTGTCCAGCGTGGTCTCTGTGTCCACCATGGTCTCTGTGTCCAGCATGGTCTCTGTGTCCAGCATAGTCTCTGTGTCCAGCATTGTCACAGTGTCCAGCATGGTCTCTGTGTCCAGCATTGTCACAGTGTCAAGCATGGTCTCTGTGTCCAGCGTGGTCTCTGTGTCCAGTATGGTCTCTGTGTCCAGCATTGTCACAGTGTCCAGCGTGGTCTCTGTGTCCAGCATGGTCTCTGTGTCCAGCGTGGTCTCTGTGTCCACCATGGTCTCTGTGTCCAGCGTGGTCTCTGTGTCCAGCGTGGTCTCTGTATCCAGCATGGTCTCTGTGTCCAGCATGGTCTCTGTGTCCAACATAGTCTCTGTGTCCAGCATGGTCTCTGTGTCCAGCATGGTCTCTGTGTCCAGCATGGTCTCTGTGTCCAGCATGGTCTCTGTGTCCAGCATTGTCACAGTGTCCAGCATGGTCTCTGTGTCCAGCATGGTCTCTGTGTCCAGCATTGTCACAGTGTCCAGCGTGGTCTCTGTGTCCAGCATAGTCTCTGTGTCCAGCATGGTCTCTGTGTCCAGCATGGTCTCTGTGTCTAGCATGGTCACAGTGTCAAAAGTGCTGCGACATGATCCGGACATAAAACCCAAGTCTTTATGGGATAGAGGGAGCTGAGATAAACAGTAAAGGTATAGGAATTCTATTCAATAAAATTATAGTTTAATGTTTTCTCAAATCTCAAGGAAGAAGCAGATGGTCAAACACAATTGGCATTTATAACTCTATAGAGACGTAAGTAGAGAATAATTCCTCTCTTGTCATTATGTATAAGGATACAAAGGAAAGAAACCAAGAGAAATTCAGTAAGCTCTGTTGTTTCATAGTTTCTGCTTCAAACCTCTGCCTTGCCTTCCTGCCTTTACTTCCCTCGATGATGGTCTGTAACCTGTAACGTGGAATAAAAATTTTCCTCCCCAAGTTGCTTTTGGACAGTGTTTTACCACAGTGACAGAAAGCAAACTCAGATGGTGGGTCATCAGGAAATGCAGGCTTAGTTGTTTCAAAATCTACTTTAATTAGGGTTCTTTAATGCTTCAACCTCCCTGCTAGCCTACTGCCTACCAGAGGTAGGGGAAAAGAAAGGTTAATAGAAAAGGGGTGTAGTGGACCTGTTTAGAAATAGTTCTTTAGTGGCAATTCCAATTTTTTTAAAGATTTATTTACTTTATTTGTATGTATGAGTACACTAATTGTACAGATGGCTGTGAGCCATCATGTAGTTGCTGGGAATTGAACTCAGGACAGCCCTGCTCGCTCTGGCATAATACACTGCAGCTGTCTTCAGACACACCAAAAGAGGGCATCAGATCTCATTAGGGGTGGTTGTGAGCCACCATGTGGTTGCTGGGATCTGAACTCAGGACCTTTGGAAGAGCAGTCAGTGCTCTTACCCACTGAGCCATCTCACCAACCAAGCAATTCCAATTTTATTGTCAATAGTCCAGTCCACTAGTAAAACACCAAATACGAATCAGCAGTGGTGCATCAATTCAGAAGAAACCATGAAGTTCTGACGAATCAGCACAAGTCTGTGGAAGTGTCTGGAATATCACAAGAAGTTGTTTGGTGAGTTACTCTCTACAAAGTCAGGAAAAGCGAAGATCAGCGACTTGGTTGGTGCAAGGCGAACCAATGCCAGCCTCCTCCCACCGTCTATGGAGCCATATTTATATTCTTTCTAAACATCACCTGCAGGGCAGGCTCTCTGCCAGCAGAACCAGGCAAGAGGGAGAGAACCCACCAGGTCCAGCCTAGCCTCTTTCTCGGGGCTGAGCGGGATGGTGAGTGTCAAGGCTCGGGGATCTCCTGCTTCTGGAGAATAACCACCAGGAGAAGGGAGTCTGTCAAAGCAGGAACCTGTTTTAATGTATCAATCTTTTCTTTATAAAGGGCTGAGAGAGGGGGCGGAGTTTTCTGCTGAGGTGAGATGGTGTAGGGGGAGGGGAAAGTTGACGAAGGGAATTGGTTGACTAACTGAACCAACAGTTACTCTACGTGAGCAGGAGCTAGGCAAAGGCAGGCTTAAGCAGGTTGTGCTGAGTCACTCCAGTATGAAAGCGACTGAGACAGTATACAAAACTTGAGCCAGGCTCGGGTTTGTCCTCAAGGCCCAAACCAGAGTCAAATAGGGCCCAACAATCACACGTCCTTTCATGTGTCTGCTTCAGCAAAACATCAGCTAAACACCACATGACATAACTGAATCTCCCAAGAAATCATATATTTCCACTTTGGGGGGTCTGCCTGCACTGCCGAGGTTACACTCCCCTTGTGCTGTTTTAGATCTTTTTACTCCGTTCCTGTCTTCTTTGACAGTGCCTTCTGACAGGTTGACCAGACCTGTGCCCTATTCTTGTGTGAATTTGCCAGACAGAACATTGCAAGTCTCTTCTTTTGCTGCTGGCCCTTCACATTTAGAATGAATACGTGACAGGCAATATTCTGACAGGTGACAGTGTTTTCTACAGTGACTGTTACCCTGCTTCCTTCTGTGTAGGTCAGTCTGTCTGGTTTACACTGTGTCCTTTCTCATGCACCTGTCTGCCGATCTCCCTCAGCTTATCTGAGTCCGTCCTCCCTCAGTCCCCACTGCCTGGACTTCTTGCTCATTCCTTTCTCAGCACGTCCTTTCTGCATTATTACTTCTGTTTCTGGCCTGGTGGTATCTACCTTGTTTAATAATCTGGCTATAATGTCAACAAAGCAATAACAGTAACAACAAGCAAACAAACAACCCCCCCCCCACACCCATCATTGTTAAGTATTTGGAGTAACACAGGTATGTCAAAGCTTGAATTTACAGAGCTATCCTGGATAGAATTCCTTAGAATGGGTTTTAAAGTATCTTAAATCGTCACTATGAGTCTTACAAAAGCCTCCTTTTACTAAAGAGTGTAAAATCCTTTACTCTTCTTGGTGTTCGTACATGGTCATATGTTACTGTGCAAGGGGGTTACACTCCGAGAACCAAGTAATTGGATAGTGTTTTGAGAACAGTAGGGTGGGCTTCTGCAAGCTGAGATGATGACGGAGTCCTTGGATGAGGTGATCCTATGCTCCTATGACTACATTTAAATGACTCCCACTCCCATGCTCCTGTAGTCAAGAGCTCTTCCTCCCTGGCTTTAGATCGGCACAGAATACACTTCTGTAAAGTTTGAAGCATCAGGTGTCTGTGGCTGGCGAGTGGTGAGCAGGCTCATTCAGCTCCTGTTCCCCACTCCCAGATGCCTTAGGGAAGTGCTTATCCTGAATCTCTACCTCCCCCCTCCCCAGTGACTCTGATTACTAATAACCTTACTAAGCAGATAATCACGGGTTACCATTGGACATCTACAAACTACAATTAGTGTGTCGTTAGAACCTACCGGTGGCAGTTCTAGAATTCCTGCCAGGATAGCTAACTGTTAAACATCCTCACAGCAGTTTCCCTCTCATGCCCAACAGTAGCAGGGTTCGCCTGCCACCTGCGGGTGGGCTCTGCTGGGCACGGTCCACCCTGTGTCTCTCCAGCAGGACTCTGGAGGGAGCCTAGCTCTTTTCACACAGCATCCTTTCTTTCTGTCTCACCCTAAGTGTGAGTCCACGCAGAAGCATTGGGGGTAGCCTCCAGAGCTGCAGGGTGCTGTCCACATTGCCGGGGCATTGCTCTGGTGAGTGTCTTGAACGATTGCCTCAAATGATTGCCTCTTTGAAAGATAAAGCCTGGATTGGAGAGATGGCTCAGTGGTTAAGAGCGCTGACTGCTATTCCAGAGGTCCTGAGTTCAATTCCCAGCAACCACATGGTGGCTCACAACCATCTGTAATGAGATCGGATGCCCTCTTCTGGTGTGTCTGGAGACAGCCACAGTGTATTCATATACATAAAATAAATAAATCTTAAAAAAAAAAAATCAGAAAGAAAGGTAAAGTCTTGCATTTCAGTTCTCGCCAGTCACAACTGATCTACGCTAGCTGTTGTTGTGACAGCACTAACCATAGAGCTCGGAAGCCACACATGCTGCGTTCTTGGATTACAATGTGTGCCATTTAAAATAGGACATTGGTATTATCACTTCAACTATGGGTGATAATTTTGAAACTAGATTTTTCAAAGTTTAAATAATAACAATCAAAAAAAAAAAAAAACTGACGAGTAGATAGTGGCCATAAGCTTGCGGTCTTACGCAGGGGACCTGAACCACTACCACACTACCTGACTGCAGGAGAGCGGCAATCCAAGGCAGGGGGGTCAATCAGTTTGTACTTAACTTTTAGGGATGAATGGTTCCTGCTCCGGGCATGGTCTTTTGACAATGATACCCAGCTATACTTTCAGAGGCCTTGCTGTAGGCACCCTGCATAAACATGCCCATCTCTCTAATGGGCACTGCTGTGCTTTCTCCATCCTGCTGTTATTTGCCACAAAGAACTTTTCTGTCAAGCAAGGGTCTGATCTTACACTTCATGTGTTTGGCTTCTTGTCCTGGTTCATCTGGTGCATTGGGCCTCACAGCTCCTTGGACACTGTCATTTTCATAGTTGTGATGGAATGATGACATTTGTATTGTTCTTTACATTAAGGCGACCACGGTCATGTTTTCAACCTTCAGTTTATGTGTTTACAGTGTTCTGGGCCAGCTAGCCAAGTGGTAGATGGGGACCCAGCCCTGACTCAACATTCTGCATTTCTATTAAAGACATGAAGTGAATAAATGTGAAATTACTTCTTGGCCAGGCATGGTGGTGCATGCCTTTAAAGCCCAAACTCAGGAGGCAGAGGCACGTAGATCTCTGAGTTTGAAACCAGCCTAGTCTACAAGGCAAGTTCCAGGCCAGCCAGGGCTGTTAGAGATACGCTGCCTCAAAAACAAACAAGAAAAAACAATTTCTTTTCTGTCTTTATCTAGGAAGTTTTTTTGCCTTTTTTACTTAAAAGATGTTAAAACTGGGTACACATGCATTCAATTAAATATATTCATGAACTCATAATTTTATTTGGAATATTCTAGCAGTTCTGTTTCTTGTCTGCCTTCCTCACCATTTTCAACGGGTCCTCACAGTAAGTAACCCGGAGAAGGATTTCTTTCCTCCTATGTTGCAATCAATGTTCCAGATTAAATGATACTAAAAATACAATGATGTAATTTGCCTCTAAACAAAAGCAAAACAGTTCCCCAGCAACAGTATTTAGTTTTCAGAGCTGAGAGATAGCGAAGGTTTTTGGTGATTCTGTATGGCACACTCACAGGACATATATATATATCAAGATAAGCATCCAGCTTTTAGTCAACAGTGTTCCAAATTATGATCCTCAAAATATTCAGAATGAAATAAAACAGAACAAAACCAACCTCCTCCCAGTGACATACTTCCTCCATGAGGCCACACGTTTAGCTCCCCAGTGACACACTTCCCCCATGAGGCCACACCCTTTAAACCTCCCTAAACAGTGTCGACAGCTGGGGGACTAAATATTCAAACTTCTGAGGCTGTATGGACAATCTCACTCAAACCACCACCTATGCACATAACACACACATTCATATACATACACAGATGCACACGACACATACACATGGGTAATACACACGTACATATAAGGGCCGACACATATGCATGCACGCACACTTAATTCACCTAGGGTTGACCAAATATGTTAAGGCTTTTTTCACACTATATCAATAAAACCCTGTGAGAGAATATTACAGAGTCCAAGAATTAGATCTGAATCATTCACTAGAGACTCCTGTCGACCTCGCAGATTTTCTTAGAAAGCCATGGCAGGGCTGGACTTTGCAGACCAAGCTAGCCTCAAGCTCATACTCATTTGCTTCTGTCATATAAGGGCTGAGATCAAACATGCCACAATGCCCAGACCAATCCTCCTCCTTTAGTATGTGTTTGCTCTATCTGTTCTGCTTCTCTAGCGGACCCTGACTAACTCAGCCTATCGCCAGGACAAGTCAAAACAATGGCTGGTAGGGGTTTGGTGGGTCTTGTCCTCTTTGAGGAAGCCTGATTCACAGAGAACATTTTGTAGCTTTCCCTTTTATCCTAGGCTGGTTTTCCTTACCTCTTCCATGGAAGAAACGAGGGTAGTTTCTGGAGGTGAATAAGCCCATGAAAGTGGAGATCTCCATGACCATCACTCGTAGTGCACTGTCTTTCTTCAACATTCTGCCTCTTGCCGTCGGTCACAGTTGCCATTCAGGTGACCCCAGAGTATGGCTTTAACAACTTGGCTCCAGATTGGCTGGTCTCCATGGACATTCTTTCTCTTCCCCAGGCTCTTCAGATTTCAGGGGGCGTTCCCCACAAGCTCAGTTCTATAATGGGTCCAAGGAAAGGCATGTTAAGTTTGCCTGGATTTCCTTTCTTGCTAGGAGGAGCAAGGTGATGGTTTCCAGGCCCTTTGCCAGTCAACACTGAAAGCAGGAGCCTTCTACAAACTCAAAACTATGTAAGTTGTTTTCTTTATATAAACTTAACTTATTCAGACTACTGTAAAATAAGATTCCATTTTCATATAGATAAGCAAATTTTCTAGTATTGTGGACCGAGTAGTTCCTCCTTTCTCTATTGACATGGCTTATCAGATTATTTTATATCGTTTGTATATGCTTTTAATTTGTTTATAATTTCTTTGTTCTATTTTGTTATGTATGTATCTACTACTGAGCTAATGAAACACTTTTAAAAATTACTAAATCTGAGGACTGTGGGTGGGGCTCAATGGTAGAGGGTTTGCCTAACATGTATACATCTCTGGGTCTGATCTCCAGCACTGTGTTTAATACACACACACACACACACACTCACACATGCGTACACATGTATACACAGACATCTATACACACACGACACACATACACAGACACACACACATAAACACATACACATGTACACAGACACACACTTTCTCATATATACACACACATGTGCATACACATACCCAGAGACACATGCATATACACACATGTACACAAAGGCACTCACTCATACATGCACACACACACATATACACACATCAATCCTCCTGCCCACTTATTTTTGAAAGGTTTTTATCTATTTTTATTTTATGTCTACATGTATGTGTACCGCATGTATGCTTGGTGCCTGCAGAGCCAAGAGAGGGCATCAGATGCCCTACAACTGGAGTTACAGGAGGTTTTGAGCTACCATGTAGGTGCTGAGAAAGAACCAGATTCTTTTGGAAGAACAGCCAGTTCCCTTAACCACTGAGCTATCCCTCCACTCCTCTCCACCCCTCTCCGTATTTTAATAGTCGTTTGAGGTCTTTAGGGGTTATTTCTGTCTTCTTAGTCATACAACCTTCCAGTATCTGTAATAATAATTTCCTTTAGTTCTGGGAACCTTTGTACTATTTTTCAAGTTTTCTTTTACTTTTCCTAGGTATTGATTTATTAGTCTACAGTTTTAGAATTCTTAGTATTTATATACTGAAAGGTAATGATAATTTTATAGAGATTGATATATATGTTTCAGGTTCAAAAGAAACTTGGGATCAATGATGATCTGTGATGCCCACTGGCATACAGGCACATGCTGGCTTTCAGGGTCCATGCCCACTGGCATAGAGGCACGTGCTGGCTTTCAGGGTCCATGCCCACTGGCATAGAGGCACGTGCTGGCTTTCAGGGTCCATGTCCAGTGGTATACAGGCACATGCTGGCTTTCAGGGTCCCTCAGTACCTGCCGCCCACTAGCATACAGGCACGTGCTGGCTTTCAGGGTCCATGCCCACTGGCATACAGGCACGTGCTGGCTTTCAGGGTCCATGTCCAGTGGTATACAGGCACATGCTGGCTTTCAGGGTCCCTCGGTACCTGCCGCCCACTAGCATACAGGCACGCACTGGCTTTCAGGGCCCATGCCCACTAGCATACAGGCATGTGCTGGCTTTCAGGGTTCATGCCCACTGGCATACAGGCACATGCTGGCTTTCAGGGTCCATGCCCACTAGCATACAGGCACGCGCTGGCTTTCAGGGTCCCTCGGTACCTTCCAGCTTCTCTCAGGTGCTTCCCTTCCCAGCCCACAGCCCTGAACTTCTCAACTCACAATCTTCCTTAGCTCCTCACTTCTGTATAACCCTGCCATGTTGGCCATGTGCCCTCTTGGTCCCCTCTATGGTGGCTGGTCTCTCTCTTCTCTTCCTTTTTTGCGTGCCCCCTTCTGCCCATGACCTGTCTCAGACCACTGGCCCTGTCTGGCCCACTACTTTCTCTCCCTGCTCTGGATTCTTCTACATGCCCCTCCCTCCTCTTTCTCTCAGATCTCAGTATGTGCAGTTACTTTTACAATCATATTGATTCAATACCACTCATCTTCCCTCTAATGACCTTTTTATCTTTTCTTGGATGGCTCTAGCTTGTTCCATAGCTTTTTTGTTGTTGTTGTTTCTGAGAACTGGGTTTTACATCATGTCATTTTCTGGGGACATTTTGTTTTGCTTTGTTTTGTTTTGTTTTGATGATTGGCTTAGTTCTTGAATCTCCTGTAGCGAGACTCCAGAGATTCTTCTGTTTTATCTTTGAACTTTTTTTGCTTGGCAGTGTTTATCTTCCTTAGATCACAGTGGCTTCTCTCTGTTAGATCATTAACATTACATTTTAGTAATTAAAAAACAAACCTTTTCCTTCTTCAATGTGTTCAGTTTTCTGCAGCGTGTCCTGGGTGTGCTCGACTCCTCCTCTGTAACTGTATTCTAATGTGAACGTCGCTTGCTCCTGCTTGTATTCTCTCCACTCCCGAATCGTTTCTCTCTTTTCTCTTATCACTCTCTTTTCTGCTTGGGCCATATTTCATTTAATTGTCTGGTTTTCATGATTTTTTTTTTCTCATACTGTGTTTT
>NW_022196913.1:63478740-63478897 GCF_008632895.1 Mastomys coucha
AGTAAATATTACAAAATATACAATGAAATAACTGAAAACAGGTCATCACAGAAATGAATTAACATATTGCAAAAGAAGACAGATTTAAGAAGTAGAAACATTGTCATACATAGAGACATCCTTTGAAGGGACTCAAAGGTTTTTTTTTTTTTAAAGG
>NW_022196913.1:63479438-63531860 GCF_008632895.1 Mastomys coucha
TATAAATACTTTTGAAATATGTAAGCTGTTCTGAAAACCAGAGTATAGTGTAAAAACATGAAATAAACGATACTACTAATAGAGAGGCTGAGATAGGAGAAGCAAGATGTCAAGACCATTATGTTGTACACAGCAAAACATTGTCATGAACAAACAAGCTGAAAGTGTATATGGATTGTATAATACTGGACCTATTTCTTCAATTACCAAATTAGAGAGACCATTGGATGACAGTCAATAAATTTTTAACTCCTCATATTTTTGGATTTCAATCAATTAGGATATGTTGGTAATATTAATTTTCATATTAAGATATTAAGAAAAAGTAAGTTACTTCCTGTTGTTTTTGTTGTAAGAGGTGGAAATTAGGTTTGTGTGGATTTGTTGAAAGATTACTTTCTTGCTTCTTCTAGGGTGTAGTTTTGCTCCTTGTGTTGATGTTTTCCATCTCTTATCCTTTGTAGGGCTGAATTTGTGGAAAGATATTGTGTAAATTTGGTTTTGTCATGGAATATCTTGTTTTCTTCATCTAAGGTAATTGAGAGTTTTGCTGGGAATAGTAGCCTGGGCTGGCATTTGTGTTCTTGTAGGGTCTGTATGATTTCTGCCCAGGATCTTCTAGCTTTCATAGTCTCTGGTGAGAAGTCTGGTGTAATTCTGATAGGCCTGCTTTTATATATTACCTTTTTCCCTTACTGCTTTTAAAATTCTTTAGTGCATTTTGTGCTTTTATTATTATGTGACGGGAGAAATTTCTTTTCTGGTCCAGTCTATTTGGAGTTCTATAGGCTTCTTGTATGTTCATGGGCATCTTTTTCTTTAGGTTAAGTACGTTTTCTTCTATAATTTTGTTGAAGACATTAACTAGCCCATTACATTGGGAATCTTCACTCTCTTCTATACCTCTTATCCTTAGATTTGGTCTCATTGCACCCTGGATTTCCTGGACGTTTTGGGTTAGGAGCTTTTTTGCTTTTTGCATTTTCTTTGTCTGTTGTGTCAATGTTTTCTATGGTGTCTTCTACCCCTGAGATTCTCTCTTCTATCTCTTGTATTCTTGTATTTTATGACTCCTGATTTCTTTCCTAGGTTTTGTATCTCCAGGGTTGTCTCTCTTTCTGATTTCTTTATTGTTTCTATTTCCATTTTTAGATTCTGGATGGTTTTGCTCATTTCCTTTACCTGTTTGATTGTGTTTTCCTGTAGTTTTTAAAGGGATTTTTGTGTTTACTCTTTAAGAGCTTCTAGCTGTTTACCTGTGTTCTCCTGTATTTCTTTGAGGGTGCTGTTTATGCCTTTCTTAAAGTCCTGTATCATCATCACAAGAAGTGATTTTTATATCTGAATCTGATTTTCTGGTGTGATGGTGTGTCCAGGACTTGCAATGGTGGGAGAATTGGGTTCTGATGATGCCAAGAAACCTTGGTTTGTGTTTATATTCTTACGCTTGCCCCGCATCATCTGGTTATCTCTAGTGCTACCTGCCCTTGTTAAATCTGACTGGAGCCTGTGCTTCCTGTGATCCTGGTTGTGTCAGAACTCCTCAGAGTCAAGCTTTCTCTGTGATCCTGTGATTCTGGGATCCTGTGACCCTGGGCTTGTTAGAGCACCTGGGAGTGGAGCTTCCTCTGGGTGTTCTGGGAATGACTGCAAAGTTTTCGCCCAAGGTCTGCTCAGGGCACTGGCCAGCCCAGACAGACTAGATGCAACCTGAGCCACTGGGCTGGCAGAGTTCCTGTGTGCCTGGGTCCTGCTGGTCCCAGTTACTCCCAGTGTTGGGACAGATGTTGTTTACTCTTCACCTCTGATCCTCAGCATGTTAGAGTGCCTGGGAGTGGAGCTTCCTCTGTGTGTTGTGGGATGGGAAGGAACCTGAGCCACTGGGCTGGCGGAATTCCTGTGTCCCTGGTCCCACTGGTCCCAGTTATTCCCTGTATTCGGACAGATGTTGTGTCCTCCTCACCTCTGATCCTGGGCGTGTTAGAGCATCTGGGAGTGGAGTTTCCATTGGGTGTTGTGGGACTGGCTGCAGAGCTTACGCCCAAGGTCTACTCAGGGCACCAGCTCAGACAGACTGGAAGAAACCTGAACCACTGGGTTAGTGGAGTTCTGTGTGCCTGATCCTGCTGGTCCCAGTTACTCCTGGTGTTGGGACAGATGTTGTGTCCTCCTCACCTCTGATCCTGGGTGTGTTAGAGTGCCTGGGAGTGGAGCTTCCTCTGGGTGTTTTGGGATCAGAAGGAACCTGAGCCATTGGGCTGGCGGATTTCCTGTGTTTTCATGAATATTTTTGACTGCATTCTTTTTGTATGTATGTGTGTGTTTATGTGTGTGTGCATGCTCATGAATGTGCAAGTATATGTGTACATGTGCATACATGTGCATATGTGTACATGCATACTTATACATGCATGTGTATATGTGTACACACATACATGTGCACTGTGTACTTGCATACATGTATATTTGTGCATATGTATATACATGTACATATGCACACATGCATACATGTGTATATGTGTACATGTGTATGTGTAAATGTATATATGTATATGTGTACATATGTATATGTGTACATGTGTATGTGTAAATGTATCCATGTATAAATGTGTGTATATGTGTGCATGTGTTTATGTGCATATGCATACATGTATAGATGCATACATGTGTGTATGTGTATACATGTGTAAATATGTATATGTGTACATGCCTTTGTGTAAATGTATCCATGTGTAAATGTGTGTGTATATGTGTAAATGTATCCATGTGTAAATATGTGTATATATGTGCATGTGTTTATGTGCATATGCATACATGTATACATGTATACACGTGTGTATGTGTATACATGTATGTGTGTACATGTATATATGTGTTTATGTGCATATGCATACATATGTGCGTGTATGTGTGTATATATGTATATGTTTATTCGTGCATATCCATGTGAGTGGAGGCTAGTGGTCAACTCTGGTGTCATCATTTCAGTGCTATCCACCTTTTTGCTCTTACTGTTGATGAGACAGGTCTCTCACTGCTACCCAGGGCTGGCTGATTCACCCAGAATGGCTGCACGAGGAGCCCCAGGGATGGCTGCACGAGGAGCCCCAGGGATCTGATTGTCTTTGCATCCCCAGTGCTCAGGCTCACACTTAAGTTAACATCTCCAGCTTTTTAATGTGCGTGCTGAGAGTCAGACTCAGGTCCTAATGCTTGTGTGCCATGCAGTTTGCTGACTGAATCCAGTCCAGGCCATGATCTTACAGTGCTGTGGGGCATAGCTTTCTGAGATGCAGTCCTCAGTCGTCTGCTTCTTGGTTCCTTTCTTGGTTCTTGGAGCATGTTTTTATAACCTGTATACTTTTACTTATTACTGAGTGATGGTTTTCCTGGCCCAGCATTTGCAGAACAAAGGTACATGGATTAATTGGGGTACCTGGGCCATCAGGAAAATCTGTCCAGAGACCTCTGGCGTTGCCACTGGCACTTTGCCTTGTGGGGGATCTTGATTCCTGTGCTGGGGAAGTTAGGCTCTGTCTAACCCACAGCTTGGGTTTTACTTACCAGCACACCACCGTGTTCTTTCTGAGTTAGCTTCCCCAGCAGTGTGCTTCTTGTAAAAATGGATGTTTACTTTCTGCAGGTGCTCACCCCAGCCTGCATCCTTGTCCTTTTGCTTCCGTCTAGATATCCTGGATTATCTTCCAGTGGGCCGTGGAGTCTGAAGAGTTCTAAGTTTGTTTGAGATAGTCAAAGCACAGGACTCTTTATAAGCCTGTCTCCCCAGGCATCAGTTACCAGTGGACTCAGCAGCAAGATGTAGCTTAGGGTGGGGTTACCCCCCAATTCTCCTTGTTAGCTTAGGGGAGAAAAGGAAATAGAATTATCTTCTTAGTACTATTGTAAATAAAACGCTGACTATTGTTGAAAAAAACGATAATCAAGTTTACCAACCAGAGTAATCAGACCCAGTCCTGCCTTCTAGGATACAGCTTTTTCTCTCAGAAGTAAACCCAGCAAGTCAGACTGTCCTGTGAAAAGCTATTATGCCTAACACGGTAATAAGAACCCGTCTTAAAGTGCAGATGCAAATCTTGCTTTGTCTACCTACAATTTTCTTACTTGTTTTTCATGAAACGCGTTTTTAAAATTCTAGCAATTAAAGGTATTTGAAATTTAAAAGCTTCCGCCCAGCAAAGGGGAAAATAGGCAGGATGGAAGAAAATCTTTACCAGGCATACTCCAGGCAGGGGCTTAATATCTAGAAAAAAGTATGTATATATATAAATAATTTCAAAAATTGAATACCAAAGACCCTCCCCAAACTGCCAGTCGAGGAATGGACTAATGAGATCAACAGTAAGTTTCCAAAAGGAAAAAAAAATCAAAGTCTGATAAGTCCTTTAAAAGGTGTTCAACATCCTTAGCCATCAGAGAAGTGCATGTTATAACTATGCTGAGATTCCAATTCATGCTGATTAGAAAGGAGATCGTCAGACAGCAGCAATGCTATGAGGTGCTGGGGACAGCATACAATGACAGGGACTGCCTACAGTAAGCTGGGATGGAAACATCTCAGAAGCCCCGCAGCAGCTCCTTGTAGAAAAGAATGGTGTTTGGGACCCTGAGAAGCAGGCGACATCCCTCCAGGGGACCCGCCATCTGAAATAAGGGACTCCATGCAGTAGGCCAGGATGGAGACATCTCAGTAGCCTGAGACAGCTCTTTGTAAAAAACAGTTGTTGCTATTTCTCCTAACCTTAGCCCTGGACAATGGCTGTATAGATTTCATTTGTGCGTGACTGTTTTTCAGTTGGCCTTGGTGTGCATAATTATTCTATTATATCTGACTTTCTTTCTCCTTCGGTTCTGGTGAATTCTGTGAAACTAGATGTTGTTCCTTGATGTAATGATTCTTAAACAATTAAAAACTTGAGGCATGGGGCACAGCACAGTCCTAATGGCCCAGGTGGATGCTGTGTGTTATCTTGAAAAAGCAATGTAATAACTGCACAATGGTAGTTCCATATTAATGCTTGACTTGCAAAGAAAGTTTGAAGAAATTATTAGAAAATGAAATAGAGCCAACATTGGGACCCCAAGAAAGAAAAAAAAAACTATTGAAGTTATGAAATAAGTTGCATAACATTTGAGAGTGGTTTCTGGATAAACAAGTATAGAATATGTAAAATTTTATATTAGTGAAACTAAGCCAAAACACTGGGACTCTTGGTAGAGTTATTGTGTGCAATGTGCAGAGGCAGAAAGCTAGTGGAGCTATTAAGGGTTAACTTGATTCTCTCTGGCAACTGCCTGGCAGCTTTGCCCATGTCATTTATCATTAGAGCCTCACAGGAAAATGCAAGGAGCTGAATATTAGAGCTCGGAGCTCTGAGCTCTGAAGTATAATAAGTTAAAGTTTAAATAATGATAAGTTTGCAATTACTATTATTTTGGCTATAGGCCTGGGAATAGGAAAGCTTAAAACTTTGAGGAACAATTGTAATTCTTGATTCTTTGTGGGATGTGGTTATCCTTTTGAATTTGATTTGGCAATGATTACACAATGTCTTTTTTTAAACCTGCTTTGGAGTATCAGTAAAAGACTGGGGCAAGAAAAAGGTGAGAGAGCATGGAGAGAGCGAGTGAGGAGTATGTGAAGTGAATGTGGAGAGCGAATGAAGAGTGTGAGAAAGAGAGCATGAGGAGAGAATGTGAAGAGTGAGTGAAGAGAGAATGTGAGGCGTGTATGGAGAGTGTGTGTGGGAGTGAAAGGAGAGTGCCTGTGGTGTGTGTGAAGAGTGTGTGTGTCAGGGTGAAAGGGGAACAAACAGAGGTGTGCATGAGGGTGAGACTTCAAGAAAAGTGCATAGGAGAAAAATAGAGTGGGCAGAAGAATGCCAAGTGTGTGCAGCCTCAAGCTTCCAGGGAATGGGCAAGAAAGAAAGAGCAGAGAATAAGAGAGAAGAGAGAGAAACTTTAAGCCTTGAAAAATTGCTTGTCAGCTTGTACCCCAAAAAGTAGTCTGTGTATATTTATTATGCACCCAGATATCCCTGCTTCCAGTTGAGAACTCTGATCCTGTGTCGAGGCTGGACCCTGGCCAGGCTGAGGGGAGAGACGAGCCTCAGCCCCCACCCCGGGTGAGCTTATAAAGTGCTACAGCTATTATGGAAGTCAGAGTGAGGATCCTCCCCAAAATCAAAAATAGAACTGTCTTAGGACCCCTCCATACCACTCCAGTGCGTATCCCTGCAGGACTTTATCTCCGACCCACGCTGCTCACATATCCATATTTATTGCCGCTCTAGCATCGATAACAAGGACATAGGATCCGCCTAGATGTTTATCAGTGGATGAACTGGCGATGGACACGTGGTAGACACAGCGGAACTGTATTCGGTGGTAAACAACTATGAAACCATGCCATTTGAGAGAGAGAGAGAGAGAGAGAGAGAGAGAGAGAGAGAGAGAGAGAGAGAGAGAGAGAGAGAACGTGACCGGAGACCATTAGGAGTGAGATGACTCAGATTCGGAGAGATGAGGAGAAAAGAGTGGGATCTTCCTTCTCACGCGTGTATGGCTTGAGCTCATGTTTGTATGTGAGTCTGTTTTATTAGTGGAGGCGAGTGTGTGTCTAGGCTTTGTAACTAGGGAAGAGAACATGCGAGAAGAAAGCAAGGCACGGGAAGCGGTAGGGAGCACGGAGCACAGGAGCGGGAAGGAGGCTGATGACCGGTAGGGAGCATGGAGCACAAGAGATAGAAGGAGGCTGATGCAGATGGGTGGGGAGGTGGGGAGGTGGGGGAGAAGAGACGAGGAGAGAAATGAACAGGAAAAATTTGACTTGAAAATGTCTTGACGGAATCTAATACCGTGTATGCAAACTTCAAAATAAATAAAAAATATAAGAGACATCTATATATGTTCACATACACAAGCATATAGGCCTCGACGTACGATGTTTTATATCTCATGTCATTTAAATTTTACATAGTAGATTAGAAAAAAGATGAATAATTTTAATGGAAAGGCAGTCAGTATTTCAGGGATGAACCATCTCAGTAGTAAAACAATCTATATGGAAATAAATGTTACACCGAAGCTTAATTTTATTTAAATGCTGACTTGGTGCGAAGCAGCTGTCGTTGATGCTGACTTAAATGATTGGCGCCAAATCTTTGGCACCATCGGACCTGTAGGTAATTAACCTGAATTCGGCTAGCTCTAAAATGGCTCCTGGGGTGTTTATCGGTACATTCACATGATCAATTCATGGTTGCCACCTTGCTTCAGCTGACCAACCTACAAGGTCCCTGTGACATTGGGATTACATTTCATCTCGGCACAGATACATCATGCGTGCCTGTGATGTGGGCGGTCCTTTTGGCTTTCATTAATTCAATATAAATCAGAGCTTGCAGGTTCAGCAGAGATTGCGAGTGACTTAATTGGAATTGCTGGATGAAGAACATCGATTCTGTTTCACTCAGGTAAAGATGAAAGTGACGGCCGCAATAGATATTGCATTTGAAGGTCATCGGGCTGGAGTCGCACAGTGAGCAAGATATTAAAGCGCAAGGAGTAATGGGTTTTCATTTGGAAAGCCTGGGGACGTACGTGAGCAAATGACCTTGAAATCCACGGCTCTGACTCCCAGCGTTTGCTTTTGAGTTTTAGGGAAATGCAACCATATTTAAAAGAAGATTAATTTAAGCAGTGTTAATCTTGGGGATGTTTGAGCCAGGCTTTATTTACTTGTAGATTCTATGGTAATGTGTTAAAGTAAGACCCAGTGAGCTTGATTATAAAGGATAAAGTCACTCACTCATTAGCCTTCCCTTAGCTTCAGGTTTGTACCTCAGGGGCTGCTCACTTCGGGTGGCTTTGCATGGCTGCCATGCTTCCCCTGAGCTTCCTCTAGCACAGCTGCTGCATGAGCCTGGCCTTGAGTCCCTGCTGCACACCCCCACGCCACTGGCACAAAGCTCAAGTGGATCATAGACACAGCTTCAGTATGGAGTTGAAGTGTCAGATCTGCCTTCCTGCCTCTCTACTCTTCAGAAAGAGACATCGGTTTCCTGGCCTCTTTGGGTACTCCCAATAAAGCACACATTATCTAAAGATTCAAAGCTGACATCCACAGGGAAGAGAAGGCTTACCACACTTAGAATGAGTGTTTGCAGCTCCACTCATTTGCCCGTGAACTGATACCTGGAGATTGACTTTACTCATCCACATCCCTCTTAAAGCCACAGTGTTACAGCCACAGTGCTACAGCCACAGTGTTACAGCCACAGTGTTACAGCCACAGTGTTACAGCCACAGTGTTACAGCCACAGTGTTACTGCCACAGTGTTACTGCCACAGTGTTACAGCTCCTCTCCTGGGGCTCAGCCCCGCCCCTCCTCATGCCTGGGTTAGAGCCACATTGTTACAGCTCCTCTTCTGGGGGCTGGCTCAGGATCACTTCCTCTTCTTTGGCTGTCCCTTAAAATACCAAGTTTTTAGTACCACTTCCATATTTAGAATTAAGTTCTGATCTTGTCTTCTCAAGGCACACCAAAGAGAGGCTGTTTATCCCCAGCCAAAATCAACGGCCTCCCCAGTGACCCATCGCTGGGAACACGATTTTCCTAACAGCTGCTACAGATACCTGCTTTCATTTGGTCTTTCCATTTTACCCCCATTTCGAATGTGTTGCTCTGTATTAGGGAGTTTCCAAAAGTATATGCCATTACAACACATCACTGTGGAAAGTAAGATATGAGAGTTTTTCTTAGATAAGTAGTTGGGTTTGAAATGCTCTCCATTACTTCAGAGTCTGAGGCCAAGACCACTGTGTGTGTAAATATGTGCGTGTGCAGGTTCATGTACAGGTGTGTATGTGTCTGTGTGTGTATGCATGTGTCCATGCATGTGGTCAGAGGGAGTCCCACTGCCCATCTCTCCTTATATAACACAAGCTGGCTTAGGCAGGTGCAGCCAGGCTGGGAAGAGAACGTTTCTGGAAATCTTCTGACATGCAGGTCAGCACAGGAAACCTCCTTGGGCCAGAGAACAAGGGTGCTACCAGGAGACTTCGCCTTTCTCCTTGACCAACGTGCAGGAGTCAGACCTGTGTCAGAATGACAGGGCCAAAGGAGGAGACAGCAGCTTGCGCTAGGCATCTTCTACCAACTGCAGGGATGGACGCTGGTCTTTTGTAGCTCTTTCTAGCAACAAGCCCTTTGGTGCCAACACCAGGTTTAATAACTCCCATTTGGTGCCCTGCAAACAATAGCGGGCACAACTCTCTGCCACACAGTAGTAAGTCCAGGCCTGGACGAGAAGTCTCTGGGCACTGCATTTTTACCCCTATTCTTCTTGACTGCAGGGACTTTTTGCTTTCTATTGTATTTTTGGCTTTTTAAAAACTCCTCATTGTACATCTGATGAAACTCCACAGCCAGGTGTGTGAGTGCTGTTTAAAAGCCCCATCCGGGCCCAGCAATGCCTCCCACCATGCAGGAGTGTCTCTTCCTGATGCAGCTAGCTGCTGTCAGTAGGATGAGTTATATGACCAGTTAGCACCTTTTGTCCTGGCCTCTTTTGAACTAACCACAGAATTTTAGGACCCCCGGCCAGACAGTGTCCACGACCAAGGGCAGGGTTTCCCTTTATAGATCCCTCGTGTAGATTTTTTTTTTTCAACCACAGGCATTTCCATTGAATTTTGGAATAGACTAAGCACGGCCACGACTTTCCTATTATAACAGGAACATCTAGACATAAGCTTCAGGAACCACATGTGAAATGCTAAAATAAAATTGAGCAGCTTTGTAACAGGACATTCCCTGTCCCCCACTAGATGCCAAGCATTGTATCCATTTGATGCCTTTCAGGGTCCTTTCTTGTTTGCCAGAAATCCTATTGTATCAGCAGATAGCCATACTAAAAAACCACAAACACAAAAACAAACACAGACACAAGCAAAGAGCATGACAATCGTGAGAGTGACAGCCAGTCCCAGAGAGATGTGACAGTCCAGGCTAGTGATATGGCTAGTATACATATGAGGTACTAGCTTGAAATGACTTTAACTTAAAAATTGGTTACATGCATTTGTGTGTGTGTGTATATGTGTGTGTGTGTGCGCGTGCATGTATTTGCATGTACATGCATGTGTATGCACCCACACTTGCATAGGTGCAGATGCCCATAGAAGCCAGAGGTATTAGATCCCATGAATCTGGAATTTCGGATGCTTGGTGAGCCACCTGACATTAGGTGCTGGGGATTAACTTAAGGTCCTCTTTGAGAGTACACCCTTGTTTTTTGTTTTGTTTTGTTTTTTAATTTATATGAATACACTGTCACTGTCTTCAGACACACCAGAAGAAGGCATCGGATCCCACTACAGATGGTTGTGAGCCCCCATGTGGTTGCTGGGACTTGAATTCAGAACCTCTGGAAGAGTAATCACTGCTCTTAACCACTGAGCCATCTCTTCAACCCCTGTTACTAGATAGAAGTTCAAAGCGCTATACAAACGGTACCTGTTCTCTGGACCTCAACCCTTTTCTTCCCTCTTTTCTATACACAGAAGAAGGGTCTCAGATGGCTATAAACAAAGACATGAAAAGTGAATGTCTTAAGACAGGATTTTGAGGAAGGAAATATTCTCAGAGGACATAAAACTGACCCTTTCTTGCAAGCAGGGAGAGTCAGGGGACATTACGCTGAAGCACCTATGATGAGAGAAGTTACCCATTCATTAGGGACCTGCCACAACCAGGCACCATGACACATACTGGTAACCCCACTTTGGGAGGTTAAGGCAGGAGGACTGAGAGGTCAGGGCAATCCTGGGCTATGAATGACCCTCTTTTGAAAAATGACCGCAAAACAACCCCCTCCCCTGATAAATTCAAGACAAGAAAGAGCTGACTGTGATTAAGTTCCCTTCTGCCCACCTGCAGTAACTTACCAGTCTTGTAGTAGTTGGAGAATACTCAGGCTCTGAGAGGCCAGGAAATGGCAGAGTTCGTGTTTAGCCTAAGATCCACGCTTCGTCAGCTTTCCATGGTCCGCTGTCTTGTTCTGTGTGGCTGCAGGTGGGAGCCTTAGCCTCATGGATGAGGTATGCACAGCCAAGCAGCACTGGATAGAAACACGAGGAAATGAGCTGAGATTGCATAGCCTAAGGTTCCACACAGTGCTGGTGAGAGATGCTTCTTGTGAATTTCCCGCTTTTAAAAATAAGTCGGGGAGGGACGCAGACAAGAGAGAGCTGGTGGGTACCCATGGTGATGACATAGGACCTCAGGAGGGAATTTTAAAAGAGACATAGGATGATAGATTTAAGATGGCAAATGAGACCAAGGACTACAGCATAAATGCTCAAGGTTGTTTGAGCCCCAGCCTTGCTCTGCTATCCTGAGTGATGGAGAAGAAGGAATTCTGAGGGTGTTTCTTTGGCAAGAGTAATGGGTAATCTACCAACCGCATGGCCAATAGAAAGAGAAGCCAGTTCCTTTTAACCATTTGAAAATAAGTGGAGAAGGGTCGGCTAGTTCATGTGAAGAAGACAAATCCCTAGGCTCCATTGTGCCCCTAGATCTGATGGATTACAATACACACATGTGAATTTTTAACACTCAACTGAAGAGAGATGTCGGTGGATTTTGTTTCCCTTGTTCTAAAGTGCAAAGCCCTTTCATTCCATGAAGAGTGAATGGTCTTCGAATGTGACGAAGATGGACTGAGCTCTCACATGCACATAATAGCCAAAGCTCTTTGAAGATTCAGTGAGGGAAGGGTGGGGGAGGGCATAGGAACCGAGATGCCCAAGACATGGGTCCCATGGCCTGAGGTATGGGGGAAGAAGTATGCAGATGTGAGCTGCCATTGGAAAAGGGCATTGAAAAATGATGTCCTCTTCGCTTTGATTGACAGGTGGGTGTTGGGTCCCCAAATCCCCAAAGGCCATCCAAATATCTAGAAATGAACTCAGCCCGAACTTAGGAGGATTTCTTGAAGTTAGATAAAAGCCACCACTCTTCTGGAGCTTGTGAAAGAAGTTTCATTCATCTGCCAAAAAGGAGTCATTTCTCTTACCTCTAGCAGAAGGGGCACATGGCTACCTGCAACACCTATCAGCATGTATGTTCTCCAAATTCTGTGCACAGTTTCTTCCAGCTCATGCTATTTTGGGTTAGCTCTTTGGTGCTCGGTAGTGACAGGTGGCTGCAATACTCAACAGTGCTGTTCTAGACTGCTTCCTTCTGTGTTATCGCCCCTTTGTCTTTTATTTAACATCTTGTAGAAAAAGCAGCATTATTTCAGTATGAAGTTCAAAGCAGGGCTGGGGAGGTGGCTCAGTTGGTAAAGTGCTTGCTTGCTGCGTAAGCATGAAGACCTGGGTTCTGTTCCCAGAGCCCGCATAAAATGGGTGTGGGGGCATGTGTTTAGTCCTGCTTCTGGAGAGGTGGAAGCCACCTTGTCCAGGACTCACTGGCATAGCCTTCTTAGTGAGCTCCAGGCCAGTGAAAACTGTCTGTAAGCAAGCAAGCAAGCAAGCAAGCAAGCAAGCAACACAGAGAAACCCAAGGTGGAGAGCAACTGAGGAACGATGCTGGAGGTCCACCTCAAGCTTCCACATGTACCTGAATACACACAAACAAAAAAGAGCACAAAAGCACATGAACAGAAATGAGCACATACGCACATGAACAAAAGTGAGTGTGACACATGCACATACACACACACAAACACAAATGAGCACACATACACAAACACATCAACAGAAATGAGTGTGAGCACATCTGTGCTCCCCTACAGAACCCACATGAAAAGTTTCAAAGCGGGCTGGCGAGATGACTCAGTGGGTAAGAGCACTGACTGCTCTTCCAGAGGTCCTGAGTTCGGATCCCAGCAACCACATGGTGGCTCACATCCACCCGTAATGAGATCTGACGCCCTCTTCTGGTGCGTCTGAAAACAGCTACAGTGTATTACACTGGAGCGAGTGGGGGGCCGCCTTGAGTTCAGTTCCCAGCAGCCACATGATGGCTCAAGGCCATCTGTACAGCTACAGTGTACTCATACACATAAAATAAATAAATCTTAAAAAAAAAAGTTTCAGAGCACGGTAGACTAGTTAACTGCTTAGTGTTGTGTACCTAGATGGTAAACTGGAATGCTGTGTGGGAGGCGATTAAGAAGGACGAGTTTCTTTTATATCATAGTAAATACATGATGGAATTAGAACAGAAATAAAAGTTTTCCTCAAATCCTAACACTACTGTTGTTGTTATTGTTATTATTATTATTATTATTAGACACAGGGTCTCTCTGTGTAGTTCACAGTGCAAGCCAGCCTTGAACTTGCTATGTAGTTCATACTGACCTCAATCTCATGATCCCTATACCTCAGCCCTGCATGCAGGGTTGACAGCCGTGCAGGGATGGGTGTAGCTTGTGCCCTTTTAAGAGAGACCCATGAGCTTCAGGAATCTAAAGTCGGGTGGGTAGAGCTTTGGGTGTCCTAGGCTGAATGCAGTTCTTCAACATTAGTCTTCTGACTTCATCAAGCCTTCTGACAAAGGAAGCGGGGGTGGTATTAGGAACACAGGAAAATAGGTGATGTTGGATCCTTGGCCAAGTCTGATTGTGCCCAATCCCATGGGAGGACACCGTAACGTAACAGACATTGGAACGCTGGGTTTTTTTCTTTGCGATATGAACTTCACCAATTTCCTGGAATTTAAAAAAAAAAAAAAGAGAGAGTTCACTGGAAAAAAAACAAACGAAGCAAGCCAATAACCTCACAGACATTAGGGACCTGGGGTCTCTGGAAAGGCAGCCAGAGAAAGTGCATAGGTTGCATCTAATCTGCCTTGTCATCTTAGCTTGGGAAGAACATGGGGATGAAGGTTAGGGTGAAAAGCTGTTAAAAGCCAGAACAAAATAATGACTGTCTAATCTGTCAAAGGAAAACTGTCAGAACCTTGTGTCTCTGTCAGACTTGGCTTGATGGTAATTCAAGAGCAACTTCTGAGTTTCTATCGTTGCAAAGAAAACAAGCCAGTCAGAGAGAGGGGGTGGAAAGCAGATGAGCCGGCCCTCACTCTGCTCTATGTCAGGATAATAGTTTATTTAGGAGGAGAGGAAACCTGAAGGACTGGACTCCATCTACAAATGTGAAATACAGGGTAGTTCGAGGTGTCTTGACTTTCTGCGATGTTCTCTGAGCATTGATCTGAAATGTGTTTCTCCAGATAGCAGCCATTGCTTGGCGAGGCTAATGTACCCTAACTTCTACCCGGCTGCTATGCCCACAGCTCCTCTTGCTTAGTTAGCAGGCACTTGTGTCTAACTCTTTGGCTTCCTAGGCTGAGAGCCGTCTCGAAGCTGGGCATTTCCAGGGCTTTTCTTTCCCCATGCCGAGATCTGGGAACCTCATGCGGTTAAATAGCAGCTGGAGTTTGTTGGTGACATTAAGAGAATGCCTCAGAGAAACATGGGACATATAAAGCCACTGCGGTGTGGAAGCCCATGGGTACTCTCTGACTCTGGGCTCAAATGCAATGGAACCCTGCTGCCATACCATAAAAGGACTGCTGTGCGCGGCAGCAAGCGGCAAGCGGTGTGGGGGAGGGGATGGGGAGGGCACCAGATCTGCATCGACAACCTGCTTGCCTCCACGCAGCAGTCTGGGGCCTTTCAAACCTTGGGAAAGGCTTCTTGCTGGGCAGTTTTAAATGTTGCCCCCAGGTAGATCAGAGAGCCGCTAAGCTCATGCTGCGTTTAGCTTTGGGAGTGGGTGGAGCTGATCCACCAAAATTGCTGAAGCCCTGCTCGGCTCAGGCTTCTCACTGCTGCCACGTGGATGGCTCGGAGAGAAACCCACAGCTGGCCACTGGAAAGACAGCTCCTGGAAAAATCCAAGTGAAAAAAGTAAGGCAGGATTTGCGTTTGACCTTGACTCTGCCATAACTCCCTGAATGACCTTGGGTTAATCTCTGTCTCAGCGGTTCTGAGAGCGAGAGCCGAGAATGAATTAGCATGATAGCTTTATAAAACCGGCCCCTGGGGAGACTACTCAAGGAGCCTCTAAGAACTGGAGATGGGGCACAGAGAGGCTTCTAGAATAGTCTGCCCAGTGCTAAAGAGGAGAGCCATGCCTGTCTGCCAACTGCTATAGATGCCAGGAGAATGCCCCCCGAAAGCTTTTATTTGAAGAAAGCTTAAATCAGCTTAAATATTTTCAAAAAGCCCTAACTAGATCATTACCCACCACCGAAGTCTGATTTTATGGATTTCCTGGTGTCTGTCGGCTTTCGGACTATTTGCAAGTGAGGTTTTTTTTTTTTTCTTTTCTTTTCTTTTTTTTATGGCTGGTGGAGCGGGCTCCTTATTGACTTTTACGTCCTTCTGTGGAGTCCACGACAGCTGTGAAGAGACATATAACGACTTTTCGTTATTTCTGCTGCCGTCTCAGTTGTTCTAACAAGGGGCTGCCAAGTCACTAATGGCTGGAATATATAATTTGAACTGAAGGAGGATGTGAGTCTCGTTGTGGCCTTGACCACTCCGCTCACTGTTCTAGGAGGGCGGTTCTTAAGGTGCAGCCCCTTACGGCCTCTGTTCAAATCCCAGCTCTGCCACTTGCTGGGCGGTATTTCTGGACACATTCTTTTATCTCCGTGCATCAGTTTTTCATTTTTTTTAAAAGATGAGACAATGGTGCTGCCTACTTCGCTGGGCTATTATGTGAGTTAAGTAAGTTAAATTATTAATATTTAAAATGCTTAGATGAGAGCCTGGCACGAATAACGTTTCCAATAAACATTACCCACGCTTGCTGGTGGGCCCAACTTGTGTGTAATACGAAAGCGCTGGATTGGGTGGTGAATAAAGCCATGCACCAGTTCACTGTACAGCTTATTTTGTGTTCCCTGGCACACAGTAGGTGTTCATTATGTACTTATTAACTTAATAACTAGGAGTCTGCATTTCTCCTTGTAGGCGCTGTATAATATCCAATTCACAGGCACAATGCAGAAACATTCTCTAATGAAATTAAAGACACCCAGAGCGCTAAGAGGAATAAATCAAGAACAGCAACTATTTATGGAGAACTAACTTGTTCAGTCAGGTCCAGTTTGGAAGACAAATGAGCTCAATCAAGCTCATCAGCTCAACGGACGTAATGGAAGTGTGGGGCGGTAGATACAGGAGACACTGAGGGAAAGGGGCGAAGACAGCAGAAGGTGTTGTGGGCCGAGATCTCGTGTGTCCACCCAACGGTGGGAGGGAGTAAAGGAAAGAACAATTTCACCAGGGTTTGGACGCCGCAGGGCTGCCCAGCAGGAACTTGGAACTGGTTGACCTCCAAGCTCCCTCCCATCACTACCTCTCATTGGCTAACTCTACTTTCATTCTTCTACTGAACCTATCAGGATGGCAGGCTGCATGAAGCGCGCTCCTTAACCTCCAAGCTCTTTCTCACCACCGCCTCTCATTGGCTAATTCTTGTCTTCTGGCAAAGAGGATTGGAAATGTAATTTGTATGAGTCAGTTCCCTGGGATTCGAAGAGGCACATATGGCCCCCGATTGAGGATAAGCAGGCTCGGAACCGATACGTCACCCAGGCCACGCATTTAGCATATTCTACGTGAAACTTACCAGACTCTGGCCCTTTGGTCACAGCCAGTCTGTTTTCCTGTTTTGTCAAAATTTTATTTGAACACAGATTCACTCCTAGTCACGCGTTCATTTACATGCAGCCTGTGGCTGTTCTAGACTATAGTGATGTAGACGAATAGCCGTGCTTGAGATGTGCCATACATCTCCAACCTTTTACGGAATGGTTTGCCAACCTGCTCGGATGTGTGACCGGTCCTCATCAGCCGTTAGGTGATTGTTTTCTAAACTAAGGAACAGGCTGTCTGAAGTAAATGGAATTATTTGGTCAGGAGCACCTGGCCAGAGTGGAACCTGCATTTGACCTCAGTCCAGTCTACCGCTCGCTCGAACTCTGGGTATTCTGTTGAATCCTCCTGTGTTTCTAATTGGACGAGACTTGTCCCTCAGCCAGGTGACCCCGTGTGCCCTCTCGCGCGCATTCTCAGCTCTTACATGTCTGCTGAAGCAAACATCCCTGGGCTAACATGTCTCGGCCCACATCTGCCTTATCACAAAACTCCCGGTAGAACCCAGGAACTGAAGGCAGTCTGTGCTGGAGTGAGTCGCGGGGCTGTCTCACAGGAACTACAGCTTGGAGCTCCTTTGTTAGACGCTGCCAGTCGGCTAAGCAACTGGCCGTTAGGAACCTCTTCTTGCTCCTTATCTATACGGCCATTGCAGAAGTTGCGGGAGACTGTCTCTGACCTAATGGAAATCGATGTTAAAATGAGATTCACTTACAAATACATGGTACCATTAATGCTTCAGGAATGAATGATCCTCCTCGAATGCTAACTCTACCTGCATGCTGGAAAAACAAAACCCTCTCCGTGGAATAGTATTGGCACTGCTTCTCCAGTCTGTTTGGAGGTTCATCTTAGGTGCGGTAGTAAGGATCCAAGCTGTGTTGTCTTTGTGCAACAATCACAGCAGGACAGAGTTCCCCAAGTACTAAATTTCCATGTGCTGGGATTCCAAATGCTCGTGAAGTAGACACACTCGACGCGCTTGTGGAAATAGCTTGCATCTGCTTTGCTCACACCCATGTGAGGCATTCCAGCTCTGGATATTCGACTTGCTTGTGGAAATAGCTTGCATTTGCTTTGCTCACACCCATGTGAGGCATTCCACCTCACGGTATAACTTGAAAAGAATAAACCAGATGCATACAAGGCAAAACTCAGATTCACACATGGAGCACGAGTACCGGCATGGATTTAGTTCCTTGGTCTCATGTCCTGTCTCCTAACACTCAGAGGTTAGTGTCTCAGATCTCAGCGAATAGCTCTATTGGAAGGCAGGGCCTTGCTAGAGGACACAGACATCACCCATGTCCTTGAAGGTTACAGTGAAACACTGGCTCCTTCTCCTTCAGCTTTCTGGGTAACACAGGTGGGTGATTGTCCTCTGTCACACACTTCAGCCATGATGTCCTGCCAAGAGTAACACCGCCATGTCACCAAGAACATACACCCCAGAGTCCATCAGCTTGAACCAACATTGCAACATTTCCTCTGTCTAAGCCGTATATCGCAGATACAGTGTCACAGAGAAGGAAGTCTGTGTGGGATTGTACCCACGTATGCATTTGTGTGTCTCTTCACGAATGCTGCTGTGTGTACATGTATGCATGAATATTCAGGAGCTGGAGGTTGACATCAGGTGTCTTCCTCAATCGCTCTCACCTTCTTTTATTGTGACAGTCTTTCTCAGAGAACCTAGAGCCTGCTGCTTGGTGAGTTTGGCTGCTCTGCAAGCCGTAGGGATACTCAGGTCTCTACCTCCCAGGGCTGGGATTACAGGCACATTCAGGTTTGTGAGCACTGGGGATTCAAACTCAGGCCCTTATACTTACATTGCAAACCCCTTAGCAACTGAACCTTTTGCCCTGCCTCTTGGATGCACTTTTGTGAACTAAGATATTGTTCATTTATGTTGCACTTATTAGGACAAAATCACATTATACGTCAGAGCATCTGTAGATATTGCTATGACTATGATATTTGCCTACCTCTAATTGAGTGGAAAATACATAAGGAACTGTTGCCCCTTAATCCAACCACCTTATGCTTTGATATCAGTTCTCCACAAAGGCAGTGGAAATAGGCATGGTTCTGGGTCTAGGGTCCAGCTGCTCCTCAAGGGGAGGTTCAGAGAGTTAGGTCAGTGTGGATGTCTGATGAGAGCATAAGAGGTGGCTGAGCTCACACAACTTCTAGCACTCACCAAGGCATCAGGGGCCTACTGATAGGATCTAGAAGCAATGACAAGAGGGGTACAGCCTCTCCTTGCGGTCCCAGCTTCTACTGACGCGGTTGGAGCAAGAGAAGACTCAACTGCTCTTTGTGTATGTGAGCGCTTGTGGACAAACTCCCTTGGTCACACCAAAAAAACATTTAGGAATTTTCGTAGGGCAGTAGAGCTTCCGAAGGCAGAAGAGCCGATTGAATGCAGGCTCTTTCTCTTAAAGAGCTCACTTTTCACTCTAGTCTGGGAAACCCTAGTTGCTTAGTCAACTTCTCAGTGCAAAGCGCTGAGGTCCGGAAGTGGCTGGCCTGACCCCACCCCCATCCACCACCCCCACCCCCGCCGCCCTCCCGGTTCTTCTGCCCTCTCCCTAACTGACTTCACGGGTCACTGACTCGACCACTCCGCTCTTTCCCAGCAGCATAGCTCCGCTTTGCTTCCCACACCTCAGCAAAGGCCGCCATCCTTTCTCTTCAGCTGCCTAAGCACTATGCACCTCCCGCTGCTGCCCGGCTTTGAGAGGCCTGAGGTCACAGAGTGGCCCAGCGTCAGCATTTGCATTGCTGAGCAGTGCTCACAGCCCGAGCAGAGCATCACCTTCCTCTTCACCTGCAGCCAGGGCTCTGCCACTGCCCCAATCCCATAAGTCCCTCTCTTGGACTTGGCCCAGACCATATACAGGCAGTCTCCCACAGGGCTCCATCCTTGAGACGGCTCTGTCGGTGATCGTCCTGATTTCTTACTTTGGCTTTCCATTGCCATCTTTCTTGTGGTGTAGACTTTGGAGCTTTTGATGTGATCCACAGGAAGGGGAAGCAAATGGAGAAAGGGCTGGTTTCCTGCCAGCTTAGAGATGGAGCTTAAAGTTGGTGATTTATATAAAGATTACATATACAGAATATGTACCATTGTATTTATATAAAATATATACATATGTTATATAACTCAGAAAGCAGCCTGCCTCTGCCTCCCAAGTGCTGGGATTAAAGGCGTGCGCCACCACTGCCTGTCTGTTGTAGTATTTATAAACTACATATGGTATCAAGCTGCATCCTAAATAATTTTAAATTCTATGTGTTACTATCGGGTGCGTGCTTGTATGTGCCGTGCATGCATACGCATGCCACGATGCACATGTGTAAGTGAGAGGGCAACTTTGTGGAGTCCATTCTTTCTCTCCCCCTTAATGTGTCCCACGGGGATTGAACTCAGGTCCCCAGGCTTGTGCAGCAAGCAGCTTCACCAGTGGAGTCATCTCAGTAGCTTAATATTAACATTTATACCCATAGACTGCTTTCATTGTCAGCCTTGGTCAGAGGAGCACTGTTTGCAGTGGGTGGCAGTTAATGCACAACAATGCTGTGGTGGGTGGATGAGAGTGAGGGACACAGGCAGTTAATGGTTGCTGTGTGTGTGTGTGTGTATGTGTGTGTGTGTGTGTGTGTGTGAGAGAGAGAGAGAGAGAGAGAGAGAGAGAGTGAGAGAGAGAGTGGGGGGGGAGAGAGAGAGATTCCTCCATGGTGTAACAGCTGGTAAGCTTTCTTGCTCATATACATGGCCCCCACTCTATATATCATGTACAGAATGCATAACAAGAAGTTCCAAATTGTAGGGCTATACCTAGGAAACTCAAAGAAAGCTATAGACATATTTCTAGGCCTCATGTGCTATATTAGAGAAAACGAATAGCACGAACTACTCTTTAGTGTGAGTGATATACCCAGAGAGATGTGCCCAACCCTACTTGAGGCCCTAGGGAGTGGAGAGGCCTGGTGGGAAGTCGGGGGTTGGGGGTAGAGGTGGGGGATGGGGAATGGAGGGGTGGGGGCATCCTCTTGGAGACGGGAAGGAGGAGCAACAGGATGAGGAACTGTGGGAGGGTGGACCGGGAAGAGGGTAACGATTGGACTGCAAAAAAATAAAAGGTAATAATAAACAGAAAACTTTCAATATAGCATCAGCACACAGCGCACGTGTAGTCACACTGTGCTCAGTGCCCCCAAGAAGGGCACACATCTTTACTGTAGGGAAAACTTTAAGTCAGGGATCAGACTTTTTTTAGGACTTAATGTTGGAAAATGTCATTTCTCCAAAATTTTATAGATGTGTTCTACAGAACATACATGGCGAAAGCTTTCTTTGTCTTGTCATGCGTTTTTGTGGAACTTGACAACTGAATTCTAACTTATGCATGAACAGGACCGTGAGTAAGGAGAGCTTTTTTTTTTTTTTTATGTTTTATTTTCTATTAACCCTTTAAGAATTTCACATATGTCTACAGTATATTTTAATCAGATTTTCTCCCAGGGCTCCTCCCACTTGCCTCAACTTTTTCTCTCTCCCCGCCCATTTAATAACCCACCCATTCCAATCCACCATACACAGAACTCCTAACCCCTATACTGCCAACCCCACCAACTACAACCGGAAGTAGCTGGGCAACCCATCACACCGGACAGGAGCTGTGGCTTCCAACCCTGTTGGAATACAAGGCGTAACACATCTCTTCTCATGTTACTGATTTCTTAGATTAGAATTCAAAGTAATGGGTTTCCTCATGCCGTGTCTACACCCTGTCAGTACAAGAAAGGTAAGTTTATGAAACATCTTGAATTGTCCTAGTCAAAGGCATAAAGGGAGCCAGAGGCTCCCAGCAGTTAGGATAGTGAAGCTGAAAATGCACAGATTTAATTCGTCATTGGGCAGCCTATCCCGAGTACCTCCTAGACCTCACAATATGATACACCATGTGCTTGACTTCCAGGAAGATGGTAAAGTCCACATGGGGAGACCCATCATCAAAGAGGAGAAGGTGACAGGCAGCTAGCGTTGACTACCAATGTCACCTGCAGTAAGACTTCAGAGAAGGGAGGCATCCCTAGAGGCTGGCTTACGTGGGCTCCGCCTGCCCCTTTGGAGTGAGTGCCTCGGGTCTCGGATCACATTTGAACAAAGATAAGAAATGCAGATATTCACATCAGCCAGGTGACGGGAGGGGTTGAGGTGTGGCTTCTGTGCAGACCCTGGAAGTTAAGAAAGTCACCTTGAGGTGGAAGACAATGGTGGGGGTGTCTGGATTGCGTTGGAAATATATTTAAGGTGGATTATATATTAAGGGTGAGAAGTATATTGTCATCCTATGAGAGTTAAGACGATCCCCACTTTAGCTCCTGGGAGACATGATAAAAAAAATTCTTAATAGTTTTACAAGAAAGCAATAGAAGTGAATAAGTAAAATAAATAAATCTGCCACATGCCGATCCTTTGGTAGAACCAACTACGCCGTATCACTTAGGACTCTCCTAGCTAGCAATAGAAAGCTCGAGCCGTTTAAAACCATAAAGGGGTCTGCTGGTTCTAGTAGTTGTCACGGTGGGCAGGGTGACTTGCTTTCAAGGTTCCGGCTGCAGTTGGGTTTCTCTGCTTATTTCTCTTTCTTCCTCAGCCGAATGTGGACCTTTGGTGGTTAGCCGAATAAATCTCCGCTGTCAGTTCCTACAATCACATGTCACTTTGCCTAAGTTTGCAAGGCAAAATCTTACCTAAGACAGATGGGTTCAGTTTGACAATCGGGTTGATGCTGTGCTCTGACCAGCCTTTTCTGCAGCTTGTGTGCCTGTCCCCAAGTCAGACAACAGCGGTAAGGGACGCTTGGAGGAGACATCTCTTGATTCCAACTTCAGAACCTGGCCCAGGACAATGCCCTCCTAGAACAAACGGTTTCTTCCCAGAGGTTAGACTAAACCCCAGGGGAACATCTGTGATACTCAGCATCCAATAGTGATTGAGCAAGTTCTTACCAACCTCGGTGGTTCTTAGCAGAATGTGTGTGGTAGCAGTTGAAGCAAAGTTTGGAGCTGCTCACCCCAGGCAGACAATAGAATAGGAACATGGCTATCTATGGCCACATCCTTCCTTCTTTGGCATGTCTCTTGTCTCAGGGACAAATGTCTCTACATTTCTGAGACTCTCATATCAGCTGTCTTTTGTAGGTGGGTGGCTGGAGAATAGGGAAAGGACTGGCACATAATGTTTCTGCTTTGTGACTTAAAGAGTATTTCTTTGTTTGAGACAGGGTCTCTCTGTGTAGTCCTAGCTGTCCTGTAACTCACTTTGTAGACCAGACTGGCCTCAAATGCAGAGAAGATCTGTCTGCCTCTGCCTCCCAAGTGCTGGGGCTAAAATCATGTGGTACACCACTGCCTGGATAAACAGCATTAGTGTTATTGCTCAAGTCTCGTCTGAGTCTATGGATGCCTGATCTGTTTCCTACATTCTCCCAACATCACTTGCCCATGCTTCCTGGTGCCACTTGCTCTTCTCTCTGTGTCTCTAGCCAAGAAGCAGAGCTTCCTATAGTCACAGAACTGCCCATGGTTACAGAACTGCCCATGGTTACAGAGCTGCCCATGGTTACAGAGCTGCCCATGATTACTACACTTTGGCTTGTACCATCACCTGTTCAGTCTCTCAGCTCTTCCATATACATCTTTCCCAGTGGGCCAAATCTCCACCATCAGCTTTCCTCTGGTTTAAACCCTTAAAGAAGTTTCTGTTTCCCTGGTGCTTTAAATGCAAGTTCAAACTGTTCCCAGCCTCGCGTGGCCTGGAGAAGCAAGGGTTATGTTGAACCGAATTAGGCAGAGAGCTCCAGGGCGTTACTGACTTAGTCTGTGCACTCTAGCAAGCATCTCTCCACTGGAGATTAAATGCATCTCTGTTCTTTCCTCCCCTGTCTGGGGGCAGGGGTTGACGGGGTGGTGCCCTTGGGAACGAGGTCCTGTGATTGTCAATAGCAGTAATGACAACTGACTGAGCATTTAGGTCTGATTTATAAGGAATGCTGGGTTTGCATTAGTGTAGTAGGTTTAAAATAACATCCATGCATTAGATGATATTCAGATTTAATGGAAAAATAATGACTGCATTAAATCAGGGTTTATTGTTATGGAGAGTTTTAATTTGGCAGGAGCGCTTTCCTTTTGTGATCTGGAAAGGGCTCGGTGGAGGAAGGTGGGGCTTCCATGCTGGCTATTGACCTAGATCCATTTTCCACTCACCCGGGCATGAGTTCACCTTTTAAACAGGTAAACCTTTCCCCTCCCTTCTATCCTCCCCTTTCAAGTCGGATTCCACTTCTTAAGACCTTACGGATTAATTTAAAAGTAATAAAAATTAAACAGAAGCCATAGTTCTTCTTTGCATTATGAAATGGAGTTTCCATTGTGGGTTTTTTTTTTTTTAAAGAGGAAATGCATCATTAGAGCCTGCATTATTTATCAGAGAACCTAATGAAATCATAGCAACAATAGCTGAAGACACAGAGCTCCGTGCTTGTTTGAAACATTGCCTATAAAATCTGGTTAATCACCGTGGGACCCACACTTCTACTTCATCGCATGGTGCTAAAGTCATGGAGATTTTATGTAAAAGCCTCAAAATGTTTCTCCTCTTACCAGTGTTTTGATATCCATAACTCAGGGGTGATCATGAAACTCTAGCATGTGTGAGTGGAGGCTGAGCTGTTAGCAGATTTCATTGTACCGAAGATCAAAAATGTTGTCTTTCATTGTTTCTTATCGCTCTGGTGCCTTTTAATTTATTCATCTTCCCACCTGTATAGATTAACTTGTTTTATAAGGAAGGAACAGAACAAGAGTGAGGGAGGGAAGAGATAGATAGATAGGTAGATAGGTAGATGGATATATATATATATATATATATAGATAGATAGATAGATAGATAGATTGATAGATAGATAGAGAAGCTCCATTTGCTATACAAATGCTTGCAGTGTTACCCACAAGGACATGAGGTCAACAGCTGGGTTTGTTGCCTCTGTCCCCTCCTCAATCAGCTTAGCATCCATTGGGGACTGGGCTTTGAGGTTCTAGGAAGGCTTGGGAGTTCCAGGGCCAAAGGAAAGCTTAAGACACCTGGGCTGGGACCTGTCTCCCATGCTAATGCCACAGGACACTCACCTTGTCTCCTGACCAGCGTCCCTGCATCTGTGGGTTCCCCTCTCCCTCACTAACCATCTCTTCCCCTCAACTCGGCTTTACTCCGAGGAGCATGAGAGCTGGCAGGTGGGCTTCATGGGTGCAGAAATAATCCCTTTGTATCCAGACATCTGAGGAAGGCAGAGCAAAGGTTTCCCCTGGTAGAGCACACCTCTAAGGCTGTCTGGTGACCAGAGATATAGGTGAGGGGTCTGCAGTCTGGCTGTTTCCCAGGTAGCATTTGCAACAGTCTTATAGAAGCAAGAGACACAGAACCATGGACATTTTCTTACCCATCCATGATGATCAGAATATCAGGTTACAATGCATATAGAGGACTATCTTTATAGCCACATAGCCTTTTTGTGGTCTACTTTTAACCTTTCCTGGTCTTCTCATTAATCCTTTGCTTTGGGGATTGTATACACAGCAAGTTAGTCTGCCTTGACCCCTCTTTTGTAAGATTTATTTATTATATGTAAGTACACTGTAGCTTTCCTCAGACACACCTGAAGAGGGCATCAGTTCTCATTACAGATGATTGTGAGCCACCATGTGGTTGCTGGGATTTGAACTCAGGACCTTCGGAAGAGCAGTCGGTGCTCTTAACCGCTGAACCATCTCACCAGCCCCCTCTCTTTTGTACATAGCAAGAACACAGTGATCAAGAGGGTCACCACCATATTGTACTATCTCCCTTTGGCCACACCTGGTGGTCCTGGAGTACAAATAGGCCTTCCCTAAAGCTCTTTGTACCTGGGGCTCCGTTTACAGCCAGACTCTCCAGGTTGTGGTGAGCCATGGCTATGGCGCTTGCAGCATATGAACATTCGCAGAGGACGGAAGAAGTGAGGCTGCGTGCCTAGGACCCCACTGCCCTGGAGGCATGCTGCCTGTGCCTTTCCTGGGATGTAGCTTTCCCCGGACTCTACCAGGCCCATCTATTTTCATCCCTGCTCCCTCTCTGATCATACTTCTGTTACTACAACCATGAAGGGCCTGTTGATTGACAGTGCACATATTCGTAAATGAGCATCTAGCACGCACCAAGTGTCATCCACAGCAGGCTTCCCCTTTTTTATTTACTCATGCTATCAATGCAACCTTTTTGAACTTCCCTCTTTATTGTTTAGGTTTTTTCAGGTAAGATAAATAGGGAAAACTTTCAGTTTCTTTTGTTGTTGTTGTTGCTTTTTGTTTGTTTTTTTTTTGTTGTTGTTTTGTTTTTTTGAGACAGGGTTTCTCTGTATAGCCCTGACTGTCCTGGAACTCACGACCAGGATGGCCTCAAACTCAGAAATCTGCCTGCCTCTGCTTCCCAAGTGCTGGGATTAAAGGCGTGTGCCACCACTGCTTGAACTTTCAGTTTCTTAAATCTATTATTTGATGTCCTTGTGTGTGTGAGAGAGACAGGGGAAGAGAGAAGAGAGAGAGGAGAGAGGGGAGAGAAGGGGAGAGAGAGGAGAAAGGGGAGGAGGGAGGAGACAGACAGACAGACACACACACAGAGAGGGGGGGGGAGGGAGAGAGAGAGAGAGAGTCACCATGTAGCTTTGACTGGCCTGGAACTCACTTTGTAGACCAAGCTGGCCTCAAACTCACAGAGATCCACTCCACCTGCCTCTATATCTTGGTTTTCTTGGATTAAAGGCTTATACCACCATGTCCATCTGATATTTATTCCTGTATGAGTTTATTTTTTATTTTTGTTTATTTTGTGTGTATGAGTACACTGTAGCTGCCGCTCGCTCTGGTGCAATTCACTGTAGCTGTCTTCAGGCACACCAGAAGAAGGCGTCCGATCTCATTACGGATGGTTGTAAGCCACCATGTGGTTGCTGGGATCCGAACTCAGGACCTTTGGAAGAGCAATCAGTGTTCTTACCCGCTGTGCCATCTCGCCAGCCCCCTGTATGAGTTTATATGTACCATGTGCATGCAGAAGCTCATGAAGGCCAGAAGAGGGCACTAAAGTCCCTGCAACAGGAGTTCAGGATGATTATGAGCAATCTTATGGGTGCTAGGATCTGAACCTGGGTTCTCCATAGAGCAGGAAGTACTCATAACCTCTGAGAGTTCTCAACAGCCTCGCCAAAACTACAGTTTTGGTTTAGGTGGTTTGAAAACAGTAGGGAAGAGGGCCCTGGGATTGAAAGGCCAGTTCTGATGCCATGCTCTCAAACCTGGCACGTGACAGTGAGGGTGAGCTTCACATTGGTCAAGATCAGACAGATGTGTGTGGTGGAGCATCGTTTTGATAAAAGAAGTGTTCTTCCTGGCTCTGAGGACCCATTGTCTCCTGAAAGAGAAAGTGACTCTTGCTGCTTCCACACAAACGCAGGGAAAAGCACGGATGAGAGTTGCTCCTTCTCACCGGTCCTCAGCTGGAGTCAGGACGGGCTCCCACTTTTGGCCTGGTCACCTTTTGGTCTCTGCTGGCGTCTGTGAAGCACCTCATGTCATCGGTCTTCCTCTGTGACCCTCGTGTGTGGTGGAATGAGATCTCCAAGTCAGACTTGTGCATCTACTTCCTGATTCTTGCTTCTTTGTACATGAACCCTAGCTTTTGAGCTTGACCCCTGAGAATCAGCTGCTTGTTCTCCATATTATTCTGACCCTCAATGTCTGTGCCCAAAGAGAGGATCAAAAAGTAGAGGGAAAAGAAAGAGAACATATTAGTTAATATCTCAAAGTATCCTCTGTCCAAATAAGTCAAATTCTTCGGTCCCTCATAGTTTGACTGTAAAGTGAAAAAAAAATTACTAAGTTTACTGAAATTTTGCTAAGAACTTATTGATAAGTAGTATAGTATCAAACTCCATATTTTCTTTTATTTTTTCTTTCTTTTCTTTTCTGTTCTTTTCTTTTTTTCTTTTTTTCTTTTTTCTTTTTTTTCTTTTTTGCTAATTCAAGACAAGGTTTCTCCTTTATGTAGCCTTGGTTATCCTGGAACTCACTCTGTAGACCAGGCTGCCCTCAGACTCAGAGATCTGCCTCTGCCTCCTGAGCCCTTGGATTAGAGGTGTGTCGGCCTGGCTGTCTTATTGTTTTTTATAGGGAGGATGAGTTAAGTTACCAATGTCTATTGATGATAGTGCATTGCTCATAAATTAAAGTTTTTCTCAGTTACCGTGGAAATGGGATCACTCCTTTTAATAAGGAAAACTCTGGGGTTGTGTAAGTTGACACTGGGACTTCTCACATTTGGTGATTACTTGTTTTAAACAGCAGTCCATATGTCAAGCACGCCAGGAAGAGGTGTTTACCATCGTGCCATCGCCCGATGTATTTAGGTAAAACTATATATGTGAAGTTGTTGTCACCATTAAGAAGATGAGAATAAAGATACATCACCTGTAGTAACATTTTTAATTATTTCTCACTATTAACACTGGTAGATTCTCATTTCCTTTTTGTAAAGAAGATCCATTGAACTTGGGGTTTGCTCTCCAGAAAAATTTATCAGACATATTTTCTCTTGAATCTCAGCATTTTAGAATTCATGTTTGTAATTTGTCCTCTGGTTGAATTTATGTTTTGAAAACCTGTTTATTTCTTTAATCTTTGTGTGAATGACGTAACAGACACAAGGTGATTGTTTCAACACAAAGACAGAGGGGATTGTTTCTGACAACAGAGAAAGTACTAAGTGATTGTAGGGTAGGCTGGGGAAGGGACCCTGGTTAAACTAGAGGAAGTAGGTGGATTATCATAAATGAATTAGTTATTAAATGATCTGGAGATAAGGTTCGGGATGTAAGCCTTTCTGCACTGCCTGGGTCTACATTAGCTCTACCTAGCAGTGAACTGTATTAACATGTCTAAAACACGGTAGTCAGGGTGCAGGAATCTCAGGGGCATCTCACCTGGCTACCCTGGTGCACCAGAAGGCTGCGTGTCCCCAAGCTCTTCTTCTAAATGCCACCTCTGACATATGCTAAAAAATGAATTCTAGAATGTTCTCATCGATAAGCGTAGGAGCTGACTGTGGACACTTGAATGAGGGCAAAGAGGGTTTGCTGATGCAGAACCCAGACGTCAGGTCAGGTTGAGAAAGTGAGAAGAGGTGGTGCTTAGAATCAGAGATGAAATCTTGCCCTGAGAACAGCCTGGCAGAAACAGCAGAGGCCTCACCTGCAGAGACTTTACCCTTCCGTTGTGCTGGCAGTGGCTATGAACACTGGATCTTGTTCCTGCAGCAGGGCCATTTGGATGACTCTCCATTGTGTCTCTGTACTCTCTCCAGAGACAGCCTCGGGGAGGAAGCAGGCAACAGGCCCTAGAGAGGATGGTTCCGTTCTTCCCATGATGTGTGTGGCAGGGCAGCTCTCTGCCTTATGGCCTTCTAGATGGAAGGCTAGACCTTGCCTCCAAGTTGGAGACATGCAGCTGGGAAACTCTCCCAAAACATATACATGCATGAACATGCACACACATGTACACACACACACACACACACACACACACACACACACACACACACACGAAGGCTGCTAGCAAAAAACATCATAAGTGACAACAAGATACTGTATGGGAATATGTATTGCTAGGGTCCGTGGTCAGTTATTGCACCCCACTTCCTCTAGTTTAACCAGGGTCCCTTCCCCAGCCTACCCTACAATCACTTAGTACTTTCTCTGTTGTCAGAAACAATCCCCTCTGTCTTTGTGTTGAAACAATCACCTTGTGTCCGTTACGTCGCTCACATGAAACTTAAAGAAATAAACAGGTTTTCAAAACATAAATTCAATCAGAGGACAAATCACAAACATGAATTCTAAAACGTTGAGATTCAGGAGAAAATATGCCTGATAAATTTTTGTGGAGAGCAAACCCCAAGTTCAATGGATCTCCTTTACAAAAAGGAAATGAGAATCTACCAGTGTTAATGGTGAGAACTCAACCAGGCTCAATAGACTTCTTCACCACAAGTCTGCTAACATGGACTTCTATAGGAGGAGAAGGTGGTGCCTTTCTCCTTATTTTCTGAAGGAATGCGTTTAAAGTACTACCCCACACTCACTAATCCAAGGCATCAAGACTTCTTACACTTGACCTTGATGGACTACCTTCTTATGCCCACATGCTACAATTCTAAGCATTACAAAGAGACCCTTTGTAATTGTGGGCATTTCTACCCTGGGGCAGAGCAAACCAGTAGGCAGTGATTCTCCGTGGTCTCTGCTTCAGTCCCTGCCTTGAGAACCTGCCTTGACTTCCCCTCTTGCTGGACTGTGACCTGTAAAACAAACAACCCTTTTCCTTCCCCAGCTGCTTTTGGTCAATGTCTTATCACAGCAAGTGAGCAACCGAGAAGCAAACTCATGAACAGTCGAACAGTTGGGCCATTACTCAATACCAGCAGCACCTAGCCTGGGCTTTTCCTTTCTGGATTCAGGTCCCTACCTCAACCCCAGAGACACTTCTGTCAAAGAGTTGGCCTGACTGAAGCATCTCCATTTGCTTTTGGCAAGTGGTATAACTTGCTTGAACAAGTTAATGAGGATTTAGAAAAACGTTTTAAAGGATAACATGAATGAGAGACATTACATACCACAGATGCAAGCCAAGACTCAGACTCTCTGATACCTCAAAACAAATATCCAGTTTATTTTCATAGCACAGCATAAGAGCACATAATTCAACAACCAAACAACGGCTGACCTTTAAACGCTCTCAGCATCGAAGTTTGTTTCTATCTATATTCATAGGTGACGTCTAGACTTTAGGTCAGAGCCATATTTCATTTGATAATTGCTAAGCTGAAGATTCTATCTTTGTGTCCAAACCCAATGCCCTTTCTCTGGTAGTGTGGGGAAATATAAGTCATCAGTTGCTTTAAATCAGCACTGAAGGGTTAGGTTCAAATTTTCCATCATATAGTGTTTCTATTTCTAGCCCTCTTGCTAGCTGTTTTTCTCTTATCTCTTAACTTCTGTAAAATGCAAAGTTAGCATGAGAAAATCATTGCACTTGGTTTTGGCCTTACTGTGTGCTAGGTTGTGTGCACCTGCAAAGGGGCTTATGTTTCACTTCTCTAGTTATTTATCTACTTTCAATAAAAGCCCTTGTCCTTCTGCCTAACTCACAACCAGACCCGAGTGGCCAATGAAGTGAGTGGTAGTTGTATCTTCTAAAAGTTACTCAGCTAAGCGAGGCCCCTGAGAAGATGGGAAACTCCAGGTTTTTCAAAAGGAGTCATGGTGGCGGGGCTTCCATCAGGCCTGACTTCTCATCCTCCCCTCCATGGTGGCGGGGCTTCCATCAGGCCTGACTTCTCATCCTCCCCTCCATGGTGGCGGGGCCTCCATCAGGCCTGACTTCTCATCCTCCCCTCCATGGTGGCGGGGCCTCCATCAGGCCTGACTTCTCAGCCTTCCCTCCATGGTGGCAGGGCCTCCATCAGGCCTGACTTCTCAGCCTTCCCTCCATGGTGGCAGGGCCTCCATCAGGCCTGACTTTTCATCCTCCCCTCCATGGCAGCAGCAGCAGCAGATCTGTGTCCCCTTTATACAGTCATTTTTTTTTTTTTTTGTCTCCACTACTGTGGACATCTTTGTCCTTTGTGGGACTTGTTGCCTTAGTTTCTCTCTTCCTCTCTTATAGCCCCATTCTTTCCCCCTTTCCTGGACCTCTCCTGCTATATGCAATCCCACACTCATAGCTCTTCCTAAAACAAAAGAAAAAACAGACAAACAAACAAAAAATACCCAAGTACATTTGCAAAACAGAAATATAAGAAAAGAAATGAAAATTTTCTTTTTACTCTTTGACTAACAACAAATTTCTTTTCCATCCCCCCCCCCCATGGTCACGTTTCTGCTCCTCCAAAATTCACACTGAAACCCAACTACCAATATTACAGCTTAGAATGTTGGCATATGGAGCCTTCCTGAGACTGGGTCATGGAAGATAACCCTTTGCGGATGAGGCTAGCACCCTTTAAAAGGGGTGTTCGTGTGGCAAAGCTTCCACCATGTGGGTGTGAAGCAAGGAGGCCCCATGGATGAGGATGGAGTCTCAAAGCCCACACTGTCTCTGCAAGCCACTTGATTTTGAACTCCTCAGCCCTTAGGACAGGAAGAAATCCATTTCTACTGTGTCTAAACTACTTAGTGTATGGCACTTTGCAAAGTGAATTAAGATATTTGTCCACAATCTCTATTTCAAGTTCGTATCACTTCCATTCATTCTCTCTAGGCCCATTGCTTTTTATTTTATTCTATTTTCCATCTTTTTCTTTCACTGGAATTATTCTGGCCAGAGTTACCAGGGTTTTGTGCTGACAAATTCAACAGATACAGCAAACAGGTGGTGCTGGTGCATGCGTTTAATCCTAGCACTCAGCAGGCAGAGGTAGATGAGTTTGAGGCCAGCCTGGTCTACAGATTGAGTTCCAGAACAGCCAGGGCTGTACAGAGAAATCCTGTCTGGAAAAAACAAAACCAACCAACCAACCAACAAATCAACATCCATCAGTCCCTTCTGATTCTCCTCTTTTTTTTTTCAATTTAAATTTTATTTTTTATTAGATATTTTCTTTATTTGCATGTCATATGATTTCTCCTTTCCCAGTTTCCCCTCCAACAAACCAACCAACAAACAAAAACAACAAGAACAAACCCCTGTTGCCTCCCCACTCCCCATGCCTGCCACCCCACCCTCTCCCACTTATTGGCCCTGGCATTTCCCTACACTGGGGCACAGAACCTTCACAGGGCCAAGGGCCTCTCCTTCCATTGATGACTGACTTTGCAATCCCCTACTATACACATGCTGCCAGAACAATCAGTCCCACCATGTGTACTCCTTGGTTGGTGGTTTAGTACCTGGGAGCTCTGAGGGTACTAGTTAGTTCATATTGTTGTTTGTCCTAAGGGGCTGCAAAACTTTCAGCTCCTTTGGTCCTTTTTCTAACTCCTTCATTGGGGACCCTGTACTCAGTTCAATGGATGGCTGTGAGCCTCTACATCTGTATTAGTCAGGCACTGTCAGTTCCTCTCAGGAGATAGCTATATTAGGCTGGCTTGTCCTTCCTTCAGTCTCTGCTCCATAGTTAGTCTCTTCAACTCCTTCCGTGGGTACCGATTCTCCTCTTGAGTCGTCACTTCCGAGTCCTCTCTTGAGCCTCTCAGTCCATTTTCATAGTTTTGCATCTTTAGGGGTCAACTTCTCTTTCTTGGCTTCTTATTTCCCCCCAGCCTTTAGATTTACTCCTTGATATTCCCTGTGGGGAGCTGGGCATCATGGCGAAATGGCATGGCAACAAGCAACAAGAGCAAGAAGCTGAAAGATCACAGCTGCCATTACTGCTCATTTAACAGTGGGGAGGGAGGGACCACAATAATCTTCTAGGTTTCAGGCCCTTCCTGAAGCTTGACTTGTTTACTTCCTGAATCTTAATAAGCCTCTACGCAGGGTAGAACGTTTGAATTAATAAGAAACTGCCACACAGCACTACTCCCTCTTTAAGAGAACATGCTCGGTGGCAAAGAGACCATGTAGCAGTCTCCTCCCGATGGTCTTGGTTCTCAGTCTCCATAACGCCAAGCAAGGGAAAAAGCTTCAATCCATGGACCCATGGGGGACATTTCAGACCCTCACTATGACAACTTCATTAAGTCTTCTTCTATTTCTTCTCTCCTTTACTGAGTTCCAGCCACTGAGTTTCTGTTCAACCCTTAGCTGCCCATCTGGAAATAGCTTTGTGTCCCACTGTCATCTATAATGTATACTGTGTATTTCTCCCATGCTGTTAACTGCATTCTGCAATAGTGCCCTTATTTAATGTCTGTCTTGGCCATTGTAAGCTACATGAAGCTACATGCATTTTGTGTTGTCTGTGTGTCAAGACTCTAACACTACTCGTTTTGGATAAAAATAAGGCTTGAGTGTGTTAAACAAACAGGTGTGACACATTTAGATTAGATTAGAAATATGGGCACATTCTGGTTATTCACTTAGAGGAATATGTTCCCCTTGGGTTGGTAAGATAGCTCCTGGTCCTTCCCACAGAGAAAGCAATACCCAGGTCTTATTTACAATCTCTGATGGTGAGAAGACCCCTTTAGCCATGCTGCTTGGAAAATGTCATGTGTTCAGATTGGGTGTTCAAAGTGTGAACATTTACAGTGCTCGAAATGCCTTTTTTTTTTTTTTTTTTTTTTTTTTTTTTTTTTGGTTTTTTGAGACAGAGACAGGGTTTCTCTGTGATTAGATTAGAAATGTTGGCACATTCTGGTTATTCACTTAGAGGAATATGTTCCCCTTGGGTTGGTAAGATAGTTCCTGGTCCTTCCCACAGAGAAAGCAATACCCAGGTCTTATTTACAATCTCTGATGGTGAGAAGACCCCTTTAGCCATGCTGCTTGGAAAATGTCATGTGTTCAGATTGGGTGTTCAAAGTGTGAACATTTACAGTGCTCGAAATGCCTTTTTTTTTTTTTTTTTTGGTTTTTTGAGACAGAGACAGGGTTTCTCTGTATAGCCCTGGCTGTCCTGGAACTCACTCTGTAGACCAGGCTGGCCTCGAACTCAGAAATCTGCCTGCTTCTGCCTCCCAAGTGCTGGGATTAAAGGCGTATGCCACCACTACCCGGCTTGAAATGCCTTTCTAATGAAACATTTTATGAGATATTTTTTTCTCTTTCATGGCCAACTTTTCCACTTACTTTTAAATTAATGCCTGAAAATATTCCTCCATTCAAATTTCCAACGAAAGCACTGCTAATTAATACTGACTCCAAGATGGAAAATGACCAGATGTTATGAATGTAAGAAGGGGGTTACATCCTGTTATGTAAGGCCCAGGAAAGAACATAGGCATCCTTCTACCCATGCACGCCTAGGAAAGAAATGTGCTGGGCTTGTGGTCCTCAGCATTGTTGGTATCTGGACTTCTAAGATCTTCCCATGCTAGGGATTACAGGTAACTCCACACTCAAGATGGAAAGCTGCCTTCTTTGGAGGTAATCCTGCCACATGTGTAGGGTAATTTCTGAGCTTCAAAGTAGCCTGCGAGTGAAGCAAAGACATGGGCTCTTGTGGGGCAGCAGGTCCTCAAATGCCTGCCGGCTTGCTGACAGTGGAGCCACACTGTCTGACTCTTAGCTCCTTGTCTTGATTGCAGGGCAACCTTGGCCAACTTCCTCAACCCCTTTACACTGATTTTTCTCAGCTGCCAAAGGCAATGTAGCCGTATCTATGTTAAGATGGGTTGTAAGCAGCATAATGTATTAGATATTTCATCAGCATTCCTAAGTCATGCTGCTGTTCCTGTCATGTTGCTATGGGCATTGCCTTGCAACCAAATATGTTGACAGAACCCCTGAATGGTCCCCAGCATTCAGACTTTATCCTGTTGGAAATTTGTCTTCTTTGAGCCACTTACTTTGTTCACCATTGTCTGACCTTCCATACTCTGCCTGGATTTCTTGCCCGCGACCTTGGAATCTTGGTGTATCTCTCTGGGATATGACTCCCAGAGAGTAAGATGGCAAGGCCACTGGTAAGATGGACATGCTTGTGCATGATCTTGGATCATCTTCCTGGGATATGACTGGTAGTCCCACGGGTAAGAGGCACCATGCTTTCCTGTCTTCCTGACTCTCTAGGACTGTCAGGGCAAGAGACATCCTCTGAAGAGGGAGAAGAGATTGAGCAAGACCTTAGTCTTATGAGTAGTGTTTCTCAATGCCTTATATTTGTAGTACAGAACTGAAATAAAAGGAAGATGTACCACATGTTGGGGTCAGCAATGACACTGCCTTGTGTGGGCTGGAAGACATCAGCTACCAGGCAGAGAAAATAGGATCACGGGCTGGTGAGATGGCTCTGCGGGTAAGACTGCTCTTCCAAAGGTCCTTAGTTCAAATCCCAGCAACCACATGGTGGCTCACAACCACTCGTAATGAGATCTGATGCCTTCTTCTGGTGTGTCAGAAGACAGCTACAGTGTACTTTTGTATAATAATAATAAAAAAAAAATCTTTGGGCCTGAGAGTGCGGAATTGACTGACCGGAACGTGTGGGGCTGACCAGAGCGAGCATAAGCAAGTGGAGTTGACCCAAGTGAGCGGGGTTGATCGGAGAGAGCAGAGGTCCTAAAAATTAAAGTCCCAACAACCACATGAAGGCTCACAACCATCTGTGCAGCTACAGTGTATTCACATACATAAAATAAAATAAATTAATATTTAAAAAAAGAAAGAGAAGAAAATAGGATCGTGTTTATCGCTGAAGCCCTTTGGCATCTTGGCTCCTCTCCTTTGCTGTCTGAGTCTCCTCTGCCTCCAAGCTGACAGAATTTGGGTGGTGGCTCTGTCTGTGGTAGACCCATTAGGCTCTTAAATGTAATTGGAAACAGTCACAAGTGTGGGTTCTTTGCCCTCGGTTGAGCCTGTGGCAAATGTCTCAGGATTTATTCAGTTATTGCCGTAACCCAGAAAGTATACAGGCATGTCCTGATGTGAGGAGGGCAGTCTGTCCCATCCTCTCTCTGGAGTTAGATAGTTCATCGATGTTGAGAAGATCATCATTTCAATTTGCTCCAAGTATCCTCATTCTGCTCTGTGTTTCTGTTTAAAGCTTTGTATCATCCTGGGGGTTAAGGGAGGGGGGGGATATGCCTTCATCGATCCTTTTGGTTGTCAGTGGCTGGGATGCTGCATTACCAGGAATGGACAAATGCAACTGGAATACCCAGAAAAGATTTCCTGTGGCATTTCCTGCCTGTTAGGGCATCACCAGCACGATGCCCTTCTTCAGCAAATGTGATGTGTGGCACTGTGTACTCGCTGTGAGTGAGGGGCCTCTCAGATCTTCTCAGAAATGTCCCTGCCTGATGTATGCATGCAGTCAGCATGGCTGTGGAGAGATGTGAGCCCCATCTACGCAGACCTGGTACAACACATCCTGACCATAAATTCCTGACTACTTTTTTTTTTTTTAAGCTTTTTGAAAGCTTAGCTCAAAAGCCCTGCAGATCCTTTTTTAAAAATTCCCTGGCAGGCCTAGGATCCAGGAAAGATTTAATTTCAGACAAGAATGTTGCTGTTTGTATCACTGAGTTCTTTATTTAATTACAGTAACACATTGTTTAAATTAGGTTTCCTTTGAAAAGAAATGGATGTTTAATTGGAGGGGAAAATATTATGTGAAAGCAGACGAAGTTTTGAGACACTGGAAACTCTGCCCCTCCGTCCCTCTCTTCTGCCCTCAGGAAGTCTGTCCTTCTTGCACTGTAGCTTTGAGCCAGGCTCAGCTCTGCACTCTGTTCCCATGGTCACCGAAGGCCCAGTCCTGGTAGGCATCAGGAGGATGGGCTTCTCCTGGCCTCTCAAGAGCCTATTCAGGATGGAATGGAGTGCCTCGCTTTTTAGATGCCTCAACTTAGAATTGTCTGTTTGGGGGGGCTGGAGAGATGGCTCAGTGGTTAAGAGGACTGACTGCTCTTCCAAAGGTCCTGAGTTCAAATCCCAGCAACCACATGGTGGTTCATAACCATCTGTAACAAGATCTGATGCCCTCTTCTGGAGTGTCTGAAGACAGCTACAGTGTACTTACATATAATAAATAAATAAATCATTTAAAAAAAAAGAATTGTCTGTTTGGGCGAAGTTTTAAACCTGTCTTAAAAGCCACGTAGGATGTGAGGCATGTCCTCGCTGCCCACTGGACAGTGGACCCCAGCCCTGAAGTAGTGCCTCAGCTAAATTTTGTCCTACCTCCCCTTTCCTCCATTCTGCCTCCCTTTCATATTAAAATTATCATGGAAGATGGTAGGAGTGATAGGACTTGATGATGTACTTGAATTAAATCATAACCATTCTTTCAACCCACAGTCACATCCAGAAACACGTCCCAGTCCTCTCAGGAGGCATCATACTAAGGTTTGGGTTTGCATGTCTGAAGTACCTGCCTGAGTAGTCGCTGAGCTCATAGGATAGATTCAGAGCTGGCTCAAAGGCCCCCTTTCACTTCTGATGCCTTGTGATTGTCTGGCCAGTGCTTCCCTTATGAAACTGGGTGGCTGTATGGCTGAAGCAGAATGGTTGTCTACCTTTGTTCTCCATTTCCCCATAGCACCTACATGAGCAGTTGACTGAACAACTGCATTGGGTCTTGCGCCTACCATAGATAACCTTTCTGGTCTAGAACATTCTGCAAATATTTGTGGAAGGCCCGTGTTATACCATGCCAGGGCTTTGTATGACAAAGAATTTAGAGCCTTGAACAAACCTTGGATGAGGCAGAAGGAGGAAATTTAGAATGAAGGAAAGGTAACCAATCTCGTATGAGTAGAGGGGAATGGGGTAAGACTTGGCATCGAATAGATGGCTTGGGGTAAATAATGGCACGGCCGTCCACAGGAAGCTTGGGCATCTGTCACAGCAGGAACCGACATTCCCTTTCTGTTGCAGCTTCCCACAGGGAATGGCCTTTAGGTGCTGTGACTTCTTAGGCAGCTCACCGGGAGCCTGGGTTTTGAAGACAGACTCTGGACATGGAGCATTACTCTTACGTCACCACATCAAGCTTGTCATTTTGTTCCTCAACTGTGTTTTCAATGCTCTTGCCTTTGGTGTCTGTAGCTCCCTTCTCATGCTTTATACATGAGAACAAACTTCCCTGTTGTCTTGCCGGTCCTTTCATTCTTCATAGGAAAATGTTCTGCCAAGGCACAGGACCCTCTCCCAGGTGCCTCTAGCCTGGATGAGGTGATCTTGGAAATCTTGACTAAGTCTCCTTCAGTTGAGATACCCAGCAAGCTTTTGCTGTGGTGGTGGACAGATACATGGTGGCAGTTCCCAGTTTTGAATATGTGTCTGCCCCTTATGGCCTGTTCAGACCCATGGACACGAGGACATACCGTTGGCAATCATGGGACAAATGAATCTGAGCTCATAGGGACAGCTTTCATGGGAATCAAATATGCGCTGGCAGCCGTCTTTTCTGATGGTCTCCCACACTTACTGCTTTAGAGTGTTAGTCCATAATGAGGATCACAATTCCTTTCCTCGGAGGCATCTGTAGCTCCCTGTGCACGACTGTCCATCTCAACCTTCCCCATCTCTCCTCCTGGGAGGGTTCAGCTTGAGTTCATGGACCTAGATCCATTATCTTCATTTGGAGCTACTTTGCTGTGGGCTTTCAATCATGTCTTATCCACGTTCGTTAAACATTTTGAAATGGTTGTAAACTTCAGGAAGGGCAGTGAGTCTCAGACAGATGGAAGGTGGCAAGCGGGTCTCTGATAAATGGAAGGTACCAAGGCTGTTTTAGATGAAAGTGGTCCTCATTGCCCTTCAGGAGGCCCAAGAGTAGAACTGGCATGTCCTCTTTCTCTCTGAGTTCTCTTTTTGATGATTTGTTTGTGTTATAGTTATTTATTACTGATATGTTCACTTATTTGGTCTATGAGCAAACCTTTCAGATGGAGCAGCACTCTAAGAAAGGCAAAATTGCAGCAGCCTCTTCATTCCGTTTAAGGTGCAGATGTTTTTCCTCAGTTCCCGGGTCTGTCCAGCCTTTTTACGTGGAGACACAGTTATCTACAGAGTTCACACTGGAGAAACGCTTCATCAAGTTACAAAACAAAGTGACACACTCACATACACACACACACACACGCACGCACACACACACACACACACGCACACGCACACGCACACGCACACACACACACACACACACACACACACGCACACACAGACACGCCCTGGAAATATAAGTAAATCTGTTACTTTGAGTTGGTCTGTGTTCCTAGCTATCCTTGGCTCCATGTGGCTTGCAGGTGGCAGAACCGTTATTTAACCTATTTTTAATTTTAGTTCATGAAGTAGTAAAAAAAACAGAGCAACTTTCTGAATGTGCTCTGAGGTAGAAAGGAGAAAGAGGGAGAGAGGAAGGGAAGGAAGGGGTCTCTTACGGTGTAGTGGCCCGCTGTATATATGCAAACATAAAGACAGGTAAGCATACACGTTTAGTTAAAAATGGATGTGCAAACACATGTGCATATATATATGAACAGGAAGTCACATGCACAGAGACACAGAAAACTAATATACATGTATCCAACGTGAGAAAGAGAGAGAGGAGGGAGAGAGAGAGAGAGAGAGAGGGAGAGCTGATCCTTGAAAATGAGTCCTTGGCTGGTCTTTCGACCTCTGTACATATGTCCCCGCTCTCTTTTCTCTTTCTTTTCTCTCCTCATCCTCCTGCTCTGTTCCATTTCTTCTGTCTCAATCTTTCCACTGCTTGAGTTGGAGATGGGTTCTCTAACTCCCTTCTAGTTCCCCCACGTGTCACCTCCTGCTGACCCACTGTCCCGGCTGACTTCAGGTTTGATTTTCAGTCGTCCTTCTGCAGAAAGCTGCTTTGCTCTTCCAAAGCCAGAGCCCCATTTCCCTGACTTGTGGAGTCAAGTGGTTTCTAACGATGAAAACAAAGACCAAACATCTTTGGTCTTTCCTGCCTCTGGGAGATGAAGCTTGTCATACATGGCCCAAGGTGGCATTACAGAAGGGCAACATTTGGAGGAATAATTTCCCCATGGAACTGCTTTTAAGTTGAAAAGAATGATCTAGAGAGCCATTCCTAAAGCTCCTATTGGTCACAATTAGAATTAGGTCACACGGCCGCACATTACCATAGTGTAGCCCATGGGCCAAGTCTGATAAGCCGAATGATTTTGTTTGAGTTACAAACTAAGACATAAAACAAACAAACAAACAAACAAACAACAACAACAACCACAACAATGACAACAAAAAACCAGGCGCTGGAGAGATGGATGAGTGATTAAGAACACTGGACTTGGGATTGGTTTCCGGCATCCAGACGACGGTTCTCAGTCATTTGTAACTCTGTTCCAAAGGATCTGATGCCCACTTCTGGTCTCTGAGGGTGTGAAGCCCATGAATGGTGGAACACACGCCTGCCGGCAGACACTTATCCACATAAGATGGAATTGCAAAAGGAATGGCCTTTCTTATACTGTGGAAATCAAGCAAAATCAAAATTACACTCGTGATATTTGAAATTCAAATTTCAATGTCCGTAAATAACCTTATTATCCTCATACAGTCACACCAGCCATTTAGATATTGACAGGGCTGCTCTTGAGCTACATTGATAGAAGTCACTCAGTCACACAGGGCACATAGGTCGTGAGCAAAGCGGGATGTGGGAGATTCCTGGGTGCAGGTGGCAGGTGCAGCTGGAGGGCATTCATTGTAGGGTAGATTGGGGTGGATTTTGGAGGATCTTGCTAGGAGATGGAAGGTGAAGAGGTAGGTGACTGCTCCGAGCTGCACTTGGCTTGGATGAAGATGTGACAGGAGATGCACCCTTGGAACGATGTGATTGGCTTTTGAAATAGATGTTGGCTCTGTATCTTAGGTTTTTTGTTTGTTTTTGTTTTTGTTTTTGTGACACATAAACACATACTTCAGACTGAATGACCCCTAGAAGGTCAAATCTACTTCTCGAAGATATGTGGGTGGGGGGAAGCAAGACCAAGGCGCCAACACAATCGATGTCTAGTGAGGGCTCCCTGCTTCACATCCCTCCTTGTTACTGTCTCCAGATCTCTCCAGCCTCTTGTCTAAATGCACTGACCCCTAAAAGAGGGTGAAGACCGTGAGCAGATCACCTCCTGACTCCTTACCTCTCAGTCTGCTCCGCTGCTCACTAGGGTTCAGAAGATGGATTGGTTGATGGGGGGAAGGAAACTCAAAGGTTCAGATTCTTGTCCTCTAATGTTAAAAAGAGAGTGTAAACAGAGCCTGCCAATCTTGATGTGGAGTGTGCAAGGTGTAATAGCGCCATGGGCTTTATCTGCATCCACAGGGACTTTAAAGATGGGCTTGCCCATTAAAAATAAGAAGAGCAGTAAAACATAGCTGCTGTTCACATTTCACATAGAAAACCGTAAGTGGCGGCAGGCTGGGGCTGATGCTTTTAGATTCTCATAGTCTCTAAAGATTTTATTAATTTATTTTTATGTGTGTGTATGGGGGGGTTGTCTACATGTATGTGTAATGCCCCATGGAGACAAGAAGAGGATTTAGGTCCCCTGGAGTTGGAGTTGCAGATGGTAATGAGCCACCATGTAGGTTTGGGGACCAACCCCTAACCAGTGCTCTTGGCTGCTGATCCTGAGGTTCCCGTAGTACTGACTAATGTTTACCTCTTGGAGGACACCGAGGTCAAGTGTGAGTTGCTCCTTGCCACTGGTGTGGTAATTAGGGGAGGAGCTCATTACCATAAACAGCTCTGACATTCAATATCTAATGTATAGAAACGCTTAGCCTGCCTGTGTGACAGACCGATGTAGGGATCTATGGTAAGTGGCGGCCTTCCCCCACAAAGTCATTCAGAGCTAGGGCTCATTCTGCCTTGTGCCTGGAACCCTTGAACTTTGGGCTTTTATATACAGCTGATAGGTGTGGAAGTAGGGGTGAAGGTCAGCATTCTAAGTGACAGGGCTCAGAAGTAGCATGCACCACGACCGCCCGCTCTCCCATTGGCACATTTAGTTAATGGCCCCTCTTAGTTTTGAAGGAGGCCGGAAAGGTTTCAGGCAACCACTCTCAGTGCTTGGCTGTACACGGAAAGGGGAAAGTGGATGTCGGCAGACTATAACTTTAATTCTTTCAAACCCTATTTTTAATGATGCTCTAACCTCCCTTCTAGCCCATCACCCACCAGAGGTAGTGGAAAAGAAAGTATATGGGGGAGGTGAACCTATTTAGGAATGGTTCTTTGGAGCAAATCCCATCTGTGCTGTCAGGAAATCAACAGTTCCCAGGCCAGCAGCCGCAGATCAATCCACTCAAAACCACTTCTCAGATCTATCAGCAGCCCAGTTCGGCGGTGTTTGGATAGCAGTGGTGGTGGCACAACCTAACAGGAGCAGTCAGGCTCATGAGCCGGGACACCAGGCACAGTCCTAGGCTATGGCTTGCTCCATGAAGCAGAGGCCAGTGAAGATTTGAGACTAAGAAGAGCAAGCCAAGCACCTCTCACAGTCCGTTGAATCCTACGTACACTCCCTCCGAACATCATGTGTCCTCCATGGATCTCGCCTCACCACGTGTCTTGCTCTCCTCAGCACGTGAGTCTGACTCAGCTGACATCACTCTGTCAGTTGGCCCAAATTTGTGTCAAGAAGCTACAGCACACCACCAGAAGGTTTTTTTTTTTTTTGGTGCATTTCTCTCTAGGGAGTCCCGACAAATGCGGCTCAACTACATAATGTAAGGCAGACCAATACATGCATGTCATTAGCAAAGAATCCATCACATGACCTTTCACGGGCTTGATTTAGCATAACCTTTAACCTGTGTGGGCTTCAGGAAAACACTCCTTCACGTGTTTGTTCCAGCAAAACACCATCTGACACAACTGACTCTCCAAAGAACCCTAAAGTTTCCGCTTTAGCAGACAGCTGGCCGTCTTGGGTACAGTACCTCTTCCTTGTCCTTCTTGCCCATGGGTTAGCATTTACATACAGTTTCCTTCCACGTTACTGACTCCATACACGTTACTTGGAAACTTCTTAAGGGGCCCTTGGGTTTGTGTCCTCTGAGCTGTGTTCAGTGCATCGCTTTAGAGCATTTTGATGACATAAAGGGTCCTGGAGGAGGTTGCCCTGCTCAGCGATCCAGACTTCTGGATATGCTGAATCCCTAGTTACCAAAGAAGGCCCTTCCTTGGTATGCTAGCCCAGCTTTCTGCCCGCATCTTGGGTACTGCGGTCTCTGCCAGCTTCTTGCAGGCGCCCCAGTAGACTTTATCTTTTATTTGTTTTGGTAATAGACTCCTAGAGAAATGTACGGCACACTGTGCCTACCCACCTCACATGCTGGTGTTTTCTTGGGGTCAGAAAGTTGGGCTAGCATATGAAGGAAGGGCCTTCCTTGGTAACTAGGGATTCAGCATACCCAGAGGATGGAACCTCTGGCCTTTCCTGCTTTATCTATGTAAAGACGTGACTGCTGGAGCTGCTACCTGAGATGCTCTAATGACAGCCTCGCTTGTTTTGGGCATCCTCAGAGCGTGGCAGTCTTAGGATAGTCAGAAATTTTTTGAATCATGGCCCAGAAGTCTGAGGGCAAGGGCTTTGACAAACAGGCAGAAGTCTTTCATAATCTCTCATTCGTTATTATTTAGAATCATATAGTGTGTGGCTATTACTCAAGGTAGTCAGTCATCAGCCTACTTCAAATGGGGAGGTGGGAACCTAGACCCCACTTCTCTATGGGAATAATTTCAAAACAGACACATTTTATGATGTGCACAGGCTGCCATTAATTGTGCTTGTACACATAGCACAAAGTAGCAAATCAGCTCAAGGAGGAAATTTCATCAATACTCTAGATATCTCTCATTTATGACTTCCCTAATCACCTGTCAGAAGTCTGGGAGAACTAAAGTGAGCACAGACAATCCTAATTTCTCAAACCTTAAAAGTCTGGCAAGATAGCTTCATGACTAAAGGCATTGGTCGCCCTGCCTGGCAACCTAAGTTCAACCCATAGGACCCACATAGAGGAAGGAGAGAACTGACTTCTACCACTTGTCCCTTTTTTACAATTTTTTTTTTTCAATCTCATTAGGACTTTGAGACACTGTGGAATCCTCATCTCTCTCCTGCATGGTGTGTCTGGGTCTTAGGCCTGGCTGAGGTCCGAGCGGCTTACCACAGATTCCATTCAGAATTGTAAACACATTCAGAGTGTGTCAGAATTCTCACCTGGCATTGTGTGGAGTTCTGGGCACTCATGATCCTGCACAGGGATTATCTTCACTAATCTCTAACTGAAGTACAGTTATTTCCTTTGATTAAGAGTGCAGGTTTGCCAGGCATGGCAAACTCCTTTAATCCTAGTAGGGAGGCAGAGACATGTGAGTTTGAGGCCAGTCTGGTTTGCATAGTGAGTTCAAGGCCAGGCAGGGCTACATAGTCTGATCCTATTTTGTTTGTTTGTTTGTTTTGTTTTGTTTTGTTTTGTTTTTTTAATTCTAACTACTCTGGAGGCTGAGGCAGGACTATTGCAAATTTGAGGTCTACCTGGATAACACAACAAATTCAAAGACAGTCTGAACAACATAAAGAGACAAAGTCTCAAAACAAAAGTAAGAAGGGCCTGGGATCTAGATTAGTGGGAGTGCGTATGCCTTGCATGTGCAAGTCCCTGGGCTCTGTCCCTAGGATGACAAGAGCGAGAAGCACACAGGTACCAAACCCCACTGACACTGTCAGCACCCCTGACCCCCCACTGTGACTAACCCCACTGACACTGTCAGCACCCCTGACCCTCCACTGTGACTAACCCCACTGACACTGTCAGCACCCTTGACCCCCCACTGTGACCATCTATGCCAGCACCCCTGACCCCCCACTGTGACCATCTATGTCAGCACCCCTGACTCCCCACTGTGACCATCTATGTCAGCACCCCTGACTCCCCACTGTGACTAACCCCACTGACACTGTCAGCACCCCTGACCCCCCACTGTGACTAACCCCACTGACACTGTCAGCACCCCTGACCCCCCACTGTGACTAACCCCACTGACACTGTCAGCACCTCTGACCCTCCACTGTGACCATCTATGACCCAGGACTTCGTCAGCACACGAAGTCCACACGATTCTCACCGAGCATTGGAGGTGGGTCTCTTGCGGCACTGCTTATGCTCAGTGCTACTGTGCTATTATGTCAGTGAGTGGACGGGCTGCCGGGTTGTATGTGACCACAGTTTATAGACACTAGCCTGAGGCAGCCAGGCAGTCAGCTCTGTTGTAAGCTGTGACCAACAACCATGGCTAGAGCACAAACTTCATGAACCTTGCAGCAGGAGGAGGCGAGGTATGGTCATCGTTTGATGATGCTCTACAAAACTGGGCTATTCAGGGGAGCATTCACAAACCCCATCCAGGTGCTACATTCTGCTGTCCTGGGATTCCTGGGAGGCTGTGATGAGCAGAGATGCAGGAGGAGCTGAGGGAACCCTGAGCTGAGCCTAAGAACAGAAGCCAACAGAAAAGCAGACGAGACTTTCTGGTGGACAGACAAGTTCTATAGGATTATTATTATTATTATTATTATTATTATTATTATTATTATTTTTGCTGGGATTAGGTGATTATCACATCACACAGACAATTTACATCATACAAAAGAGTTTAATATAAAGCATTTATTGCCCCCTTCCCCAATCACCTGCCCCCAACCCAACCTCTTTCCCCAGAGTCAGTAGGTATCAGGTTTAAAGGTTTGTTTCTCTATCTGCTAACTAGTAAGATAATGAGTACATAATTCCTTGGTCCTTCTCATTCTCGAAAACCCCTCCTGCCCCTTGGTTGGTTGGTGAGTCTGCTGCAGACTGCTCTGTCTGTGTAACATGCTGAGAACTTACCAAATTAAGAACTTACCAAATGAAGTGGGATCTTGCGACCCTTGAGCTAAATCAACCTGACTTAACTCATATGAGTCAACTTCTGTCCTTCCGTTTATCAATGAATCTTTTTGTAACGTTACCTTCTGGGCTATCTTTGCTGTTTTAAAAACTGTTAACTTTTATGAGCTCAGTGTTTGCAACATTTGTTCTTATCTTTGGGATATGATTGATTATACCATGTGCTGCCTATATGTCCATACCAGATATTGCTATAATAGCCCAAATATAATTTATATGTAAATAATTTATAATTAGCATAATTATCACAGTTGGTCCTGAGAGAAGGGAATATACTCTAAAAAACAATGATGACAGTAATTAGTAATACTTCTGGGGTACTGCTCATTCTCATTTACAGATAAGGATGCTGAGAGGCACCGGGTTAAGGACTTGGTCAGTGTGTAGTTGTGATGGCTGTTCACAGCCAGCCATTGTTGGATTAGCTAGACTACAGCCTGTAATACACACACACACACACACACACACACACACACACACTCACATTCTGTTACTCTAGAGAACCAAGACTAATACAAATAGTAGTCTCCTCTTATTGGTGGTTTTAGTTACTTACAGTCAGCCACAGTTTAAAATATCATGTGAAGATTTTCAGAAACAAATAGATCATTAATCATGCTGTGAGTTTTGTTTTTGTTTTTTTGAGACAGGATTTTTCTTTATAGCCCTGGCTGTCCTGGAACTCACTCTGTAGACCAGGCTGGCCTCGAACTCAGAAATCCACCTGCCTCTGCCTCCCAAGTGCTGGGATTAAAGGTGTATGTTGCTATCGCCCGGCAAACTATGAGTTTTTAAAAGGCTAGTTAATCATAAATATTGAGATACCGTGACACCACGGTGAATGTGGTTGCTGCCAGACGGGTGTCACATACAGTGTGGACGCACTGGGGAAAAGGGACAAAATGACCTATGTGGGGGTAGATGGACAGTGTAGTATTCCATCATGCTACTCAGAATAGATTTCTGGGGCTAGGTGGAGAGGGTTAGTAGTAACCGAAGGCTATCCCACTAGGATCAGTAGTGACCTAAGGCTATCCCACTATACACCTGCCCTTCACCTTCAAGTCATCCCGTAAACATTGTATCAGCATTATATCAATTCACCCTTTATGTCATGTTATAGACATTGTATCGAGTACAGCCCAATAAAATAGTTAGAAAAAAATGACATTTACATAATTCTTATTACAGTACATCCTTATAATTGTTATACAATTAATCATCATTGATTTCTCTGCCTAATTTGTAGAATTACATAGCCCCAGGGCTGGAGAGATGGCTCAGAGGTTAAGAGCATGGACTGCTCTTCCAAAGGTCCTGAGTTCAAATCCCAGCAACCACATGACTCACAACCATCCATAATGAGATCTGATGCCCTCTTCTGGAGTGTCTGAAGACAACTACAGTGTACTTACATATAACAAATAAATAAAATCTTAAAAAAAAAATTACATAGCCCCTCCTCACTCACAAAAGACTCTGAAATGTTGTTTCTTCGTTGAGCCTTCAATATTGAAAATCATTAATATTCCTAACTTTTTGCCAAGTGGATGGGCAAAATGGATATATGGCTGTTCGTATGCATTTTTATTATTAATAAAGTTCACCATCTTTTTATTGATATTTCACCATCTGTTTGTTGACATTTGTGATTCTGAAGACGATATCTTTAAAGCGTTTGCTCATTTAGCTGTTGAAATATGGGCCCCGTATTGAAGATGCACATATTTCATAGAACAATTCTTTGCTGAAGAACGTTTGCTCTCCCCTCCCCTTCACCACATCAGTGTGTGCTTTTGTCTGAGTTCCTCCTTATGCAGAGCTGTGAAGTTTCTGTAGTTAAATCTGCAGCTCTAATAGAAGATGTTGGCATCTCAGCTGCCCTGTCCGGTATTTCATTTCCTATCTTCTCTCTTAATCATTGTCCATTTAATTTTCCTTTATTCAAAATATGTTGTGATGCTCACAGATACGTAGGTCCTTCTATTTTACCACAATGGTAGTTGGCTAGCCCAAGGCTCAAGACTGAAGATTTTGTTTGTTTGCTTTAATTAAAAGCTTATAGAGATTGCCCCACCCCGCCCCACCCCCCACACAACGGCCTTGTTCCTCTGCATTAGGAAGCGGTGGATGCCGGGACTCTCTTTGTGTCCAGCCTTGACTACAGAGTTACTCAGTGCTGTCTGCGGTTGGCTTCTTAGTCTGGTGACAAGTTATGGCATTCCCTCCAGCTTGCTAAGCTCCTAAGCAGCCTGCTTTTCAGCCAGCAGAGACCACATTTTTAATGTTGTCAACATGAGAAGAGAAGGATGCAGAAGGAATGGGATTACCTCTTCTGTGACCTTCCCCCTCAGTGCAGATGTTCTCCACAGAGCTGAAAATGGCTCAAGGACTGCCCATCCTGGGACTGGACTAGGAGGTGGAAGCTGATCTCAACAGAAGGTAGCAGTCTGATGAATGTCCACCTGCTCTTTCTTCTTCGGATCCCCTTCTCGTGTGTCTCCTCTTGACCCTTTCATTGGTCCTGCCGAGGGAGGGAGCACTGATTTGCTTCTCCGCCCCTTCCCCAGGCTTCCTCTCCATCCCCAGGACCTCACCGCTACTTCCCATTGTGAAGCACGTATGCCACAGACCCCAGATTGAGTCAAACCCACGCATTTCCTTCCGAACCCTTCAGGTGTCACAGAGTTCATGGTTGATTTCATAAACTTGGCATCACCTTGTAAATTAGACAGCTGCAGAGTGGCCGGGACATCTGCTTGGTTCTGTTATTCTCTTTACACCAAAGGAAATTAATTCTAAAGAGGCCAATAAAATGTGCACACTGCTAGTAAAGGCCTATTCAGTTTTGTGTGTGTGTTTTACCCAGACATGTATCTATTTTGACCCATGGCTCTTTTGCTTCTAAAACCCAAAAACACAATACAAGGGGGAAAAAATCCCTTTAACCTCCCCCACGTATTCTTCTTATAGCTGTGTGGAACTCTGCCTAAAGGAGAAGAGGGAGGGAAAGTGGGCGGGGGTGGGATGTCCTGGGGGATAGGGCCTCTCTATTCACCTAGAGCAGTTTAAGATGTGGGAGTGATGACAGAAAACAAGGAGGCACACAGGAGAACTGATGCGGGTAACCAGGAGGTTGTTTGCATGCAGGAGGCTATATATATATATATATATATATATATATATATATATATATATATATATAATATATATATATATTAAATTAAAAATATTTAAATATTTAAAAAATACCATCCTTTTTCCTTTTTTTTTCTTCCAAAATTTATTTATTTGTTGTTACATGTAAGTACACTGTAGCTGTCTTCAGACACACTAGAAGAGGGCATCAGATCTCATCACGGATGGTTGTAAGCCACCATGTGGCCACTGGGAATTGAACTCAGGACCTTTGGCAAAGCAGTCAGTGCTCTTACCCGCTGAACCATCTCACCAGCCCCCTTTTTTCCCTTTCTATTGTTTATTTTATTTATTTACATTTCCAACCTGGGCCAGTTCACCCTCCTTAGGCAACCTGGTGTTCCCTCGCTCCTGGGAGGTCACCATATTGATGCCGAACTTAATGCTGACACCTGATCATCATAGCATAGCACACTACAGCCCAGAACTCCTGGACTCAAGTGATCCTCCTGTTTCAGCCTCTCCCCCCACCTCTAATAGCTGGGACTACAGGTGTGTGCCACCACACCAGGCATTTATTTACATTTCAAACGTTATTCCCCTTCTTGGTTTCCCTCCACAAACCCCTTATCCCTCCTGTTTCTATGAGGTTTCCCATCCACTCCCACCTCACTGCCATAGCATTCCCCTATGCTACATATGCAGCTGGAGCCATGGGTCCCTCCATGTGTACTCTTTGGTTGGTGGTTTAGTCCCTAGGAGCTCTGGGGGGTCTGGTTAGTTGACAATGTTTTTCCTATGGGGTTGCAAACCCCTTTACCTCCTTCAGCCCTTCCCCTAACTCCTCTATTGGGGTCCTCATGTGCAGTCTGATGGTTGGCTGAGAGTATCTGCATCTGTATTGGTCAGGCTCTGGTACCAGTTGGTGAGCTACATTACAAAGCTCTGTGGTCACAGACACTCTTTTTTTGATAGATTATCTTAATTATTAGCTTGATATACCTATGGAGGAGGAAACTAAAACCAACCAACCAACCTATTGTTTTCCTTATACTCGAAACTTATATTTAAAAGTGCATGTGCCTTTGTGTGGATGTGTTTCGGTCATGAAACTAGGAAAGGGATCACCCATGAGAGGGGAGGACGCACCCTAGGTTTTGAGGAAGAGAGGGTAATGGGACAGGTAAGTCATGGAAGGGGGACAGGAGGCTACATGGTGGGGGAAAGAGAGAACCAGCCAAGAGGGAGGCCGAGAGCACAGCAGGCCAGCAGAGAGGAGAATGTGTTAAAAGGAAGTGTGCTGACACACGAGTGTCAGGTGCTGTAATGAAGCCAACTACACTAAAGGGTTCACACTGCCTGGTTATTCACACCTGTTCCCCGGACCTAAGCCCATTGCTCACTTGGCTTTCATCATAGATGCTGTCTGAGGTCAGTCACACACAGCTCTGCATTCCGCACCATCAGTTTCTGGCCAGCTTCAGGTCTCCGGAGCGTTTTCATCTGCCAGGTTGGATGGCACAATGCTCGCACACAGGATTGGACAGGACATGGTTTTGCTTTTGTTGTAAAGCAGGAAGTCTCACCGTTGGTGGTGGTAGTGGTGATGAGGGATGGTGCTGATGGCCACGTGGCCACTGTTCCTGGGAGGGCTCCTCAGATCCTGGTTCTCCTGTGTATAGCTAGAATGTCTTCAGCTTAGTGGGGTTTTAAGTGCTGTTAATGGCTATTAACTAGTCTGTGTAGATTGCCACCTGCTCCCTCTCTGACTGAATGCATGCAGAAGTTAGTCACACAGAGTAGCCTCCCCGACCCCGAGGGATTGGGAAAACATAAAAATTAAGGGAGGGGCTGGTCTCCATGTTCTCTGTGATGGCCTTGAGTTCCCAAGCACACACTCAGGAGCCGTCTGCTTCACCCTCTGGCCACTCAGTGGCTTCCCCTCCTCCTTCCTCCTTTACCATAATTGATGAGGGTACTTATATTGTGTTTTACACAAAAAGAAAGAGAGCCAAGGATATGTTCTGTATACCAGATATGGTGAGGTGGGAGAGGTGCCTCTGAGGACCCATGCTGAGGCACCCCTTCCCCCTGAGGTACCAGCCATACAACAGGTATAATATAGTATAGAGTTTATTTAGGGCATGGGAAGGGGAGTTGAGAAAGAGAAAGACACAGACAGACAAACAGACACACAGACACACAGACAGACAGACACACACACACACACATAGACACACACACACACAGAGAGAGAGAGAGAGAGAGAGAGAGAGAGAGAGAGAGAGAGAGAGAGAGAGAGAGAGGCAGAGGGGCCAGTCAGGAACATGTGGAAAGAGAGCGAGGAGCGGGCAAGCAGCCCCTTTATAGTAAGCTAGGCCTACCCTGCTGTTGCCAGGTAACTGCTGGGTGGAGCCTGGAAGGAGTGCTAACAACTTACCTGAGAAAAACACTAATTTATCAGTAAATATTTTTTGAATTTCCTGGTTTTCTTTAAAAAGCCAAAAATGGAGTTGATCTCAGCTTTTCCATTCAAAGGAGACTTCTGGGCCACTAACTACTGATAATGGTTCATGCTCTGCAAATGGCAGAAGTGAGCTCTGAGTTCAGACAAGATGTGAAATCTGCTCTGTAGTCATTGCGGTTCACATTCCCCAGCTACCACTGGCTAATTATATATATTATAATTATATTATAGACATGTTATGTTGACAATATATTAATATATAACATTATATAATATTATATATAGTATGTGTGTGTGAGTGAGAAAGAGAGAGAGAAAAAGGGAGAAAGAGAGAGAGGCAGTGAGAGAGAGGGAGAGAATGAGTCAGTGAGAGAGAAGGAGAGGAAGAGGGAGAGGGAAAGAGAGGGAGA
>NW_022196913.1:63532112-63545134 GCF_008632895.1 Mastomys coucha
AGGGAGAGGGAGAGGGAGAGGGAGAGGGAGAGGGAGAGGGAGAGGGAGATTGTTCATCTCATGACATGCACGTGGTCAGAACTCGGATGGAATTGGTTCCCTTACCTTTCCTGTGGCTCCTGAGGATCAGACTCAGGTTGTTAGCAGTGGCTAGAGTCTTTATGGACAAAGCCATCTCACCGAGGTGTATGTGATTCAGGAGGCACACAGAGGACTGCCCACCCACAATCAGTTTAGGAAGCAAACATTCAGGTTTCCTACAGCAAATCTCAGGCTGAAAGCTTGGATAAGTCACAAAACTTATGTTCTAAAGATGCTTCTTTGCTGGTTCCAGATGGGAAGGATAATGTAATAACCCCATGATGACAATATCAAACATATTAGTGTTGGTATTAGGGAGATGAACCAAGAAAACTATACATTTTAGCTTACTTTTGGTGATGTAAAATCACTTTTGAGTTGTAAGGAGAGAGAGAACTAACCTTGATATAAAATCTGTGTTTGTTGACTATCTCTGTGGGTAGTCTAGTGAGGGAGTTTGTCCTCTGCCGCCTCTGAGGACAAGGATTTAGAATCTAACTGTATGTGTGCATTTTCATGTAGGATCATAGGACCATATCTATTTGTGACTGTAGCTGCCTTCCTGGTAACTCAAAGAGAAAGCTAAGGGACCCTGAGGATGAGCATCCTCCAGGAGAGTTTGTGAAAATAAACATACCTTTTCCCTTGTTCTTCTGGCTTGTCTCCTTTCAACTGGCTAAACTTGAAGTTATGGTTGGAGACCATAACTTCAAAAGCAGCCACTTGCACCCTGAGGTGAAGCAAAATCAGAGAAGGAGTCCCGATCTTTGTTTTTGTGGAGAGTAATACAGAACCTGTTGTGCCTTGTTTAGACAAAAGAAAATGTACTTTTAGCTCACTTCAGAGATGTTAACTAGGGGTTTGCACAATCTGTGGATGTTCAGGTTGATCATCCATCTCACAGCAATTGGCTTCTCTTGGACATCTACTTAACCTGATCACCTGTAGCTAGCAGAGCCACCCAGAGGAGCTGGAACAATGCTAGGAGTGTCCAGCCACCTTGAACTCTCCACCGGAGTCATGGTCTAGGTGATCTCTTGATGTTGTGACAGGATTGAGGTTTTGCCGTTTTCTTCTGAGCTCCTGTGGCTCACTGACTACATTTTACCAGGTGCCTTCGCTGTTCTGGTCAGAGACTGCTGAGCTCCTGGCTGTTCTGTGTGAGAGAAAGTTGGTGGGGCCTGTTTCCTGTGCTACCACATGGGTCTTGGTGATGCTCCTGAGACAAGCTAGGTACCTTTCCCAAGAGAGACCCTGTCCTGGATGGATGACGATGAGGGTACTGGGGGCTGGCTGGATGTTTTGTGATGCATGTCCACTTGGATGTGCGTGTGTGTGGGGGGGTATGAATTGATGGTGTCTTCCTGTATCATCCTTCACCTCCTTTTGCAATACAGGGTTTCCCAGTAAAACTGGAGCTTCATTTTTGTGTAGGCTGGCTGGCCAGTAAACCCCTGGGATTCTCCTGCTTCTGCTCCCCAGAGCTGAGGTTACAGGTGCCCATCATCATACCCAGCTGTTTAGGCAGGTGCCAGGGCTCTGAACTCAGGTTCTCAGGCTTATACACTGAGTCACCCCCAACCTCCATTTCACAAAGCAAGCAGGGATGTGTGTCCTAAGGTGCCAGCCTTGCTATGTGTCTGGGCAGAAACTAGAGGAGCCTCTGTGAATGAAGGTTCACAGTCACGCATGGAACATGACAGGGCCCAGTGCACCAGGATGCCAGTTACTGGAGGAGTCGCAGCTATTCAGGCTGATAGCCAGTGTCCCTGTCATTGCTGTTCACCACTTCCTCCCCATAGACACAGCAGGGTCATTGTGATGTGACTTGGGAACAACTTCTAGAGTCTGCAATAACACCTGGAAGGCTATTTCCTCCGTGTGTGTGTGTGTGTGTGTGTGTGTACATGTGCATGTGTATTCATGTTTTGTGTGCATGTTCATGCCTGCGGGGAGGGGGGGGCAGGTACACTGTGACAGGCGAGAGGACAGCATGGTCTTTGTCTTTATTTTCTCGTTTTGAGTTGAGGTCTCCTTGCTGCTCCTGGCTGTGAGCATCAGGTTAGCTTCACTTTGAGCCTGTGGGGATGTCTGTCTGTCTGTCTGTCTGCCTGCCTGCCTGCCTGCCTCCCTTCTCTACACAGAAGCATGTTGGTTAGGCGCATGCCACTGCGCTTGGCTTCATGCTGGCTCTGGGGGCCTGAATTTAAGTGCTATCTGAGTGCCACCAATTCTTTACCCACAAGCCATTTTCCCAGCCCTATTTCCAGTTTTTGGATGATGACACACAGGATAGCTTGGGGCTTGGAAAGCTTTTGCTGTGCTGGATGCCTGTGCAGAATACGAAGGTGCCAACACACACACACACACACACACACACACACACACACACACACACGCCAGAGAAAACCCTTTGTGCAGCGGGCAGCTGTTAATGTAGAAACTTATGGTTGACCAAGGTGCTCAGAGTGGCCGATTGCATTTATTCCACATTCCACTCCCACCCCGAGTTCAGAGGGGGTGTAAAGTGTCAGAGCCCGAGGGCTGGAAGGAGTTCTGTGGGTTAGAGTCATGCCGTGGATGCTCTGCTCATGAACTGTGGCTATGGTCACCAACACAGGATCAAGCCAACGTTCCAGCACACAGTGCTAATTAGAATCAGTAACTTAAAAAGAGCAAGGAGACAGCTGGAACATGGAAGAGAGACATTTGGGGAGGTTGGGAAAGAGGGCTGGTTGTAGTGGAATATGACCAAGATTCATTACATACATGAAAGGAATTGTTAAAGAATAAGCAATATGTTAAAAATGAATTTTAAGGGGCTTGGTGCTCAGGTAAGCAGTTATTGGCAGGTGTGTGCTTCAATGTCTCTTCAATATTGATTTCATTTGTAATTATGCTCATGTGATTTGGGGGTGGGAAGGCCACAGGAACCCACGTGAGTGCAGTGCTTGGCTGACAGAGGCCAGAAGAGAGTGTTAGGTAGCCTGGAGCTGGGGTTATAGGTGGTTATGAGCCAGGAACCCAGCTCGAGTCCCCTGAAAGAGTAACAAATGCTCTTAAATAATGAGCCATCTCTCCAGCCCCTGCCTTCATTATATTTTTTTAAGGGACCATAAAAGGATAGAGTATAAATGTAATTGCATCTGTATGGTTTGGGGTACATTTGGCTGAAGTACATGCTAATGACAACCAAAGCAATCCTCTATGGCAGACACTCTCTGAGAACCTCACAGGCTAGCTCAGCTGGTTCGACAGTCCCACAAGGCGACTGCAGTGTTACCTTCATACCAGGTTTAGATGAGGAAACTGAAGCATAGACTAATGTGTTCAGGGTAAAAGATTAAATGGCCAAGTTACACATAACTAGTATGAGGCTGGGTGCTTGAGGCAGACAATATGGGTCTAGAATCCAAGCTCTGTTGGATAAGCCTACATCTCTGTTACACTGAATACGCAGGCATGAGATCACACGCGCGCACGTGCGCGTGCGTGCATACACACACACACACACAAGAAATCCATACAGGCAGTTGTCCATCTTGGGCTCAGGATAGATTATTCTTAACAATTCTTCACAACAATTTGTATATAGGTTTTGAATAGTTACTGATATTAAACTCTTTCTACATTCTCTAGCCCTGAGTTTTTAGAAAGACTTATTTTTATTTATGTGTGTGGGTGCAATACCCATAGATGCCAGAAGAGGCCATCAGATCCTCTGGCGTTCCCTGCACTGGTGAGCCTCCTGGTGTGTGCTGGGAACTGAACTCTGGCTAGGCAAGAACAGTAAACTCGCTGAACCTTTGAGCCATCTTTCCACCCCCTTGATTTTTTTTGTATCTGAAAGGTGAGCACTGCTGTTCCCTTTCTCATTAGGAGCATCGAGGGGGTGTTATGTAAAAGGCCTGTGCTTGCTGGGACTCAGTTACCTGCGACTAAAACCTCAAGCTCAGTAGGCTCAAGTAGAGAAGAGGAGGCACAGACACGGAAGTCTCGGGAGAGCCTGGGCCAAACGAGTGATCTCAACCACAGTTCCATGTCCTTACTTCTTGACTATGCCTTGATCTGCTCCTTCAGTTAGCCTGGCTCTCAGGTTTGATTTAGGCATGTAAAGCTCAAACCATCTAACTCCTCAGATTCAAATCCCACTAGAGAGTGAAGACTTGCAACCGGGTTCCATCTGATTGGCTTGGATTGTCACATGGCCTTTGAGCCAATCCCAGCACTGTGGGATATTTGTCTGACCTAACATAAACAGAGTCAGTATTTTCTGAAGGGAAGCTGGGTGTGTGTAAGAGTACATACATCCCTTTGATGAAGAGTCACAGTGCTTGGCCTTCTGGAGACCATGTGGGTAAGCTTCAGGAACACTTTGGGACTTCCCTGGCTAGAAGGTGTAAACTGGTCAGTAAGCTCCGGGGCTTGCCTGCTCTTAGGAATTCCATTCTGAAACACGCTTCTCAGAACTATGCAAACTGCGGCAGCGGACAGAACCTCTGTTTTAACCGAGTTGTAGACGACTTCCTTAGAACGACCAGAGAGTGCATCTGACCTTGATCTTTTGTCAGTCGGCACTTCCGCACTTCCTTCCACACTCCCTCATTATACTCCCCGCAGTGGGTTTAAGAGGCTCTCACATCCTTTCTCCTGATACGAGGACCGGAGGAGGAATGTGGATAATGTATATTCCATATCTTTTCAGGCAGTCTTCCAGCAAGCCATCACCAAGGCTCCAGCACAAAGAACATGAGCCGGATCAGAATTTGGAGGGGACACTTATTGCAGGGAGAAGTCAAACTGGGAGATGAATTCCATTTATCTCCCATTATCCTTACTATAAATAGCTAAGCGTATCTGCTGTTATTATTATTTATTTAATTAGTTGTTTATCTACTCAGTAAACAATTATCTAGTATCTATAGCATCTCTCTGGTTCTGCATGGTTCCGGGGGACAAGGCAGCCCCCTTTCCGGGGGGGCTCAGTTTGTGTTTTGCACTCCTTCTACAGAAAGCTGGTGTCTGCCAATCCAGGCTTCCCACCAAGCCATGCTCTGTCCTCTTTTGCTTGTATCGTGTTTATATCTTCTGCGTGATGTCCAACGATAGGAGACGCACAGAGGTACGAGGGCCAGACGACTGGCCTAAGATCCACACCTGTCACTGACACTCTGTTAAGTCGCTTTTCGAAAGTGATTTTGTTTCTAGAAGATTGTTTTCTCATTGATTAAAATGTAGATGACAATGACTTAAGAAAATGCTTCATAGCTCTTCCCATGACACGGTGAAATCCAATGGGATGTGTGTGGGAGGAGTCTGGCATCATGCTCCGCCTGGAGCAGAAACGTAATATAAGTTTTCTCTTCCTAGCCCTGCTTCCTTGCTCCTTTTAGGCTTCTCCCTCTCTTGTCCTGATCCCGCAGAGTCACGTGGTATATGGCATTCATTGCTCCCTTGTGGGAGGCAGCTCCTGTGAGAGAGAGGAGGGCCTCTGCGGGTAGATTTGTGGCCTCCTGTGTTTCATATGCTCTCATGGACCCAAGTATGTGTCTGCATTGCTCAGCAGGAGAATGGCATGAACTGGGGTGCCCACCATGACATTCAAGGCTGTGCTCCGGGAACACCCGATGCCGATTGGACAAAGCCCTCAGCTAACGCAGAGGATATAGGCTGTTTTCAGTTCCTTCTAGGACAATCTCATTTGGGAGCACATCTTAAAATGTGAGACAGACAGCTGGTACCTAATGTAGTCAGAAACATCACCGGACAGTTATAAGGATGTCAACTCAAACTGATTTAGACCTAGAGAGAGAAATACTGTTTAAAGAGCTTCAGGATTGACGGTCCTCTGTCCCTCAGATCCTGACTCCATTGTAGTGCATCTCGGCCCCAGCTGTCTCTCTGGCAGCTCCATCTGACCCAGCAGCCACTAACAAGTCCAGGGACTTTGCTATCAGCCGCGGTGTCATCGATTAGAGATGGGCCCTCTCAGCTGTACCCGTGAGAACTCTGACACGGGCTCTCAGGACTCTGGTTGGTGTTGCTCACTCGGTATTTTATTTTATTTTATTTTATTTTATTTTATTTTATTTTTTAGCCCATCACACTGGACAGTGGGATGCAATGCTCTGATGGCCAAGCCTGCACCCTGGAAGGAGGCCTGGACCAGGGCTAGGAGGAAGTAGAAAAAGAAGTTCAGAAGAAAGAACAATACATTTAAAAACAAAAGGCTTTCCCATGCTCAGTATTTCTAAAGCCTTAGTTTATTTAACATCAGAGCCTCATGAGAAGCCAGGCCTCTGGTATTCTTAGGTCTGGAGAACAGTTGCGAGTCTTCCGGGCTCATTAGGGATCTAATTATTAGTGTATTTGCCCTATCAATGACAAGGTAATCAAATGAAGTCTTTCTCTGATTCTAACCCAGTAGATGGGGAACCCAGAAGCAGCCCTGGGAAGCCTCGCCGTGCAGGGCAGCGTGCAGGGCTTACTTCTGTGTGTCTGCTTCAGACAGTAAGCTAGGTATTCTCCCAAAGGCATTTAGCTAATATTTACAGTCAGTGGAATTGAATTAAGACGAAAATGCCTCTGCGTGTGGGTGGGCCTCATCCAATCAGCTCAAGCGGCTTAAGGACCAAAACCCCAAGATTTCCCTAAGAAGAGAGGAAGCTCTCACCCATGGGTCGCAAGCCCAAACTCCTGGCTCAATTTTTGGCCTGCTTTTCTGTCATGCAGGGTTTAAACTTGCCTGGGCAGACCCACACCTCAGGACCCAGTTTCTCCCCCCCTCTGTCTCGAGGACGTATGTAAACATAGCGATGCTCACGTCCCCTTCTGCTTCTGTCTCTGTGGAATCCTGGGTGGTGCTTCCGTGCCAAAGCGTGATCTTTAGTTAAAACCTCACTTGGATCCTGGTCCTGGGCTGAAGCACTCTCTCCTTTGGCAAGCAGATCATTTTGTGCCTGGGAAGTAACTGCCTGTATCCAGTGGTACCCCTCCACCCCCCTTCTATGAGCCCCTGAAAAGCAAACTGGCAGTGTCACACTGGACATAATAACACTTGATGATACTTGAGACAGGGCATCCCTCTACCCAGGAAATCAAACTCTTTCACAGGCATTACCTCATCAGGTTGATGGCAAGCGCTCCTTTAAGACTGGCTGAAACTGGTTCAGCATGGCCTGGCTTGGTGCTATGCTAAGCCAAAACAGACTGGAAGGAGAAAAGGAGTTGTGTGATGTCTGGAAATACAAATTAAAAGTTTTAGGAATGGAACAACTGTTTTCCTGAGTCAATTAGAAAAGAAGAAAAAACCTAAATACAGACATTTAAGTTTTTATTTATTTTAGAAAAGTAGACTTTTAAATGCTTCTCATGATTTTCAAGAATCACTTCAAAGAAATGAAGTCACTGATGCATGAGTTCTGTCCACTTGCTGCCCGTTGGCTGCTACTTGACTTCTGTACTCACCTGAGACCTTTCCTGCTGTCTCCCAGGGGTCCTATGGACATGTTACCTAACAAGTGCACATGACACTTGCCGTCCAAGGATGACTCTGCTCGAGCAGCCCTGGCAGAAAATTGCACAGATGCTCTTAAGTGGCTTCTGATACCAGGGAAATGTCTGACAGGGAGGTGTCACGTTGGAAAGATACTTTGGTCCACTGGTCAAACAAACTCAACTGATGGCTGAGCCCAGATCGATTGAGTGGGTGGCTTCAATGCCCTCACCAGACAAAAGTTTTCTTTCCTCAAAGTTTGATACAGGAGTTTCCTGTTGAAAAGAAGTTCAGGATGACAAGAACTTACTTCTCTAGAAAAAGGGGCTATGCTGTATTTAAACATGTGTCTCCTACAGAAATTAAACTAGGACCACGGGGTGTGTCATTTGTGATCAAAAGTCCTTAGTGAAAATAAGACTTCAGGCTCTTCAGGGTTTGGTCATGGGATCTCCCATTGGCCATCATTGTCTGACTGCCTGTACTCAGCCCTTGGGCCCCATCCTAGTCTTCAGATTGGTCTGCACTGAGGATCACGTGTCAGTGTGGGAAAGAGGATGACGGAACATGGGAACTTATTGCCACCAAGGACAAAAACCGCAGGCGCAGAAATTCTCAACCTTCCCAGTGCTACAACCCTTTAATACAGTTCCCTGTGACCTGGAGACCCCAGCCATAAAATTATTTTAATTGCTATTTCATGACTATAATTTGCTCCTGTTATGAAGTGTAATGTAAATATCTGATATGCAGGGTATCTGATATGTTTCACAGGAACAGGAGTTCCTGCAAGAAGGTCGTTTGACCTGCAAAGGGGTCATGACCCACAGATGGAGAACAACTGAGGTAGCAGACCATCACCGGCAAGTCCTTCCTAACTATGGGGACAGATACCACAGTGGGCCCCACCACAGAAATGCACCTTACATTCTTTTTCTGAATATTGCTGAAGGAAGACCCCAGACTCAGATAGTGTACAAAGACAAAGAGTGTTTATTCTTCAGAAACATCCAGCATGTGGGAGTCAACCATTCTCTAAAATGGTGACCCCAGAAAACACAGACTTTCTTATAGGAAACCGGGAGAACTCTCTAGAAAGATTAGGTAATCTAAAATGTCATTGGTGGGTGCTAGGGGGTCACAGGTTGCCAGTGGCCTGCATTCCTATGTCGTGAACGTTTAACCATATGATGAAATAGGGCTGTCCAGCACAGATGGTCCATCCTGAGGTAGTTCCCCATTTTTGTGATTATCCCTAGCCTGTTCTTAGGAGCTGGTGCCTTTCGGCCTTTTTTTTTTTTTTTCTTCCCCAAATCAGGCCTGGTCCTTAAATGGAGACAAAGGGGTCCTTAAATGCAGATATCTGTTGTCCTTACAGGTTCAAGTTAGATAAAGTGAAACACAAGTCTATGCTTTCAGTGGTAAACTCAAACCAAACAGCACGAAAGCTGTGCTGCAAATGCTCACCTGTGCTGAAATGTCTAAGTAGATTAAGGGCTATTTACACAAAACCTGTAGCTGAGGATCAGTTGAGGCGTATCTATATTTGTGGGTATAGATAACAATGTGTTTTGATTCTGTTTTCTAAACCTTTAGCAGCCTGCCAGCCTTATCAGCATGCACAAAGAGGAGGGGGTGGGAGCCAGACCATGTGCGTATGAGGGGGGTGGGAGTGGCTTCTGCTTGAGAAACTAAGGATTATAGGACTTACCTTCTCTGTGTGAGGGTCTGATAAAGAAAACATTGGCTAAGTTGGGCAGTGGTGGTGCATACCTTTAATCCCAGCACATGGGAGGCAGAGGCAGGTAGATTTCTGAGTTCGAGACCAGCCTGGTCTACAGAGTGAGTTCCAGGACAGCCAGGGCTACACAGAGAAACCTTGTCTCAAAAAAACAAACAAACAAACAAACAAAAGCCAAACAAAACAAACAAACAAACAAAAAGAAAACAATGGCTGTCTTCTAAAAAATTATTTTAATGTATTCTATGCATATGGCTGTTTGCCTGCAAGTATGTCTGCCATCACAAGCATGCAGTGCCTGAGGAAGCCAGAAGAGGGCATCAGATCTGGAAGAGTAGTGAGTGCTCTTAACTACTGAGCCTTGCTTCAAGTTTTGTCTTCGTAGACTCTCTCTGGAACCATAAGCCCAAATAAACTCTGAGTCATAAAGTCTGGTCCCAGAACTGGAAAAGTTTCAGAGAGGTAGCAATCTAGCTACATTGCTGTTCTTTGAATATAAAGATGACAGCCCGTTCCTGGGGTGCCTAGGAGCACCTCATCTTCACGCGTAGTCCTCACGGAATAGGAGCACCTCATCTTCACGCGCAGTCCTCACGGAATAGGAGCACCTCATCTTCACGCGCAGTCCTCACGGAATAGGAGCACCTTATCTTCACGCGCAGTCCTCACGGAATAGGAATAGGAGCACCTCATCTTCACGCACAGTTCTCACGGAATGCTGCTCTTCACCCAGCCCTTCCTTTGCTTTGCTCATGCTGCCTGCCCCGATTTCTAGTGAACACACTTGGTCGATTTAAGAGAGACTTAATCGTGTTGTTTATAAATGTGACTCCAAACCCAGGCTTCTGCCCTGATCACTGCCTGAGTGGTTTGCAGAAGGTGACTTAGTCATTTGGTAACGTAATTTTCTTGTTTATAAAGTCAGCATTATTACAAATTTCCTCAAGGGGTATTTGGAAGAGGAATTTACCATTCATATTTTCCCCAGGAAACTGAAATATATATATGTGTGTATATGTATATATATATATATATATATTTATATACACACACATATATATATAACACACACATATATATGTATGTCATTGATAGGTGATAGGTATTAGTTTATAAATAGTGATAGATGTTCAATATACAGAAATATAGATGAATTGTGGGTAAATAGGTGACAGTAGAGAGCTAGACAGACAGACAGAAAGATATCTGGAGCAACACATCTGTATCCGAGCTAATATAAATTACTTCTACCAGTTTAAGATGGTGGCTCTCTAATGCTTTGCTTAGAATAAATTTAGTAATCCCTTCCAGTTCAGAATTAAGACCATTTTCAAACTATCCTTTAAAATGACAGCTATCTATAATTTATAAAATAACCATAACTAGACACCCAGACCTACGGGATCGGAATGACTACTGTACAATTTCTTCTTGCCAAATAGGAGCGAAGAATCTTAAGGATTCCATAACCAACATGATTTATTGTCTAAATTTAGCTGAAGTTTTGGTTAGAGCCATTTTTATATCTAAGCCAGTTACTGGGCCATTCCCATGTCAAGGAATCAGCAGATTAAGTTACCTGTCCTGCTTGATTTTCTCGAATTTTTTTTTCTGTAGCCAAGATCTTCAGGGGTCTCCCCCTGTTATCTGATCTATATCACTCTGGAACGGGTCCAAAGCCTTTTCTCCTTTCCTGTCAACACAAATACAGAGTCTCTCTCCCAAAATATTGTGTCCTTGGTCCACTAACCAGAAATCATCAAAGGTATTGAATGAACTAAATTAATAGCTTGATCTCTCCCAGAGGGTTTTTATATCATAAATACCAAACTTATAATCATCTTCATTGTGATAATTAAAACAACTCAAATCTAAACAAACATTATCTTTTGGTATAGTACACCTCCAATCTCTCCTGTTTTGTTCCTACATGACTAATTCTTTAATAGTGAGACCAAGGCCTAAGTTTCTACTGTCTGAGATAAGTTAGGCTCAATATCCCCTGCTTTTCGACCTACAATTTAGGATCAAATACCTCAACTATTTATTCATCTAAATAGACTTAAATCCTCCCTTCTGTGAGATTAATATCTCTGGGTATACATATGTCCTCTTCTCCTTATGTAACTTGAATTAACATGGTTCTTTATCTGTCTGAGGTAAGTTTTTTCCACTTATCCCCTGCTCTTGGACCTATAATTTAAGATCAAAAGCCTCAATTATTTACTCATCTATGTATTTAACTTTAATTAAATTCCCATGTGTTTACTGTATAAGTCTATTTCCAGGTTCTATTTTTGTTATAGTAGGCTGAATAATCCCAGAAATCTCATGTAGACCATGTTCGAAAGAATCTGAGTATTTGCCCTGGCATAGACTTTTCCAAATTTCTTTTAATGCATCTTTCTCATTCCTTCTAATCTCCCTCCTTGCCTTTATTTCCTACATTTAGTTCAAAAGGCCTGGATTTCTTTATTCTGTGTATATTTAAGAACATTTAAACAATTACCAAGTCAAGTGGGAACCACTTGACTTGACTCACTGAGAAAACAATTCTGCCCTCCTTCTAAACTTATTCTAGTGTGTGTGTGTGTGTGTTGTGTATTGTGTATTTTATTCGGGAATCTCTAATTGATTTTTAAAAGTGAGTTCTTGCCTACTATGCTGGCACCAAGTAATAAAATCATGTTTATATTAGATTCTGATCTAATTATATTATGGTGCTTTATGCTATATTCAAGTAGAAATAGCTAAGAGTAGTCAAGGTTCAACAATTCAGATATAATTTATATAGAAAGATAGTCTTTAAAAACATCAGAAATCCACAGAATCTGACATCTAATATTAATTCATTATTAAAGATCATTTGACTAGAGACATGTCTGCTCCTGAAAGTACCTGCTTCTTGGTTCAAAGAAGAAATTGAGCATCAAAACCTCCGCATGGAGTTGCTCCAGTTATGGTAAGGTAGTCACTGGACAAAAATTACTCTATTCATCTACAGACAAAAAATACTGTCTAAGAAAGGACACACAATGTGGGATAGTTGACAGTTTAGCTCTACCAAGACAGAGTAAACAAGTCCTTCATAGTTCCTGTTTAGGGGAACTTAGGGGCTGTCAGATGGTTCTGGGCCAGAAGGCTAAAGACCGATGCTCCAGCATTTTGAGTAACAGGTGAGAATGTTGTCTCTATGACTTGTCTAAGCATTGGAAGCCATGTTTTTGTGCTTCCTATATATTCAGATAGGAAATCATTCTCAGGTTTCTGACGGTGTTGAAGACTAGATATAGTCTCATAATTAAACTCAAGTTGTTTAACATTGAGGAAGACGATGTTGCAAGGATGTTTTTCAGATGGTAATACAAGTTAAAGTTAGAACATAGTTCAGGTATAGAATTGTAAACTCTTTAAGTCAGGATAAATAGTAGAGTGCTTTATCTAATTGATCAATATGATAGGCTGGATTTTAAATGTATATCATACTTTGTAATTTATATAATTTTTATGATTATGCTCAATTTGTGTCTGAGAGAAGAGCTTTTTTAAAAAATTTGGACAGAAAGGGTAAGGTGTTGGGAATTGGTTCTAATGCTTTGTCTTAACTCGACTCCCAAAAGCCACTTTCAGGACTGAGGGTCCCTGACCCCAGTTGGCTTTGATTGGTATTAAAGAATTGTCATACAGCCAATGGCTGGGCAGGGA
>NW_022196913.1:63545259-63545962 GCF_008632895.1 Mastomys coucha
GGAGAGAGAGAGGGAGGGAGGGAGGGGGGGAGGGAGGGAAGGAGAAGAGGAGAATCGCCATGACTTGGAGAGAGAGGTGCAGGAGAGAAAGCATCCTATAATGTAGGTGGAAAGGGAAAGTGGCCCTGGGGGAGGGGAAAGTGGCCCTGGGGGAGGGGAAAGTGGCCCTGGGAGAGGGGGCTGCTCAGAAGGTAACCAGGCAGCAAAGATAAACACAGATTTAGAAGGTGTTGAGCTGGGAATACCAGAGGGGAGTGTGTGCTAGCCATGGGGTGGTTTAGAAGTGGTCAGCTATTGAGCTAGTCAAGGCATATAAAAATAGCTGGCATGTGTCTTTCATTCATGAATCCAGAGCTCTTGGGCAGGTGCAGAGCCAGGAGCCAATGTGGATTAACTAATTTGCTGCTGCTGCTGCTACATATGAACTTGTGCGGGCCATTCTCATTCAGACCACCCACATGACTTTAAACAGTAACTTACATAGAGAGAAGAAGAAAGGGAGGGGCAAAGAAAGAAAAAGGAAGAGGAGGAAGGGGAGGAGGAGGAAGAGGACAAGGAGGAAGAGGAGGAAAGGGAGGGGAAGGGGGAGAGAAGGAGGAGGAGGAAGAGGAGAAAAGGGAGGGGAAGGGGAGAGAAGGAGGAGGAGGAAGAGGAGGAGGAAGGGGAGGAAGAGGAAGAGGAAGAGGAGGAGGAGGAAGAGGAA
>NW_022196913.1:63546451-63560924 GCF_008632895.1 Mastomys coucha
AGGAGGAGGAGGAGGAGGAGGAGAAAATATGAAGGGGAAGTGGGGGTACAGTCCAGACAGAGTACCAACAGGAAGCAAAGAGGTTCTTTTTGCTAACAATAGTTCTCTAATTACAGAAGTCAATCCCTACAGTGTGAACCTGGTGATGAAAATGTCCTGGAGAGATGCTCTAAGCATCCCATTTGCATCTCAAGGAGAAGATGTTCCCCAGAGGAGATCAGAACACAGACCGTGGAGGCTCACTTTAGTCTGGGAACCAGAGTAGACTTTTGAGCTTTGTGTTTGACTCTGAAAGACTCTAAGTGCTTTGTAGTCTATTTTTGGAATAGAGAATAAGAGAAAGAGGAAAGTGGGTCAGAATAGCAGGGATGGAGAATAGAGGGAAAAAAGCAGAGCTTTTATTTTTTCTCTCTCCCCCAAATGATAATAAAAACAAAGAATATTGCTTTGAGTGAAGAGCGACAGCTGTCTGGAGTTAGTCCTGCTGGGTGACAGGCTGGTGGCTGCAGATCACTGACCTCATTTCCTGCTCCTTAGTAAGTGTCTGCCTCCACCCCCAACCCCCAAAGGGTTCTGACTTCATTTGAATGGTGCCTAGTCAGCTTACAGCCCTGAGGTTCAGACTACTTTGATGTTAACAGAGGGGTGCAGTTAACCAAAGGGGCCAAGAGTTTCTAAAGAATCTGAAACACAAAATCCTGACATAAATAAGAACCTGAAAGAGGAAAATGTGAATGAAAAATAAAACCTGAGCTAGGAATGACAGATTAAAACACACTTGTTCTTAAACCATCAAAACACACTGGTTACAGAAGGTGGGGATAGAAGCCAATCAGAGGAGAAAAGACACTTCTCTAACATCTGAATACTGTTGTTTACATTTTGGGATATTTAATTTTTCTTCCTGGGAAATTCTGTGTTTCATTTTATATAACATCGCTCATTATATAGAAATATTTATGTTCTGTATTCTAACCTTTAATTCAGAAAGAATTCTCAGGCTCATCTTAACATCCACTTACACAAGTTTAGAGAGCTTTATTGGATGGATACAGTCCATTTATCCCGTCTTGGACCTGAGGATTCAAGTTGTTGCTGATTACTGTTACTATGATTAATATTCTAGGTGCCCCACATATGATTATTAGCTCTTCTGAGGGTAACACAATGTTACGGCGACGTTTCTCTTAATATACTAAAACTCACTCCAGTTCTGGGCACTCCCTATCATACAAACTGAGTTTGGATATAGAAAAGTCAGGGAGAATGGATCGGATGGGCGACTGCCCTCCACCACCGGTGTATGTTCCAGTTTGCCATGGTAAGCCTAGAATTAGAGCTGGTAGTTGGGCTCAGTGGGGATTGCATTAAGAGCAAGTCCTTGAAGAGTTGGTTCAATGGAGGTGGAACTCACCAGGTAAGGGAGCGTATGTGCCAAAAGAAGAATGTTCTCAACATGGTGGAAGGAGCTGGGAGATCATCAGAGATGAGTAGAAATCAGAGGTTTCAGACCTAGTAGTAGATAAATGATGTCTGAGTGAATATAATCAGACGATGCAGGACAGATGGTCACAAACAAGAATGGCAAACCTAGGAGAAAGAATGAACATAGAAGCATTCCGCACGGGCACACCACAGAGTTCCCGAGGCACAAACTTCGCTGCGTTGAGCCCCCCAAAGACCATATTTGATGTCTGAAATCAAACAGAGGAGAAAAAAAATGAAGGAAAAAAAAAAGGAGCGACCAGGTGGGTTAGGAGGGAGCAAAGCTGGGGAGGAGACCACGGGTCTGTGGCCGGAAAGCAAGTTGTCTATTTGGATAGAGTTAGAGGAGATGGCTCATAGAAAGCAGAGTGGAAACTGTGCTATGGAGATGTTAACACTGGGTCTTAGCAAGTCCTAGGGCTGGAGTTAGAGGAGATGGCTCATAGAAAGCAGAGTGGAAACTGTGCTATGGAGATGTTAACACTGGGTCTTAGCAAGTCCTAGGGTGGGTTTGTTTGGGGCCTGGGAATGAGAGAAATCAAGAAATGTTTTAAAGTGTTTATTTATATGTATGGGTATTTTGTTAGTATGTGTGTGTACCGTGTGTGTGCCTGGTGCCCTCAGAGGCCCAGGAGTTGGAGTTACAGATAGTTGTAGTCTGTGTGGGTTCTGGGAATTGAACCTGGGTCCTCTGGAAGAACAGCCAGTGCTCTTAACTGCTAAGCTGTCTCCCCAGCCCCAGGAAAGAGTTTTAGGTGGCCATGCAGCACTTAAGAGCAGAGCCGGCAAACCACTGGAAAGGATGAGAGAAACAAGTGTGTGAGAAACCCCTCTGGGGAACTTTGCGTTCAACACAAAGAAATGACCAGTGGCCCAGATAGAAAGTGGGAAAGTTTAAAACTATTAACAAGACAAGACGAAATAAACCCACAGCAGCAACAGTGGCTGGCAGCTGTCTAGATACAGTGGGAGATGGGAAAGTGGGCTAAGGACATGGAAGTCTAAACAAAGGTATCTTGGTGGGATGGGAATACAATCGAGCAGGAAGTCACGGCTGTGGGGAAGATGAATTCCGTTTTGCTCATGTGGGAGTGGAGGTGTTGGAGGTGAGCCTAAGAGAATCACACTTCATGTGTGATTTAGCAAGTTCCCTGGGAAACTGCAATCTGGAGCATAGAAGGCCTTACTGTTCTACTGTATGTGATTTGTAGAGCTCCAAGATGGAGTCATAAAGATTTCAGGAATCCAAATTAGTTCTAGATGGGGTCTTCATTTACTGAGCTTTTGGTTAGCTATTAAAAAAAAAATCTAAATTTTTTTGGGGGGGAGGGAACAGGGGTTTGTTTCAGTTTTTGTTTTTTTCTTTTCTTTTCTTTTTTCTTTTTTCTTTTCTTTTGGAGGGGAACCTGGGAAAGGAGATTGTAAATAAAGAAAACATCTAATTAACAAAAAAGAAATGTGTATTTTCTGACAGAAGACAGACTCTTCTGAGTAAAAAAAAAAAAAAAAAAAAAAAAAAGATCTAAATTTTGTCAACAGCCGAGTGCTCAAAAATGAACCAATATAGAAAAATGTGTCATGTGGACACAACAGAATATTATCCAGCCAGAGCCATCTACTCCACGTACTTCTGTCTGTCCCAGCAGCATGGGTAGAGCCAGAGGACATTCTGTTACATGTGGTAAAGGAGGCACAGAACACAAATGCTATCGGCAACTGAAGAAGTTTGTCTCAAGAAGGTTGAGAGAAGGGTCTGTGGATGAGCTCAGTGGGTTGTGCCGAGTTGGCAAGCACAAGGCCTAAGGTTTAAACCCTGCCCCGCCATCAAAAAAAGAGCTGAGACTGGAATGGTGGTCACTAGAGATGGGCGAGAGACATGTTCGGGTGAAAGGATCGTGCCAAAACACTTGATCAGCAGTCGCCAAGTCACAGACTGGGAGAGTCAAGATCTGATGCGAGATCGCACAGTAGGGCGACTGGGAATGATGATCTGATCATGTGCTATGTGTTTCCAAAAAGCCAAAAGGATTTGAATGTTTTCATCATAAAAACACAATAATTATCTGAGGAGACAGGTGAGCCCATTCTGTTTTAACATTACACAACATGTCATTGCATCAAAACAGCACAGGGGGCTGGAGAGGTGGCTCAGTGGTCAAGAGTGCCTAATGTCCTCTCAGAGGGTCCGGTCTGGCTTTGGTTCTCAGCACCTACTCCTGGAATCTGACCCCTTCTTCCAATCTCTGCAGGCACTGCACACAAATGCATCACCCCCATGATCAAAAGAACAAAATTGTTTAAAGGTCATGTAATACCCTATGACGATGTGTAGCTCTCAGTGTGGCCTTTCAGGAGTGAGTTTATTTCACCAATGTGGGTAAAATTTGCCAGGTATTAACAGATGAACTCTGTAGGAAATTATTTTTAAAGTCTCTTGGGGGCTGGCTGGGGAGATGGCTTAGGGGGCTAAGGGGTTTGCTGCCAAGTCTGATGATCTGAGATTGAGCCTGAGAACCCACGTGGTGGAAAGGAGAGAACCAACTCCTCAGGTTGTCCTCTGACCTCCTTATGGGTGCTGTGCCAGGAGCAGACCCTCCCAAGTGAATGACTAGATGAATGAATGGATGGATGGGTGGATGAATGAACGAGTGAGTAAATGTAACAGCAAACGATTTTGAGATCTATTTGCTTCTATTTTACGTGCATTGGTGTTTTTGACTGCGTGTATGTCTGCGTGAGGGCGTCAGCTCCCCAGGAACCGGAGTTACAGACGGCTGTCTGCCGCCATGTGATCTTCTAGAAAAGTAGCAAGGGCTCTTAACCACTGAGCCATCTCTCTAGCCCCCTTCTAAAGGATTGATTTGTTATTTTATGCAAATGATTTTAAAATATTGCTCTGGACATAGCACACATACACCTCAGTGCATTTGATGGCACCATGGAGTAACGAAAGCCCAGTGGGTTCGTGGCATCTGCAAATTCCTGCCCAGGTGTTGGGTCCCCAGTGTTTTCCAGATGAACTGACATCCCCCACAACAGATTATTTAGATGTTCGATAATTTACATCTTGTTCTGCCTCTGTGTGTGTGTGTGTCCATTATCAGAGCGTAATGCACAGCCATCAGAAACAAGTGTTCTGGACCCTGGCGTCTATCTCTGAGAGGAAAAGGGCCACCCGCTTTGGGCTCTTTTGCTTATGGGTCACAGCGAATGCTTTGAGGCTCATCCCAGAAATTTCTGGTGAAACAGAACCCCTCTAAAGCAGATGGCAGAGCGAGCCTGGAGAATCCCTGCGACCCTGGGCATTGGAAAGCTTGTTTAATCCTGTAGGCTATGGGCATTTTACAGTTCTCTCTCTACCCCCGACCCCTGTGTCCCTTTAAAAATTATAACGACAACTGTGTGATTTGTATATTTTATAAAGCAATATAAAATTATTTCTTTCAAGAAAATAATTATGGCTTAAAAAAATCCTGTAACCCAGGATATGAAGTCAAAACCTATTGGTGCATATAAGGGTCGTTTTCTTCACATTTCGCTCAGTGTATCTGAAGCCTGGAGCTGCTGTGGCTAAAGATGAAGATGGAGGAGGAGATGAGGCTGGTACTGGGGCGTAGGCATCTGGGCCATGAGGCTCTGGGCTAATTACCAAAATGTAAACACCAACTAGAGACTCAATAGAACCATCCTGCCTCACCTGGATCATATTCATGAATAGACAGGAGAGTTGACAGAGACAGATAGAAGATTCTGGTATCATCTACTGCATTATAATCTCACTGTATTCCTTTGTAAGAACCGATACATAGTCTGGTCTATATAAATAAATAAGAAGACCCCTGGCTAGAGCTTACAATGGGACGTACTTGCATGTGGGTATTAACTTCCAGCGGTGAACTTGGCGCAGAGTGGAGATAATTTAGCTGCTGATTTAGTGACTAGACCTCTGGAAAGGGCTCAGGTTTTGCTGTTCTTCCACCTAGAAAAGGGGCCACAGCCAAGGGGTCATTGTGGCTATCTGGGAACATATCTGACATCTAGGAGAATGAGTGTGAAGAAGTAGGTGTTAACTGTCACCAAGTAGCTTGGATGGGTCCTCTCCTGGGCAACCAGACACATGCGGACACCATGCGCAGGAGAGAGCTCTAGAAAGCCCATGCAAAGGGCAGATGGGATAATCTATGAAAAGCACTGGGGGGGTAGAGGATTTTATGGGGTGGTCTGGGGAAGGGCAACAATTAGGCATGGTACTTAGACAGCCGCAACTCTGGATAGAAGTCGATCACTTGGTTTTCAGCAACCTGTTTTTGAGGAGGAGCTGCCAAGTATTTTGAGGCACTTCTTCCTATTCTGGGCATAATGACTAAGGCTTTTATAACCCACCTGTGCTATAGTGGGTGCTCAGAGGGAAGAGCCAAGAAAAAGATGCACAGCTGGGTCCACTTGCACAGAGGTCTGCTGATTTTCTTGCTTGCTAGCTCTGATAGTTTCCTGGCTGCTGGGAAGGACGGCTAGAAAATTCTGTATTCTGGAAGTTAATGGTTTTTCCCAGGACGTGCCTTTAGATGGCTGGTGGAAGGCCTTTACCCCTCTCTTGGTTCTACTGGAAAATCAGCCTGTCCTTCGGAAGTAGATAGGGGAGGTTAGCCTGAATAACTTACAATGAAGAGCTATTATTTGCAATGAATAATTATCAGGAGAATACTTATCAAGAAAAGTAACCTACAAACACTGATAGAGCAGCCGCTGGGCGAGCAGTATCCAACCAGAGGCAGATTTAAGATCTTTCTGCGAGTGAAAATGTTCTTCGCAGGGCCTGGAAACGGAGTTTCCACACGGAACTTCCCACATTGTCCCACACTCCAGTGAGCTCAAGTCTCTGATGCCTGACTAAGCGCCTCAAGCATCTGATGCCTGACTAAGTGTCTCAAGTCTCTGATGCCTGACTAAGCACCTCTTCACTGCCTTCATGAGAGACTCTGCTCTCATGGGAAAGGTTGCTAAGGCACCAAGTCCATTCAGCTAGATCACTTTTCCCAGCCCACTCACTTTGGGCCAGATCTAACTGACTAGGACTAAAGGAAATGGCACTCCAGGCTGGCTAAGAAAGCATCCTGTTGAGCTGGCTACTCCGCCCATCCTTGCAGCTGGGCTAACCTTGGATTGAAGAGGAGCTAAGACAGACAGCACAAGAGGACTCAAGTCCTAGAATCACAGTGAGAAGACTACACCCCAATCAGGAAGGCCAGCTTTGAACTTACACCAAGAGAAATGAGTTTATTGGGATCAGGGGCATTTCCCGGAGCAGCTGGTTTTCTGAGCCGCACTCCCTTTATCTTTTGAGCCTGACATTATTCCCCGGTTCTTTATGGCAGGCGACTCAGTTTACTTAACACTGGGGAAAAACTTCAGGAACTATGGGGATTTTACAGAGTGACAAAGCCCATTTTGTTCCTGGGATGGCTGGTTTTGTTTCATTTGAGGCCACTGGATTAGTCGGTAGCTGCAAAAGCTAGCACATAAAATTGTCTGAGTGCAATCTAATTTGAATGGAACGAGATGAGCTAGCTTGGTTGTCTCCATGCACTGTATTTTGTGGGATGGCCAACACTCTAGTTTTTAAATTTTAAAGACTTTTTTTTTTTTTAATTTTGAAAGACTTAGAAGCAATTGCAAAGAAATGTACAGAGAATTTCCTTGAGCCCTCAACTCTGTCTCCTCCAATACTGTGTGTAATTATAGAGCAATGCCAACCAGGAAACTGACACAAGCACAATCTACCGAACTGGTTTAGAGTCCACATCTCTAAGATGTGCTGTTTGTACATGTAGTACTGTATATACCTCACATGTGTGGTTTCACTGAACTGAATGCACAGTAAGACACAAAACTGAATGATCATCCAAAGACACACGCATGCTAATCCTTCATAGCTCCCGTAAACCCTAACCATGACTGTCCCACTAAGGCTATAGACCTTCAAAGCCCAACCTAAGCGATGCACTTCCTCCAGCAAGGTCACACCTTTTCAAGGTCCCACAATGTCCCCAAACAGTGCTACCTTTTGGGGACCAAGTGTTCAAATAGTTGAACCTATGGGGGACATTTCTCACTCAAACCTCTACATGCATATGATGGGAGAGAGAGAGGAAGAGGGGGAGGGAGAGGGAAGAGGGGAAGGGGAGAGGGAAAAAGACACAGAGAGAAAGACATGCACATGGGTGCACACACGGGGGGCGGGGGGGGGGGGAAGAGATCTTTGAGATCTTTCCTCTTCAGTGAAATAAGTATTCCATTTCAAGCTCATTTTGTAACTGTTTTTTTTTTTGTTTTTTGTTTTTGTTTTTTTGTTTGTTTGTTTTGTTTGTTTGTTTGTTTTTCGAGACAGGGTTTCTCTGTAAAGCCCTGGCTGTCCTGGAACTCACTCTGTAGATAAGGCTGGCCTCGAACTCAGAAATCCACCGGTCTCTGCCTCCCAAAGTGCTAGGATTAAAGGCGTGCACCACCACTGCCCGGCTGTAACTGAGGTTTTAAAAAATGTAGAATTTTGAGTGTTCTTTGTGTAGTCTACACATAAGTTCCCTAGTTGACTATGTGATATGAAAATAGATTCACTCTGACTAGTTTTTATCCTTTTAACAGGATTTCCATAGCAAAGTATTTAAGGCTGGTGACGTTTGATACTCAACTTTTTCTCATGAATTATACTTTCTATGTCACAAGACTTTTTTTTTTCTTCAACATTTTCATTTATGTGTATTATGTGTGAGCATATGTGTACTGCATGAATGAAGTAGTCTTTTTAGGCCAGAAGAGGGCAGTTGACCCCCCTGGAGTTATAGACAGGAGCTGCCATGCAGGTGCTGGGAACTGAACCATGTCCTCTGCAAGAGGAGTAAGTATTCTTTACTGCTGGACCAACTCATTAGCCCTTGTTGTATGTTTAAGCTCCCACTATCTTATCCACATCCATATTTGGATATATCCATGATCTACTTTGTTTTGAGACAGAATTTCAGATGACCCAGGCTGAACATCTGCCCTCCTATCTAAACCTCCCAAGTGCTGTGTTTACAAGCCTGTGGTACACCCTGTTTCCACAATCAATTTCCAGTGAGTTTTCATACAGGGTGTATTTGATTGGGTTTCTTATTTCTCTTCCTTGTGAATGCCCCATTGTGTGTACATTTTTAGAAAAAAAAATGAGTATTTAGTCAAACAGCCCATGATATTCTCTATGTTTTCAAATTTTCTTGAACAAGTAAGACTGGGAGACCAGGCAGAATGTTGATGACCATTGTACATATCAATAAGCATTTGTAATAGCTTACGGGGTGGTCGTGGGCGGGTCTTCAGTAAGCAGCCGCAGACCAAATATAGCCTGCTGACATAGTTGTCCCATACACTGTTTTTAAAAAAATATTTTGTGTAATGGCTCTTCATTTTCTTTGGCTGTATCCTCAGTAGGGGAATGCTGGATCATATGGCAGTTCTGTTTTCAGTTCTTTGAGGTGCCTCCATATTGTTTTCCAGAACGGCTGTACTAATTTACATGTAGTTAGAAAAAACCACTTATAGAGTCTATACAGTAAGATAATGATAATTTACAAGGCAAGAAAGGAGTGTGAATGTTGTCTTACTTTTCTCTCGCTGTGGATGAAACACCATGACCCAAAACAACTTACAGAAGGAAGGGTTAAATCGACTTAGGGTTCCGGAGTGACCAGAGTCCATCAGGGCAGGGAGGCCTGGCAACCAGGGGCCAGAGAGTGGCTAGGAGCTGCGAGCCCCCACGTCTTTAAACAGGAGCCCAAAGCAGAGAAGAACAGGAAGTGAGGTAAACGTAAACCCCCAGAGCCCGCCCCCAGTGACCTGTGAGGGACATTCTTATTCAAATCACCACACTGCCTAGCAGAGGTCGCTGCCCAGGAAATGAATGTGTTAATTACTTCAGTGTGGCCTACGTTTATGAAATGCTTGTATTGAATGTTCTAGACCTCGAAATATGCATAAACATGTGTGGGTTAAAAATAAGAACACGGTGAATTTAATAAACACATTTTGAGCCGGGAGTCTGAGGTCTCCTTCCCTCAAACTCACAGATTGGACTGAGTCTAGAAGAAACGATGGCAGCAGCTATGGTGCGACCCAAGACTCACTTAGGCTGTCTGCCGACGCGATACAGGGAAGCAGGGCGGAAGCAACGCCACCCGTGATGCTGAGAAATACCAAGGAGTAAACTAACCAGGAAGAATGACGAGGGAAGGGAGTGAAAATAAATTCGAGTGTTTCATGTTTTTCTTTTGCTTTGTGTCAAATTTGGCTCCACTCATATTGAGCCTTGTGCTGAACACATGGGCTTGGGCTTAGACCAAGAACAGAGAGATCGGTAAGGTAAAGGAACCATCACCGCCTGAATAGTGAGGTGGCTGGGAAAGAATCCGGCTCTTAATGAGGGGTCTCAGGGTAGGCTCTGAGAACCTGTTTATGGTGTTATTAAGAGACCTGAATAAAAGGGGGAAGACAGATTGCTTTCTATAGAGATCTGTGGCAAACTGGGAGGTATGTAGATGGTATTTCATTCACAGGTATTAAATAGAAGAATTAAGAAGCTCCGGTCTTGTCCCTCCCTACCCAAGAAACTATGTTGGATGGCGGTCTTCTTTATAAAGTTATAGCTCAGAAAGTAATGAAGGTCGAAGAGGAAATGCTAAGGTGATAGACAGCTCTGTGGCGCTCTCCATTCAGTGGATGTATGGTATGATGTAGCCAGACCTCTATTATATGAAAACAGGTAGGCTGCTGCCTGTGGGGAAGGCACTGTGTGCCCTGCTACCTCTGCTTATGGCTAGCTCCATGCCAGTCCCTGCTGTAGGCAAAGCAGAGCTGCAAGCTTTGTCAGCTGGTTGTCCCTTCACAGTGAGAAAGATGCTGTGGTGGTCTGAATGACAATGGCCCCTGTAAGTTCACAAGTTTGACTATTCGGTCCTTAGGTGGTAGAACTGTTTGGAAAGGATTAGGAGATACAGTCTTACTGGAGGAGTGTGTTTCAGAATACTCCCATCAGTGCTCTCTACCACCTGGTGGTGAATGTGAGCCTATTACCACGCATTTGCCTGGCCATCATAGACTCTAACCTTCAGTTAAACTCTTTCTTTTATAAGTTGTCTTGGTCATGGTGTTTGATCACAACAAGAGAAACGAAACCAACACAGAGGTTGATACCAGGTCAAGAGGTCTCACCGTGACAACCCTGATCATGTGTCTTGGGGAGGGGGTCATGCCATCTACACTTAGGGCTGGAAAAGCTGCTGAGTGCTCAAAGGTCAGCAGCGGGCTGTTTCTTGGGAGCTTAGCAAATAATGGCTTGAGTTTCTGTCCTGACTTCCCTGGAAGATAGACTTTCTCCTCAAGGTGGTTATGATCATGGTGCTCAATCAAGCCATAGAAATCTTATCTAAGACAGAGCAGCCATTTCGAGTCCTGTTGAGGAGCTATTGAGCCTCCATTGTGTAACACCCAAGGATGATATCCAATTAGTCACCCTGGAGCTTTGCGAAATTGTGATCATGACCCCCTCTTCCTGCCTAACTTGTAAAGTTAAAGCTGCAGACACAGGAAAACAAGTTATTAAAGTAAGACTGCTTTGGCTCCACGCTCCTTGGTCTTTGGACACTATTAATTCAATTCTTTAAGGAACAAATAATTCAAAGGAGACTAGAGAATTGGAAGCAATGGTGGAGGCTGCAAAATTCTTGAGGCTATTAGATTTCTGGGGATGGCGCTAGGATTGCCCTCTCCACAACCAAAGAGTTCTAAGTGGCACTTATTTTCTTTTCAGGTTTAAATTAAAAATAACTGTTTCTTTTGAGTTGTGTTTTGAGGATCTGATAGCTGTCTTTGAAGATTGATAGAACTATTCTGGCAATGCTAAAAATCTAGAATTAGTATTTTTTTTCCCCCTCAGAAGTTGAATTATTCTTTGGAAACAGATTAAAACCTTCCATTGATCCTAGATGATGCTCTCAGCGGAAATGGGAGATGAGGGAGGACTTATTCTGCCTCTAGGACATCCTCCTTAATGCATGAGGAGCCTCTCCCCCACACAGATGTCTTCCAGGTGGTGGGAAAGTTTACTGAATTTTTGGAGAGTAACAGGGGGAAGGTAAAAGGTGGGGTTGCTGGTTTACAAAGGGCTTTTCAGAGTTTCTGGGGCATCCTAGATAGAAAGTGGATATTTTTATCACAAGTTGTGAGATTAGTCAATTGACCACGAAGGTGCCTCAAGAAGTAGAAATAAACTAGACTTAAAAACAGCTGAGCCTCACAGAGACGAGCTCCATGCTATAGAGTAACATGTCTTCGGCTTTGTCTTTGCTCGTTTGACTTGACAACTGCCATTCTCATTTGGACTCTGTTTTTATGAGGTTCCTAGTTATCAGATTTAGGATAGAACATTAAGGTCGCGTAAAGCCCAGAGTGAGGGACCTCAAGACAGACAAGGAATCAGGGAGATACCCTCATATGCAAATGAGGCCCGTATATGCAAATAGGTAGAATTGTTGCTGAGCCTGTCAGGCGCAGGTGGTGGCAAGAACCACCAAGCGTCATGCAGGCAGCCTGCTGCATTGCCAAAAGGAGGTCGGCATGGGATAACTCAAGCCAGAGTAGAAGGAACTATCAAGCAAACAATGACTGTGTTATCTTAGAGACTAGCCAGAGGGCTAGAGGCTAACATGCACAGATGGAGCTGATTTTGACGGGAGGACAGAGATAAGATGTAGGCACGATTGTAGCAGATGTACAGCTTGGTCTGCATGTGGATCCCCTAACAATTGGGACAGGGGCTGTCTCTGACTCTGTGGTCTGCCTTTGGATCCCCGTCCTTGAGTTGGAGTGCCTTGTTGGGCCTCATGGGAGAGGATGTCCTTAGTCTTGATGCGGCCTGATGTGCCAGGGCAGGTTGGTACCTATGGTCCTTTCTCTGAGGAAAAAGGGTGTGGGTAATGGTAGGGAGGCGTTTGTGAGGGTGGGACTGGGAGGAAAAGGGGGAGGGGAGCTGTGATCAGGATGTAAGGTGGATAAATAAATCAATGAAGACAAAATTAAGGCTATGGAGCTTGCTATCCACAATTTTCTGATATTGTGTATAAAATACGCATATTCACTAAAACTTTTCATATCAAATGATGAATTTACAGTTATTTGAGTATCACAGGTGACCAACCCTTGTGTCTTGCTCCTGAATTACCCATTAAGTGTTATCTAATCCTAAATATGTGTCAGAGCTGTGTTCCCTCTGGTGAAGAAGGAAAGTGGTACACTCGATTAAGAAAGTGGATGCCATTTGCTGCAGTGAATTATGGCTGGGTTTTTCAAGTCTAGATGGTAACAAAGGAATTTTTATCCAAGTTAATCGAGTGTACCAAATACATAAAGGACATGGAAATAAATCTTCTAAAGAAGCTGAGATTTAAATATTTTTAAAGCTCCTTAACGATGTTATACAGGTATACAATGTATCTTGATCACATCTACTCCAACTCTTCCTTCTAGGATTGCTGTCACATCCTCCTCCCTGATATCATCTCTCCATTTTAAAATTTTCAATTAATTAATTAGCCTCATGAGTACAGTTCGTGCTGTCTATATGCTGGTGGGCATAGCGTCATCCACTGGAACACAAGGGAGACTCCCAGTATCTACATCCCCAAAGAAAACTATCTTTCCTCTAGGGCGAGGTCCTGGAAGCCTCTCCCCTTCATGCTGGGACTTTTAAGTGGTTGGGTTTTGTGCAGCTCTTATGTATGTAACTAAAGCTGCCAGCTTATGTGTGCAATGACCATGCCATGTTCAGAGGACAGCATTTCAGAGGACTCCTCCTCCATCCTCTGGCTCCTGCATTCTCTCTGCCCTCTCTTCCAGCACGCTCTCTGAACTCTGCGGCTAGGGGGTGTATGCTATAGATTAGATCTACCTTCGAGCGAGCACTTCCAGGCTCTTGTTCTCAGCACTTTAAACAGTTAGGAGTCTCCACATTAATCACTGCCCATTGAAATAAGAAGTTCCTTTCATCAAGGTTGAAAGCAGCACAGTCTATGGGTATTCTAAATATCTATAAATATTTAGAAGAAAACTTGACAACATGACCACTTAGCAAAAACAATATCATCAGCGTTTCCTCTAGGGCCCATGGCTCCCTTAGCCATTGGTTTTGACCATGTTTACAAAATCAGGCACGGATTATCTCCCACATTAGAGAAGCAGTTACATACATTATGTGTAGAGGTCAAAGGAAGAAATGTAATCATAGGCTGGAAAAATAAACAAATAAATGGGATTAACCAGGCTAAATTTTTTTTTTCTGCAAAACAACTAAAGCGAGGAAAGACTACTCTGTACAATTGGAAAAACTGCAAAACTTTATCCAAGGAAAGGCTAGGTACTCGGTGTATATAAGGAACTGGAAAAAAAAAAACCAACAGAAACCAACATCAGAATCAACACTGCTCAAGAGATATCACGGGGCTGAAAATGTAGCTCAGTTGGTAGAACACTCAACGAGTGTGTATGGACTCAATTCCCAGCTTCCCAAACACCAAACAGCATCAGCAATAAAGGTCTAGGAGGGATACAAATAGATACATCAAAGATGCTCAACACATCACCTATGCTTGAGTAAACTCAAATAAAATACACAATGAGATACCACTTGTAGTGGTTTGGATGAGAATGCCCCGCCCCGCCATATCTGAATGTTTGGTCCACAGTTGGATTAGGAGGTGTGGTCTTGTTGGAGGAGGTGTCACTATGGGCAGGCTTTGAGGTTCCCAAAGCTCACACCAGTCCCAGATAGCTCTCTCTGCCTCATCCTTGTGGACTGGGATGTGAGCTCTCATCTACTGCTGCAGTGCGATGCCTGCCTGCCCACCTGCCCACCCGCCTGCCCATCTGCCTGCCTGCCTGCCATGCCTGCCCACCTGCCCAC
>NW_022196913.1:63561292-63598129 GCF_008632895.1 Mastomys coucha
TGCCTGTCTGCCTGCCTGCCTGTCTGCCTGTCTGCCTGCCTGCCTGCTGCCATGCTCTCTGCTATGGGAACCACGGACTCTAACCCTCTGGAACCAGAAGCCTTAAATCTAACATTTTTTATAAGCTTTATTGGTCATGGCACTTTGTCACAGCAATTAGAAGCCAATGAGACACTATCTTGCCTCAGCTGGAATGGCTTTAATTAAGAAGACCAAAATAACGAGATATACTAGCAAGGTGACAAAGCATGAGAAAGGTGAATGCTTAGGGTGTCTTGGCTAGGACGAGAGTCAATACAACCCTTGAGGTTTGCAGACCACATTTGGGGTGGTTTGAATATGCTTAACCCAGGGAGTGGCCTTGTTGGAGTAGGTGCGGCTTTGTTGGAGGAAGTGTGTCACTGTGGAGGTGGGCTTCTTGACCCTCCTCCTTGCTTCCTGGAAGTCATTCTGCTCCTGACTTCCTTCGGATGAAGATGGAGAACTCTCAGCTTCTGGATGCTACCATGCTTCCTGTTATGATGATAATGGACTGAACCTCTGAATCTGTAAGCCAGCCCCAATTAAATGTTGTCCTTATAAGAACCTTGGTCATGGTGTCTTTTCATGGTAATACAAATCCCGAGACAACATCCACGCCGAGTTAATAGAATTCACTGGAAAGTGTTCCTCTCTATATTCTAGAAGAATGTGGGTAGTTTTGATATCATTTGCCATGTTTTCTAGAATTAGTGAAGTTATCTGGGCCTAGAACTTTCTATGTTGGAAGATGTGTGTGTGTGTGTGTGTGTGTGTGTGTGCACGCATGTGTGCATGCATGTGCAGTGAGGTGATGGTGGTGCATGCATGTGGGTGTGCAGCTGTGCACATATGCAAAACCAGAGATGCTGGGTATATTTCTCTGTCACTCTGTGAATTATTGCCTTGAAACAATCTTCATTGAGCAGGAAGCTTGCCTTCTTGTCTAAGTTGGATGATGGGCTCTTCAGGTCTGTGTGTTTCCACTAGTTCTGGGGTTGTAGTTATGCACAGCCATTTACGTAGGTTCTGGGATTTGAACTCACGCACTCATGCTTGCAGAGCATGCATCCTTATTCACTGAGCATCTCTCCAGACCCAAGTAGGAAGATGAACTGAAAAAAGAAGATGAACTAAATATCTGCGTAAGATCTAGGACTACTCAGGTTATCTGTCCTGTATAGAGAAGGTTATTCATGTCATCAGTTTTGTGTGTGTGTGTGTGTGTGTGTGTGTGTGTGGTTATTGTTCACAATATACTATATGGTTTTGTTAATATTTATAAATCATCTGGGAGTTGTCGTTGCATTCATTTTTTTGTTTCTCTCGCTTTTAAAAAATTATTTTCACTTTGTGTGTGTGTGCGTGTGTGTATTTGCCTGCATGAGTGCATATGCACCATGCACATGTAATGCCTCAGGCAGCCAGAAGAGGGCATCAGAAGCCCTGGCACCGGGTTGCCGATGGTAGTGAGTGACTCTGTGGATGTTGGGAAGTAACCATCTCAACAGCCCTCCCCCCAGGGCCTTCTTTCTTTCTTTCCTGATTGGCCCAAACAGATGTCTATCAATGTTACTCATCTTAAAGAGCAAGATCCTGATTCTTGTTTTTCTGCTGCTGCTTTTTTACGTGTTTTGCTTTATTATTATTTTTTTTTCATTCCAGTGTCCATTATTCCATCTCTTTGGATTACTTTGTGATAATTTGTTCTTTGACTGGTTCCAAAGCTCAAAGTCAATGTCACCGACTAGGGACATTTGTTCTTTTCCAGTATTAGGGTATAGTGTTATAGCATTCTTCCTAACGGCTGGGTCAGTGGCTCCCTACAAATTCTGATGTGCTATGATTTCACTTTTTACTTTTGATTCTTTTCAGTGGCATAGATGCCTTGTGTCTGCGCAAGGATTGACATAGTTCCTTTTTGTCCGAGGAGCAGGGATTGACATAGTTCCTTCGCATCTGCGCAGGGCTTTTACCATCCCCCCCACGCCCAGCCCCCCTACAGGCGGTTTCACCTCTGAATATGCTAATCAAGACTGAGCGGTCTTAACTTTGTATACACTCTCCTGTTGGGAGAGCGCTCTGCTCGCCTTGACTTCCCTCGACTCTGCCACAGTCCTCATTTGTTGTCTGATGCCCATTTGCTAAACAAAACAAAACAAAAACAAACAAACAAAACCCCTCCCAGCTCTTTCCTATGTATTGTTAGTTGTTTGGTTGAGAGACAGATCCTCAGTCAGAAGCAAAAGTTAGTGGAGTTTTGTGACGTTTTTACAACCTAGTATTTGATGTGAGAATCAATTTATTAGATTATAAACATTATAAGACAAAATGACAGAAAATTTAATGTGTTTTAATTTTAAATGTAATTTTTCATATATCGAGGGTAAGGTGTCTGTGTGTGTGTGTGTGTGTGTGTGTGTGTGTGTGTGTAGTCACATAGAAAGTCACATCATTTTCGAGTGTGTACACTGAGCTGTGAGGCACCTGGCATTTCCTGCTCTGGTTCATGGGCATGAGGTCTTAAGAGATGCTGTATTACTATGCCATGGTTCAGTGTAGGCAGGATCTACAGCAATCTCTTTCTGCATTGAAGGGATCTGGGGGGGACACAATTGCCACTTCACATAATTCCCATAAAATGCTTATCACATTCTCAAAAGTCAAGGTCTGTGGGGTCCCTGGAATGGTCTCTGTATAACAGCTTTCTGGTCCCCAAATTGACATAGATCTTCAAATTTATAAGCTAAGAGAGTATTATCAGTTATCCATGTGTCCATGACATTACCATTGTGAATGAGAGAAAGGCCCTGCCTGGCCCAATGAAGGACTTATCTGGTTATTAGAGGAAGCAGAGAAGGAATGTGGGAACTCGGAGAACAGGATTGCAGGACAAGAGGAGCTATGTCCAGGAAAGTTTACACAGAGAGCTGGGAGTGGTAGAGATTAGGTGAGGCATGTTTCACAGGATTGCATTGGCCATTGGATACATATTTAAGCATGCCTACTGTGATCTGGAGCAAGTTTGATAAACACAGTTGATAATCATTCCTACCTCTCCACAGCTTCCATAAACAATCAGTTTAAAAGACAAAACAGTATGGACCAAGACAAGGAATGGGGAGCAGGAGGTGGGTGACCCATCCTAACCGAAGTGACACATAACAGTAGCATGTACCCATTCCACAAATTCTGCAAATATTCCAGCATTCATTAGACCTTTCCTGTCTATAAACCACACAAACCCTGCCAGTCTTGGATGTCACATCAATACTGCAGCCACCATCATAGAAATTCTGAGAAAAAAAAAAAATGGAGTGAGAGTAGGCAAGAGACTGGGGCGTGCATGCGTGCATGGGAGTGAGGTGGGAGCAGTAATTACTCCTCCCTTCCCCGTCAGTGCTCCTAGCGGTTTTCCTACAAAAGACACTGGCAAATGGAAGGAGAGATGGCTCAGTGAGTAGACACTTGGTCTGATCTCACCAGGACACATGTGTTGGGAGGGGGACACAGAGAGCTGGTCGTGGTAGAGATTAGGTGAGGCATGCTTCAAATTATTGTATTTCACAATACAGCTCTCACAACTCGTCCTCTGATACCCTTGGTTTGGTAGCCCACACACATACACAATAAGGTGTGTGTGTGTGTCCAGAAAAGTTTCCCTAAAAGGACATTGGCACCTTATTGGATATTCACTGTGTCTCCTGGACAAAGACGTTTTAGCTTTTGGTTCTGTGCCTTGCCACACACAGCAGCAAAGGTGGTAGGCAGAACGGAGGAGTTCCAGAAGCTTTGGTGGTCCAACCCCCAAGGTATATCAGGGCTTAGGGAAGGGGTGAGGTGACCTGCTGTTTTCTGCTCCAGGACTCAGCTGGGTGTTTGAGTGTCAGGTTTTATTTCTGTCCTCGGTGCGTGGCATCTGTATGAAAACCCAGCTATCTGGATTTTATTTCTTAGTGATCTTTAAGACTGTGCGGAGACCCAAACATTTACCCTGACATCATCCTCCTCATTTCTGGCCTTTGAGGGCAGTTGGGTGACCATTCTTCTGTCTTAAATTGGATTCCAGCGCCATAGTCTTGTGATGCGTGGAGGACTTCCGAGGCAGGAGATTGTAGGGATCTGGCGAGAGGTGCACTGCCTGGGCAGCAAGGTGCACACAGCGCAGCGGTTGCGCATCTGGAGCTGCAGTGCGCTGGTAGCGCAGTTCCTGATACGATGGTGGCAATGGCCCTATGTACGGGAGCGTGCTGGGTCTCTTCTCCCCGCGCGGGGGCACCAGAGCCCTCGGAAGTGTCAGGCACTGCGGCGCAGCTACCAGATTCCCTTTTAAATGACTGCGGATATGCGGGCGGTCGCGGCCACGAATGGTGAGAGGAGGCTCAGACCAGGCTCGCGAACGGCCCGCAGCGACCATTTAACTGCATCCGCACAGCAGTTAAGGTTTGTCACTCGACCCTCCTGAATCATCTCACGTGTCCCCACTGAGACTCTAGGGCGCTGTCGGAGCCCGGCCTCTCGGTAGCTGGAAGCACATCCTGCCTCGGGCAGCGCGGGTGCAGGGTACGCGTTGGCGCACATGCGCGCGCGCACACGAACACGCGCAAGGTACGGCAGGGCAGGGGACAGGGGCCTGGGTGCTCCGCGTGAGGGTGGGTGTCGTGGGGAGTGAAGCTGTGATCCTCAAATGGCTGCATCCTGCCAGGTTCAGGAATAAGAGAAGATGACGCGGAGCCATCCATTCCACAGGCCAGGGTCGGTGCAAAGCATTTAGGGAAGCCACTGCGCGACCGGCGCGCTCCCTTCCCACGCAGGGCTCTCCCTATGGCGCAAAAGGCAGGAGAAAGACCCATCAGAGCTACACTTGTGTCTGCAGGCTCCTCACTCTTGGCAGAAAGCCCATCAAGAGAGCTTTGGAACCATCCACCCCTAAATAGGTAGTCCGGAACAGGCAATGGTTCTTGGTTACTAATGCACAGCGTTATATATTTATTTTTGTACGGGGTGTAGCTTGTCTTCCCTATATTTTGGAAATAGCTCGCTTTCCCCCTATGAGCATGGTGGGCAAGGAGAACGCAGGAGGGAGGGAGAGGGAGAGGGAAAGGAAAAGGGAGGATTTCTACAATAAGAATCAGAGCATTTTTTCAGAGCCTGACCCAACAGGGCTTCCATTTCAAAAAGGGGGAGCTAGCCTGTATTGCGGTGTGGAAGAGATGTAAGAATTAGGGACCAAAAGGAAGCATCGCTGCATTTCAGAGGTACAGGGGTCTAAAGGGGCACACACACGCACACGCGCACACATGCACACCCGCACAAGCTACCCCGCCAAGGTGTGTGCGTGCGCGCGAGTGAGAACTCCCACATGCTGCTGTCTGCGCCTGGCCGCTGGCACCAAGCCTCCTCCTCCCCGCTCGCCCCCAGATTCCCTCCCCTCCGCCTTGCTTTTGTCTGGAGGGTGCTATGCTATGCGTGTGCGTGTGCGCGCGCGTGTGTGTGAGCGTGTGTGTTTTTGGATTTCATACTAATTTTCTGGAGTTTCTGCCCCTGCTCTGCGTCAGCCCTCACGTCACTTCGCCAGCAGTAGCAGAGGCGGCGGCGGCCGCCGGTTAGAGCCCAGTCGCTGCTTCAGCTGCTGCTGCTGCTTCAGCTCTGCTCCCTGCGCTTGCTACGGGAGGCCGGGGGAGCCGCGCGGACAGTCCTGGTGGCCTGGGCTGGCACTGTCCTGCTACTGCAGTTGCTCCCCAGGTGGGATGTGCCGCGCCACCTGCCCACCTCCCCTCTCCCCCCGCGCCCAGCGGCCGGGGAGGATTCTGCAGCATCATTGGGGCCCCATCGCCGCCGCAGCAGCCTCTTTGGAGGGTCCTTGGCTTGGCCCGTGCCATGGAATCTGCTCTCAAAGATCCGTTCCCGACTTCTCACGCCTCGGCCTCAGGCTTGAAGGGAGGGCGGGCACACTGGGGGGCCACTGAGGGGCAAGTTGATGGCGGGGCGGGAGCTGGGCACTCAGACATTCATTCTCCAGGCTGGGGTTCAGGGTGAGGAGAGCGCGGAGGGTGTCCCAGTTGGTGGTGTGTAAGGTCTACGCTTAGTCTCATCCATGTCTGTTTGTCCTCAGCCCTGAGGTGCGCACCGATATCGATATCCGTGCCGGTTTAGCGGTTCTGCGACCCAAAGAGTCCAGAGAGATCCACCGAGTGGTGCCTGGCGTATAGAATCATGCAGCCGCCTTGTGGCTCGGAGCAGCAGCCCGCGATGTCCCAGCCACTGTGAACAATTTGGTCAGCGCCAACCTGCTCAGCCCAGCACCGACCGCTCAGCCTCTGGTACGCACCACTCCGCGGGAGGCCACCAGCACCAAGCAGCAAGAGGGCTCAGGGAAGGCCTCCCCCCTCCGGCGGGGGACGCCTGGCTCAGCGTAGGGACACGCACTCCGACTGACTGGCACTGGCAGCTCGGGATGTCGCCCTGGCCGAGGTGGCATGGACCCGCCATGGCGCGGCTCTGGGGCTTATGCTTGCTGGTCTTGGTATTCTGGAGGGCCTCTCTCGCCTGCCCCGTGTCCTGCAAATGCAGTTCCACTAGGATTTGGTGTACTGAACCTTCTCCTGGCATCGTGGCATTCCCGAGGTTGGAACCTAACAGCGTTGACCCTGAGAACATCACCGAAATGTGAGTTCCTTTTACTTTTTTCTCCTGTTCCCCACCCCAGCGCTCAAGCAGGTGTATGTTTAGGACAGATGCTGCCCCAAACACAGCAAGAAGTCAGAGACCAGAGAGATGGAGTACCTGTCACTTCTCTGTCTGTTTCACTGGCTTACGGATGCCAGTTGATGAAGAGTGGGACTCTAAAAATTTCATATAGATAGACATATAATCATAAATGCATATACATTATGTTCCTGGGAAAGAATCCCGCGTGTATTTTCATTTCAAAGTTCTGATGGGTGTGTTTTGGGCTTTCGGTAGATGATAATTGTACTGGAACATTTTTGTTTGGTAAAATACTGTGTGTGTGTGTGTGGTGGGAGAAGTTCCAGTAATATTAACCAGAAATGGGGTTAAAATCGTTTGTTTTCGAGAATTGTTTGGAGGAAGCAAGGGTCTTTTCCTGAGGTTTGGAGTTGACTGGTCCTGTCTCCCCTTTTTCATCTCATCTATTGGATTTTGCTTCGGAGATTGCAGCCAGAGATGCTTTGAGGATGCCCTGTAAGAGGAGAAGTTCTGAGTGTCGAAAAGCACTCACTCAAAAGAGAAAATGTGATCAAGGGAAGGGCTAAAAGCCTGGGCTGATTTAATTTGGACCTGATTTCTCAGAGATACGATTTTGAGACCATTTGGATTATAAATCTTAATTGCCCATTGAAAAATTCCTCAGGACTAAGCTAGATGGCTAGCCATGTGCACACTGACGGATGGCAGTGTTAGCCCTGGACCTTCATGTCCCTAGAAAGGTTACAGCTTGTCCCAGCTTGGTGGAGAGACAGGATTGTGTTTCTTCTCTCCCTGTTGGATGTCTTGTGACGAATACCCGAATACACTGCCAAGCAGGAACTCAACCGTCCTCTCTAGGTCACCTGTGTTGGACATACTGCCATTGTCCCTTCCCAGCAATCTTGCCATTTTATGTCTCACGAACAGAAGGTTTTATTCCTCTATGGAGAGGATTATAAAGCTAAGTTTCCTGGGTGATTGAGACTGAGAGAGGCAGCCTTGAAAGTAGGGCTTGGGCTGTGGCCTTCCGGTTGGCGAGTGCGCATGCACCCCCTCCCCCAGTGTACAAACGGTGGTTTTTTTTTTTTTTGCCAATGCAGCTGCCAATGCCAAAGGCGTCAAGATAACCTGTTTTGGTTTTTAAATGTAAGCAGGAGTCCTAATCTTGTCGTTCTGCTACTGATGGCTATGCTATAGCCTCGGGTGGAAGGAAAGAACAGACCGGCAGAGCAAGGTGGAGCATGCAGGCCTGCTGTAGCTGAGCCAATCCGGCCTTGAACAGCAGAGTCCAGGGTGCCAGCTTCCCAGTCTTTGACAAGTAGCTCAGCAGCCCAGGGGGAAGGGTAGGGTGGGTATGTGCCTGTCCAGGCCTGGGTTTATCCAAAGAGTCTGGGGCCTTTCTCAGAAGGTGATGTCAGTCAGATGGAGGGGCCTGGTGGACGAACTCAGAGCCTTTGGTGGCTGGAGACCTGGAAGGTGCATTGACACGGCTAGATACAGCAGCTTTTTTTTTAAAAAATTCAATGATAGACACAGAATGAAGAGAGAAACGAGACGCAGCCTTGGTTCTCACTTCAGTTGTTTTTTTACTTTAAGGTTCTAAGGTCAGCTGAAAAGAAGAAAGCGTCTCTAAATCCAAAAGCAGTGTTACCGAGGTTCCAGGGCCTTCTGCCTGATGCAGAAACTGACAGTTTGGGCAGAGCGCATTATGGGTTTCTTGCAGATGTTGTTACCATATATATCATATATATGTACACACACACACACACACACACACACACACACACACACACACACACAGTCTATTCTGATGCTCCAGTTCCTACTCTGGTTTTATTTGGAAATCCACTGGTATTGAGGGACCTGAGAACTGCATGTGTCTGAGTGTCCAGGATGCAGGAGTAGGTTGGGAATATCCATCAGGCTAGGGGGAGGCAGGGTCTGGAAGAAGGTATTTCTGTCTCCTTAGCCTCCCGGTGCCATCTGAGCCTATCTGTGACTTGTATTGCAATGTATCTTTGGAACGCACCAATTATTTTGAACTCAAAATAATATCAATAGTTGAGAGAGTTTCGCCCTCAGCCATATAGGATACCATCTGTGCCCCTTTTCGTACGTGCTAATATTTGTTGGAACAACTTGGCTCTTGGCTACGAGCTATAGCTGGAGCCAAAGGACACATTTTACAAACTTTGTTATTTGGTCCAGTGCTATTCTTAATGTATTCTGGGCTAGCAATTTAGTTTCTTTATGTATCCCTGAAGATACATGCCTCTGGCCTTGGCACACCGGGCGATGTCTGTAATCTACACTCAGAACTTGCTAAAGCAACGGCGGACTATTCACACTGAAAGATAATGTATCTTTGAGTACCTGTGTTTTCAACTCTGGTATGTCCCTTAGGGTTCACAGAGACAAATGTTCGAATATTTTGAGACTATATACATAGTTTAGCTAACAGGTAGGATGCTCTGCTTATGCGAAGTTGAAATCAACTTAACATGTCAGAGTCATTGTTTGAACTTATTTTATTAATTAGAAATGTGTGTCACAGTATCTGTTGTACATTATTTATCGCCTCAGCTAATCTGGATTTCTCTGTGTGATGGTCAGAAATGAATGCTTCCGCATCTCCTTGCAGAGTGGCACCTACTGATGTTCGTCAACAGTTAAGACTACAATAGTGCCAAGTTAATCTTTAAAACAGTACCAATGTCACATGCAAGTGCAGTACTATTGGGATTATGGCCATTTAACCCCCCATTGTGCCAAATACCAAGGTGTCTAGTCTCACCCACGTGGTAGGTAAAAGACATACTTAAGATGAGTTTACTGTCTTAACCTATGGTTAAAATAAGTTTCCCATGGTAGGCTTTCCCAATGTTCGTGTCTACAGCATCTGTTAATGCACACTGTGGAACCCGTGCTCTCTAATATTGCCTGTGTTTATAAAGACAAGTAAGGATCTCTTTCTGAACGTCCTGGGTGGTATTCTCTGAATTGGGGGCAATGTTTGGAACCAAGTCTAATATTTATTTCTCTTAGCACAACACAAATAGAACCCACAGCTTCTGCTGCCAGAGTGTCTATGTGCATTTTATTATTGGCTGGTTAAGCGCAGTAATGCTTTGCCATTAATACATTGATTTTGGCCCCGGCACCTTCATAAGCCTTGCTATTGCGATTAATTGTGTTTAAAACATCCCAGTACTTGCGAAGACTCTGCCAAGGGCATCAGTATGATCTTCGCTCTGAGGCTCCTCCACTGGTGTGAGTCTAGAACTCTGGGTTGCAGACTTTTTCTGCACTTAAGAGCCATGCATTTTATCTTGAGCATGTCTGCATCAGTCACACTGGGTTTATCAATAAATGCAGTGTTATTCGTTATCTAATACAACTTGCAAACTGCAGGTGAAATCTCTCTGTCCACACAGAGGAGGTATGACCAGACCGCGGCTCAGCACCACCATTTGGAGTCTTTTTTTTTTTTTTTTTGAATCCATACCTTTAATCTCATTTTGTTTGCACTGGGTAAGACAATGACAAAGCCCAGTGACCCTTCTGACCCTACTCTCTCCCACCGCTCATCATTGAATGTACAGGAAAATGTGTTTGATTTTCTTCTTCTCTGAAAAGTGATACTTCCTTAAGGGAATTCAGAGTGCTTAGAGTTAAGAGAAGAGCCGGTTATGTGTTGTTACAGGCAAGCTGTGGGAGGTTGAAGCCCCGTGGTCATAGCTCCCCCGTGCTGAGCGAGGGTCTGTTTAAGGCCATTTGCTCTTTCTCTCCCATAAACCTTTTGTTGTATCTCTTTCAATATTCCCTGGTAAAGACATTTGCTAAGATGAAGAGCTGGCTGAGCAGCCGAAGGTCGAGATCTCTTTCCCCTTAGGGACTGTCCGTATGATCTCTGACTATATCTAGGTCATTGAAATATAAAATCTTGAGTTTTTGTTTAGCTGGGGAAGGGAAAATAATTTTTTGTCATATTAATTCTTTTTGCATTAAGTGGTAAATCAGTTTCTCAGGTCTGAACACATCTATAAGGGGGATAAACATTATCAAGCCATTATTGGATTCCATACACTGGCATCATTCTCATAAGTTGGCTCTTCTGTGTCTCTAGAATGCTTCTTATAGGTTCAAACCATGAGGGAGAATATGGCACTGTACCTGACATCCCGTTGAACAACATTAGTATGTAGGGTCTCTTGCTAGATTCCTACAAATCAGTAAGGGGGTTCAGGAAGAGAGATTATTTATAGATGGCAGAATTTTTTTTTTTTTTTTTTTGGTTTGGTGTGTATGTGTGTATATCTGGAAGAGAGAGTGTGAGAAAGAGAAAGAGAGATAGATAGATTATTGATAGATAGGTAGATAGAGAGATAGGCAGATAACACCAAGAGCCTAGACTCACAGATTACTAATAGCTGCCTGGTCATTATTCATAATCTACTTTGTCAAGCTATTTTAAAATACAAATCTCACCCTGCTATCCCAACTGGCAGAGATCTGAACTCTGAAGCAACCTGATAATTTTAGCCCTGCATTTGACTGCTGCATTTAATCTCCATTAAAAAGGCAGAGACCATCCCTCCCCCGATCCCCCTGCCACCCCATCAGAATTCCCTCACCACTTACTTTCCTCTCTGGAATGTCCAAGAGGTTGGGAAATCATAAATATTGATCTCGAGATGAGTGTATGAATATTCCTGAAGTTATCACAGCTCTCCAAAGAGAAGCAGCGCACAGACTCTGAGTTCTTTCTTCAAGTGTTTCAAAGCCAGTCCATAGTGGAACAGGGAGCCATGGCTTTTGGGAGCTCACCTGAGACATCACCACCTGGTTACCTGGTCCCCCGGGACTCTGTCTTTATGTAAGTGAAGACCTTTGGTTCTGGGGCTCACCCAAGTTTCTCCTGGCTTTGCAGCTCTCCAAAGCTTCACTTGGGGTGGAGGCTGAGGTCCTTGCACCAGCAGTGAGGAGAGAAGAGGGTACATGGTGCTTAGAGTCAGCAGTGCATCTCTGGAAACCTTCTGTGTTAAAGGGTGGCACAGCCATGGTGTTTTGCTCTCAACTTCCCCCAAACTATGTCTTTTTAGAGTGTGGGCTACTATCCAGGCTGTTGGTATGGCAGTGCTGTCCTAATGAGGGGGTGACAAGGACAGGGTCCATTCAAGACCCTAGAAAGAGAAAGGGCCCTGCAGCTACCTTTCGCCTCTGTAAAGTCCCCAAGGTCCTGCAGGAATGAGGAGTTCCATCTCCTTGTACGCAGGTGAGCATTGTGGCCTCTCTGTTGGGGACCTCTCCTCTGTTTCTAGGCTTCAGACTGAGGTCTAACTCCAGGCCACTACTAGAGAAGTTTTGGAGACAAGCTTAGGAGGGCTAGCTCCATGTAAGCACACCCTGTGTGAGACAGTGTAATCAAAGAAGCCCAGGCCATTATGGATTCCAAAGCAATGACTTTACCTTCACATGGGAAGGCATGCCTTTTTGCGTTGATAATAATAATTAAAAAATGTGGATATACAGTCCTCTTCATCACACAGTTCTTATACAAAATTGGTCTACCAAGAAACGTCCTCATGACTTTGGGACAGATGAGCACTACCAGACGGACTAGCAGATCCTGGAGAATACATACAGAACAAGGCCAGAAGAGGCCTATGTCATAGTCGGGGCCTACAGCCTTTATATGAAGTCTGCTATTGCCCATGAAAAACCTACGGCCTGAGACCACTTAGTCATTCTTTCCCGGCTTCTGAGCCAGCGACTGAGCCAGTGAGCAAACCTTAGTTAGGGTGCACCTAACAGCTACCCCATGTGTCCTCACAATCTGAGACTCCTGGTGACAGAAGAACACTTCTGAGGCAGGACTCTTTGCCTGAGAGGGACCTGATGGGCACTTTAGGTGTCTGCTTACGTAGGTATAAAACCTCACCCTGAAGCAGAAGAGGCCTTGACAGTTGTTGAGAGGCTGCCAGGCTCACCTGTCTGCCCAGATCTGGTCAAGGAGGCCTTAGTTAGGGATGGAGCACTGGGAACTCGCCTAGGCCTCAGGCTTCTTAACTGCAGTTGCCTGGGTTTGCTTTTCAGTCCTAGTGCATGGTGGGGGTGTGTGTGTGTGTGGACTGATGTCTCATCCTGTTCTTTCCCCTCCCACCCCTCCCATCCCTCCCACTCCTCCCACCCCTCCCACTTTCATTCGGCTCCCTTGCAGTCTCTTGTACTCAAGAGACACATGATTTGGGTGAATTTAGTAATTTTTAATCTTCTTATAGGGAGTGAAACTATTAATTACACTCTATTTAGAGTTCCTTTTCTATTTAAAATAAAGACTAATTAATTTTTAACACTTCAGCCTTTCACGTAATCTTTATACATACCCATATACCCCAGGAATGATATTTGTGTAGATCTCTGTGACTGTGAATATATTACATCTCTGCTCAAACTCCACTCCGTGTGATCCTTCAGGTTGAACCATGGTGACTTAGAAAACTCTCCTGGCCAGGGAAGGCTAGCTGTCTGAAGTTACTATTTTAATTTCATTTCAATCATTGTGCCACTTGCTTGCCCAGGACCCGATGAGACAGCTCAGAGTGGAGTGTTTGTCAATGTCTGTCTGTCTTCTGAGTCTTTTATCAGCTTTCAACACACATGGAAATTGCTCTGAATCAAGAGAGGCTGGGATTTGAGTTTTCAAATGACTTGTGAAATATGGTGAAAAAACAAAACAAAACAAAACAACCCCAAACCAAAACATTTTTAACAAGGATGAGGGAGCAAAGTGACTAAACAGTTACTGTGGCTTTCCTCCAAGTCTCAGGACCTGAGTTCAATCCTCAGGACCTAAGTGGTGGAAGGACAGAACTGTCTTCTGCAAGTTTCTATCCTCTGAACTTAAGACACGTGTACATGCATACACACGCATGTGCATGCACATATACAAAAAAGTAATTAATTAAGTAAGTAAATAAATAAAAGACCAGGACGTCCTAAGCCTGGTCCTGTGGGTTCTTTCTACTTCACGGGTCCCAGAGTCCCTTGTTATGTGGCCAAATGCCACTCTGGCTCACTGTGCACAGGCCCTATTTCTTCATTCTTCGCTGAGGTTGCCTTACTCATTTGTTATGTGTGAGCAAGAGAACTTGACATGGTGACCTTTAAATTCTCTAGCAGGGTATGATTAAAAAATAAAAATAAAACAAAATCAAGCACCTCTCTCCAAAACAAACAAACTGAGTTTGCAGAAGTAGCCTGGTGGTAGAAGGCATACCTCGAATGCTCAAGGCTCCGGCTTAACCCTCTGCAACCACAAAAACCCACCGAGGAACTACCCGCCCACCCAGCCAGCCACCCGACCCACCAACAAACCAACTACCAAATGAAACACCCACCTACCCACCCACAGCACCAGCCAAACAAAGAGCCAAGCCCAAGCAAGCTAAGAAGTCAGTTACTCTGTTCAGTGGGATCCAGTCTCCCTCTACAGCTGTCCTAGGATGTCCCCTAGGATGCCGCAGAAGCTCTGCTCTGTGATGTCTTGCTTGTGTTCCTTGTTCTGTGGCTTGGATGTTTGAGCCTGATCCACCTCCCTCCCCTCCCCCACATATTCCCATGTTGACATTTAATCCTCAAAGCGATGGTGCCAGGAGGTGGCAGACCCTTCATGCCTAGGATGAGCACCCTTTAAGGAGCCCTCCCTTGGCTCAGTGCTTCTTTCTACAATGTGAAGACAGACACGGAAGGTGCCCCCTCTGATAAATAGACTCCATTAGACCTTGCGTCTGCTAGGACCTTGATCTTTGTCTTTCCAGCCTTCAAAACTGTGAACGATAAACTTCTGAGAGCAAAAATGACTTATTTTCACAAATTTCCTTTATAGCAGTCCAAACTGACAGGCACACCTGGGTGCTTTGGTCTTTCCTTTTGTGGCTTTTTAGTTTCTTATTCTGTGGTATTTTCGAGAGAGAGAGAGAGAGAGAGAGAGAGAGAGAGAGAGAGAGAGAGAGAGAGAGAGAGAGAGATATTTTGGCTGTGAAGCTGTGAAGCCTTGACAGCTTGTGAAGGAGCCGTGGTGGTTTCGCTCTTTCTGGTAGCTGACCTGGGGTTTAAGCCACCATCCTTTGAGTGAGGCTGAGTGAAGTTCACACAGACAACAGGTAAAGGAACTCCCACATGAGTGAAACCTGAGTGAAAGGAGCTCTGTAGGAAGATGGTCTGAGCTTGACAAACTGCATAGGTCTGACCTCAAGAGTCCTGGTGCTGGAAGCTCAGTCCCCATGTGTATAATGGAGAGGTGAAACCTAGTGTGAGCTGACTGGACCATGGGGGTCACACTTTGCGAATGCCCTGAGGTATTTCTAGAGGTGCTCAGTTTGGTTTGGGGGAGAGTTAGGTCTCAAGTAACTGTATTCATGACCATGATGGTGGGTTGCTGTAAGAGGGCCAGTGTCCCTGTGCTTCCCACTTCCGTTCTGCATGGCTGTCATGAGAGTTGGCTTTGGGAACTGCAAACTAAGTCAACCCACTCTCGAGTACTTTGTTACAGCAGCAAAAACAATGTCTAAGGCATGTTGAAACAACCACAGCAAGTGAGGGCATCTGGTCACTCTGGAATTGCTGGTTTGTCTAAGTCAACCTTGGGCCTGAGGCTCTGAATGGACATTTGGCCCTTACTGGCTATAGTGTTGAACCTAGAAGTAGAGCCCTAGATGACACTAACCCCTAAATGATTCCTTTGTTCCTTTGCTTTTAGTCAGCTGGCCATGGCATGGTGTTTTCTTCTTTCCTCCCTTCCTCCCTCCCTTCCTCCCTCCCTTCCTCCCTTCCTTCCTTCCTTCCTTCTTTCCTTCCTTCTTTCTTCCTTCCTTTTTCCTCTTTCTTTTCTTCCTCTCTTCCTCCCTCTCTTTCTTTCTTTCTTTCTTTCTTTCTTTCTTTCTTTCTTTCTTTCTTTCTTTCTTCCTGCTCTTATATTTATTTATTTTTTCTTAACAGAGCCTGCTGCGGTGCTATGGGTGACATGCAGATTTCTCTAAGTCACCGCTCTCACGTCAGCTCTCTGATATACTGGGCAGTGTCCTTTCTGTGGATTCCCCACTAAGAGGACTGAGATCCCTCCCTGGGGTTGGGGGGTGGGATAAGATTCTTCACACATACTATCTATCTGCATTTGAAGTACTTATACCAGCTAGCTTAAGTGTTGGTTTTGAATCAAAACTCACTGCTGTGTGTTTATGGATAACATTGTTGACACACGCCTGGCCAGCTTTTGTGGATGAGGCTCTGGAGGGTTCCTAACTCACCCATCTTCTTGGTTGGCCTTTTGTGACAGCGATGATGGAAGATGTCATGTCAACATGGTCATGTCTTGCCTTTCTATTCATTGAACCCTTTCACTTGGGCCCAATAATCTCCACAGGTGTTGCTGGGGACAGTGTGGAACAGTTAACAATGCTGAGAGCTCTGCCCTACCAAAGCCAGTTGTCAGAAGTGAGCTGCATTCCCTACCATGCGTGCTCCTCCCTCTTTCCTGCTCCCCGCACTCCATCCTAACAGATCACTGTAGCCTGTGGCACTCTTCCCTGATCTAGGGGACTTCTCAGCAGAACTTGGCTTTGTCGCCACTTCCTCCTTTGAAGCACCTTGGGCCCCTCGATGGTCCATATCCCAGGTGTGCTTTTGGGTTTTTCTTGTCATTTTTCTTCTTCCATTCCTCCATTGGAGATTGATTTCCTTGAAGTTTTGAGCACCAATGCTTCTCTTCTTTTTTGAGCATGCTACTCCATGCTCAGGCATGGCACCTGCTGCCCTCTTTGAGCTAATGAAATCTCATCCATGTTCTCAGGAACTTCCAGGGAATGATCACTGGGCCCATGTCTGGATAAACAATAGTGGACCACTCTCAGTGCTTACAAACTTAATGCATGGCCAGTGCTCCTGACCCATCTATGGTTTTCCCTTCCTTCACGATGACACCACAACCTGTGTAGGAACACAGACCAGAAACCTGGATTCCACTCTCTCTTTAATTGACTGTAGTCATTCATATATCAATTCAACTACTCAAGCCTTTCTTGAACAAAGATATTCACTTCTTTTAGCTTTGCTATCCATTTTGTTCAGCTCTCCTTACCCATCCTTCCTTTCTTGAATTTTTATGGGGTTCTGTCTACATGGGACACTGCGTTAAGTACTTGAAGTAAAATGAGACATGCTGATCTTGCCTCTTCTTTGGGAGCTTACAGTCTGAGAAGGAAAACAAGTTTCAAATAAGACCTTAAGTAAGAACAGTTTAACCATCATCATTGTCAGCTTTTCCTTAAATACCATGGTCGCCCCTTAGTTTGCATGTCTGCCTCCTTACCCAGGCTAGGCATATGTATCCCTGGAGCCTGAATGATCAGGAAGGAGCACTGGCCTTTTGGAAATGCTGAGTTTTGTTATGGGTCCTGCTAATAATTACTCTGGGGCTCCCACACTCAAAGATGAAGGTCTCTTTCCCTCTCTTCTTTTCCCTTCTCCCTGGGTGCCATTATGTTGTAACATGAAGAGTCCACATAGTAACAGCATGGGCTAGAACATGGAGACCAGCATGAGAATCTCTTTCTATACAAGCAGATCTCTAAAGAAGAAAAAACTATGGCTGGCAGCTTGCTTAGTGAGCTCAGAGACCAGGGCACGCACTTCTACAGTTAGCCTGTTGGGCAGCGTCAACCTAAGCTTGGTGGAGGCTCCGCCTCCCTCTGGGCGTGGTCAGGCCTGGATCCTCTGGGCAGAAGCCCCCCTTCACTGCCTAGCACCAATTCCATTGACACAGTCATTCTTGTTAAAGCCCAAGACCCCTTGAGTTCTTTAGGTGATTTTACCTAATTTTTCTCTCTGAAATGCATTAATTTTATTATATGTGATACATTATATTAAATTTATTATATGTGATTTTTATTGGTAACACACCTTTAAAAGCAGTGTTGAACATTACAAACAATGTAACAGTATGAATGGGCGCCTCCTGAAAAGTGGATTTTTCCTCTGACCGATGCTGCAATCTTCAGCCCCTCGGTCCCTTCCCAGCGCAACTACTCACTCACTCACTCACTCACTCACTCCAGTCTGTTTCCTCTTCCGTAAATAGTCTGCCTGTGCCCGCAGCACAGACGCAGATATGTCTGTTTATACCCACTGTTCTGAATCTGGGTTGTTTTCACTTAATGTGTTCAAGCTATGGTTCTCTCTGAGCTGTGCGCACCACTCTGTTTTCTTCGAAGCTGTCTGAACAGCCTGGTGGCCATACTGGATACTCTCAAGAAACACACCTGCCTTAGTTAGGGTTTCTATGACTGTGATAAACACCATGACAAAAGCAGCCCGCAGAGGAAAGGGTTTATTTAAGCTTATATGCTTCCACATCACAGTCCTCAACTGAAGGAAGTCAGAGCAGGAACCTGGAGGCAGGAACTGAAGCAGAGACCATGGAGGAGTGTTGCTTAGTGGCTTGCTCCTCATGGTTTACTCAACCTGCCTTCTTCTAGAATCTAGGAGGACCACCAGCTCAGGAATAGCATTACCTATAGTGAGCTGGGACCTCCCGCACCAATATTAACCAAGAAAATGCCCCACAGGCCACCCTGGTGGGGGCATTTTTCTCAATTGAGTTTCTCTCTTTCTGAGTGGTTCTAGTTTGTGTCAAATTGAGAAGAAACTAGCCAGGACAACATCCCTTATTTGCCCTGTTCTAGAGCAGTCTCCCAGCTTGAGACCCACAACACAATAGGGGGAGAGACTGACTGTTCCACAGGCCCTTAGCTCTCGGAGCATCCTGGGGGCTTGAAGGCATTCACTCTGTCTGTCTCTATCGTGTTCCTTCATGTGAGGAAGGTAAAGGCTCAATCGATAACAGATGGTTCCTATCTGAAGATCACACATTCCCTTCATGACCTGGTATCCAGGGCCACAGAATCCCCTACTGAAGACATCAATTCTACCACTGAAGCCTGCAGAGGTCTTTTCTTCAGGTCTGATGTCATGAGGGTGGACCATGCCATGGATTTGCACATCACTAGTCATGAGGATGTGCGAGGAGATTTCTGTGGTGGTGTAGTGGGGGTGTGCATAGTCTGGATCAACAGCACACTATGTGCAAGCTTCTTCTACAGATAGTGTCAGGAAACCCAGTTATCTGCATGTAGAAGAATTAAACCAGGTCACAGTCTCTCATACTGCATAAAATCTCTTCTTCCCAGGCCGTAGGAGCTCCGTGTCCTTGACTCAGCGCCACGCTTCTGACATTGCTGTGTGTGCTGTCAGTCCTTTGGTACTGTGGTACTTTGATATGGCTACTCTGATGCTCAGCAGCAAGTCATCGTCTCCCTTGCTCTCAGTGTTTACTGGGTGCCCAGGACCTGAGGCCATCTCTGCCTTTTACTCCTAGCTTGTCCCTCCTCATCTTTTAAGTCTGTTCTTCTTTACTATCTAGGTCACCCCTCCTCTGCTTTTACAGGATCATCATGTGTCCCAGTTATATGAAGGTCACATGGCATCCCTGGTGCATACTGTGTACCTGTTGTATACCACATTGGAATATAAGTTGCATGAGCACAGGTATATGCTCATGCATATGCACCTTGTTTCTGTTCTTCCTCAACATAGTGGGCACACATGAGGGCATGCACTTGTGAATTTGCTGTTATCGATCATCTATCTCTCATCTACTTGTCATCTGTCACCTATCTTTCTTTCTATTATCTACTTATCACCTATCTATCATCTATCTACCACCTACTTATCATTTATCTATCTATCTTCTATCATCTATCTTTCTATTATCTATCTTTCTATCATCTACTAATCTATCTATCATTTATTTATCATCTATAATCTATTGATTTTTCATCTATTTTCTATATCTATTTATCATTGATCTATCTATAAATTATTTATTTATCATCTATCTATCATCTATCTTTCTATCATCTAACTACCTATCTATCATTTATTTATCATCCATTGATCTATCATATAGCTATTTTCCATATCTATTTATCTATCTATTATCTATATCTGTCTATATATCATTTATCATTTGTCTATCTATCTATCTATCTATCTATCTACCTATCATCTATCTAACTTTTTATCTACCATCTATTTAATATCTATTTGTCTATCTGTCTATCATCTCTCTATCTGCTGTCTATTTATCTATCATCTATCATTGTCTTTCTATCATGTATCTATCCATCCATCCATCCATCCACCCACCCACCCACCCACCCACCCACCCACCCACCCATCCATCCATCCATCTATCTATCTATCTATCTATCTATCTATCTATCTATCTATCTACCTATCTTCCTATTTATTATCTACTTATTATCTACCTATCATCCATCTGTCTCTCTCTCTCTCTTTATCTATCTATCATTTAGGATTCCAAGTCAGAATGCTCAAGCAGTTTCTCAGCAATCAATATGTAAATCCTTAGATGTGACTCTTCTAAAGCCACTAGGTTATGGCTTTTATTAATGCAAATAACCCTCACAGAATTAAAATTCACAATATTAGTTTGTGCACAGTGAGAAATCAATTAACTATAGAGGGGAAAAAGGCCAAAGCTTGGTGAGACTAGAAGAGTATTTATTCAACAAGAAGGATGACAGGGGACAAGATGGGAGGAGGAGGAAGGCCCACAGATGCAGAAAGTTGCAGAAACATCAGGATGAACCCAGGGAAGAGGCGTCTCCAGCGAACCAACGGGTGCAAGGATGAAGGGCCATGCCTGTTGTGTTGTGTAATTGCCAATAGCAGCTAGCCACTTGGATCAATAGCAGCTTTCCCCAAAGCTCACTTACGGTACTTCACATGGAAGGAGATACTGGAGTGCGATTCCAGGTGTGATTTGTATTCCTTGTAGTGAGGACAGCAGAGGTCACTCGCTTTTCTCCAAGAACTGCAAGTGACGGGAGGGAAGAGGTACTCTGTTGGGTCGAGTTTAACCACTACCTGGTAGCAGGCGTGTTTGTGCCTTTGCAGTTGAGATGCAGCTGGTGAGCCCTGTGGATATTGTTTGTGCTTCATCTGCATTTATCGAAATCGACACTGTTTTGCATCTGAGAATTTTTTTTATAGTTGTTTGCAGAACTGATCATAAAATAACTGACATATGAGATTGGAAAGCTTTTCGAAATAGAGTGGAGGGATCTATAGGTGAACAGATGGTGTTGAACGATCCAAACAGATAATTCCTCCGTGAGTTAAATAACACCCACTTGTTTATGTTTGCATAGTGCTATATATTTACATATAAATATATATTTATATATTTAGATTCCCTGCGGGTTTTGAAGTTAAGAGTTTCAAAAGGAGTAGGCATCATTATGGAACTGACTGTAATGTTGACCTCTGATAAGAAAGGTTGGTTTTTTTTTGGTTGAGTCAGAGATCTTATAGTGAGTCTGGGGGACCCTCTGGAATTTAATTTTTATCTGTTTTATTTAATATTCTTTTAAGGATTTATCTCTTGCCAGGAAAACAAATTAAAATAAATGAAAAACAAACAGACAAATAAAACTCTCCTCTGGGCGCTTGACACTGGGTTTACTGCTAATTTGACCTGCCTTGTAAGTCATGAAGGCAGTAATTTCCCTTTATCTACTTTTATATTTGTACATGTCCAGTCCAAAGAGTCATGGACATTCTCATGGCTGAGTTGTCTTTTTCTCATGGGTATATGGAGATATATGTTTATGTATGTAAAACTAAGGTATTCACTCTTTTCGTTGGCTTTTTTTGTTTTTGTTTTTGTTTTGTTTTTGTTTTGAGACAGGGTTTCTCTGTAGCCCTGGCTGTCCTGGAACTCACTCTGTAGACCAGGCTGGCCTCGAACTCTGAGATCTACCTGTCTCTGCCTCCTGAGCACTGAGATCAAAGGTGTAAGCCAGCCCTGCCTGGCATTTACTCTTCATTTAGTCAACAAATATATTTTAAGCATGTTTTTCCAGGGCATTTTTCTGCATTCTGGGTAATGAGACAGGTCAGTTCCTACTATACCTATAGCCCATTCAAAGCCACAAATAAAGCTATCCTTTCACTCTGTTGGACTACCATACCCGTCTCTCAACAACTCATGGGATCTTATACATAGTGTGCCAACAATCTGCATGTCACATTCGATTAATATAGCACCACAGAAAAACCTTTCCCCACATCATCCTGGAGAGAGATGTGTGCATCAACCTTCCCCACGGGAGGTTAGACTCAGAAGAATAGCCTCTGTAGGCCTCAGTGACAGATTTGATGTTTCGAGAGTCTACGGACACCTGGCCAGGAAGCAAGGGTGTGACTCTGGGAGGAACCTCTGCTGTCCCTCAGAGGGATAGCTTCTGCTGTCCCTCGGAGGGATAGCCTCTGCTGTCCCTCGGAGGGATAGCCTCTGCTATCCCTTGGATTCTCTTCCTCCTCCCCTCAGGTGGAGGAACCTGGTAGAGGGATGCAGATGGAACTCGCTTGAGCTTCCCAGGCCATTGCCCAGAGACAAGCATCTGTGGAGTAGCTTGTCTAAGAGGTGTCACTGTGGTTTTGGGCTGGGAGAGCTCAAGAACAACATCATTGTGGGTTACATTTCCTGAGAACATGCAGTGAGCTCACTCCTCCATCACCAGAGCTCACCTTTTTCTACAGGGGTGTGACTCACGATGAGCCATGATTTCAGCAAGGACAACATGGGATGCAGTCTCTTCTCTCTTCCCCCATTTTTTTCCTAAGTCATGTACTAGGAGAACCCTGATGCTGTGAAAACTACCTATGAAAAGTTCCCTTTCTTATTATCATTTTTCTTTTCGTTTTAAATAACAACAACCACCGATGACTTCATGGATCCACTGGGCAGGTAGATGGAGGAACCCCTGCCCAGGTCCAAACTCTGCATCTCAGTGATCTTCTTGCACAGCTAAAATGGCCATTCTGTAGCTATGGGGATCCACTTAGCGCTTTCACATCCACTGTCAAATACAGTCTTAGACACTCACAACTAAAGACAGAATCCACTGTCAAATACAGTTTTATACACTCACAACTAAAGAGAGAAAACACGACAGAGTTAAAACTAGAAAGACAGTTCTTTCTACTGTCTTTCCCACCTCGTGTGCCCCTCCCCACTTTCTACCTGTTGTCAGCCATGTATGACAGCATCCTCCGTCACCCTTCATTCTATACTGCACGAACCTGCAGACGTCATAGGCTGGGACCCTCACCTGGGGGAGAACATGCTTCTCTTCCTTTTTGAGATTGGGTACCCTCAGTTGATTTTGTATACGCTAAGTCTATCTATTATTTTTGCCGATTCTACGATTTTACTTTTCCTTAGAGCTGAATAATATCCCGTTTTATAATACATCAAGTTCTCATTATCCATCCTTCTGTTGATGGATATCTAGGTTGATATGGAGCACTCTGGGTATATGCTCAGGACTGAGAACTGGGTCATCTGCAACGTATTTTACTTTTCTGAGGAAAATGACTTTCACAATGGGTGGATTAATTTACACCCCATCCCTATAATAAGTGTTCCTCCCCCCCCCCATGTCCTCTCAACATTTGTCGTGAGATTTCTTGATGACAGCCATTCTTACTGAGATGGAGATTCTTTTGTTTTTTATTTGAAGACTGGTTCAGGAGGCACGGGCAAGCAGACAGTCAAATTCATTTTCAAGTTCTCTGGGTGTGGTCACTGCTGTCAAAGAAGGACAGGTTGCTAGGTACCCTAGAAAGTGGGTCAAGCAGCCTCTCTCCGCCATGTTGAACTAGTTGCTTCTCTTCCGGTGTCTCTGCTTCCTCATCTGTAAAAGGAGTCACCACAGAGCTGATCTTGTAGGATGCCGTGTGGCAAAATTAAGCCAACGTGTGTAAAATGCTTGACTCGGCTCACCCCCTTCTCTTAGGTTTTGAATGTCTATCCTCTGCTATGGTTTGTGGGAGAGTCTGTGAGGCCCAGGGAGAACTGTGGAAAGCGACCAGATTCTTCTTGATCTTTGCACCGAATGGGTGTGTGGCTGAGGGCCCAGATGCAGCTGGCCCATTGTTGCGTGGACCGCCTCTGTGCTGGTTGGCCCACTCCTCTCCTCTCACCTGGCGTGCTTTGCTGATTGGGGTATTGAGCATCTGCGTCTGCGCCTGCGCGCTGAGCAGGCAAGAGGCAGATCTAACTACTGAGATTCAGGTCGCAGTCTTCTACAGTTGTTGCATGGCTAGTAGACCTTGTCCATTTCACTTAGCAGATTTCTAACTTTTTTTTTTTTCTGGACTCTGGAGGTAAAGAGTTTGTACTCCAATTTCCTTCGATTGTTATTTTTCAATTGCAAGTCTTCTATAGGATATATGCATTTTGAGCATTTTGAGTATTTGGTTGACTGTTGTTTTATGCATCCAGGTACTAGGCCACCCCAGTATTTATTTTTGGGTTTCTTTGAAGCACGTTGTCCTGGACATAGACACATCAAACAGCCAGACCCATACCTGTTCCCCCATCTCTCCGCAGGAGCCCTTCTCATTTCTTCTATGGGTGATCCAGATAGCTTAGAAATGGGGTTTTGTTTTTTTGTTTTTAATTTTTATTTTTTTTAAGAATCATGTTCCATGTATAAAAGATCTTCTAGCAGATCCATTTAAAAGCTGTCCCTCTTTTCTCCACAGTAACTTCTCCATATTGTGGTCACACACAGCAACCTTGGGATCACTCCCACTAGTATGCTCATAATTTGACTCCAAATAAAGTGATCTCGGGTGAAGCACTGGAGAGAATCTGGGGTGCCTTTTATGCCTCTGTGCTCTCTGACTCCCACCGGGGAGAACTGCTAGTCACAGGCTGTGCCAGATGCAAGCAGACTCTCAGGGAGATACAAAGTTACACCACTTGGCTTGCCTCCTTCTCCTTTCGGACGTTTTTGCCGGTGGCTCACTCTCCTCTGCGGTGCTGACCTATCCTGAAGCCAGAGCAGAGACAGCCCTTCCCAGGATCTGTCTATGTGTAGTGACCTGTCTGCTCAGAGGCCCAAGAGCTGTCCCGCTGTGATTCATGTTGGCTCAAGTACTGCCAGATTTCTTCAGCCCAGGCTCTTCGCTGGCATTTCCTCCTCAGGAATTGTTAATAGCACTCTGGTTTACCAGAAGGAAAAGAGAGAGCTGAGCACATTTTTAAAAAAATGTAATTTGTGCAAAGGATCAGTTTTAAGAAAAAAAATTGGGACAAGGTGTCACTGGAACTCTCCAGGTAGAAGAGACTGGCTTGAATCCACGGAGGTCCACCTGCCTTGTCTCCCAAGTGCTGGGATTAAAGGTGTGTGTTGCTACTTCTAGTGAAGTTTTCAATTTTTATAAGTATTTATCCTGAAAAATCATCTTACTGTAAGATCAAGTAGTTATACGTTATGGTTGCCCACTTTTTTTATTGAACAAATATTAGAAGCATGACAAACAATTCTTCAGTAGTTTAAACAGTTGATGGTGATAATTTTTCATAATAAAGTTAACAGGGTAAAATTAAAAGGAAATAAGGGGTGAGAGAGAGAGAGAGAGAGAGAGAGCAGAACACCATCTACCAGGCATCTTGGACTAGTTACATTGACTGAGTACAGCATTTGTCCTCAGCTTCCTGGCAGTGGAAAGAAAAACTCATTATTAGGAAGGAGACAGCTTCTTAAGCCCACAGGAGTTCAGGTTTGTTCCGAAAGGAATTTCTCTGCAGGAACAGGGAATGATCCAGTGCACAGAACTTACAGAGATCCAGAGGTAGATTTCAGCTTCTTCTGAAGAAACCTGGGGGACGTGACAGCGAGGCTGAGGCTGCAGACGCTAAAGTGGCTGGAGAGATTGCTTTCCAGGGGCCATGCGAGCTATAACGTCATATAACCTCAGAGCCCCAGCACAGCAAATCCTTCAGTGAGCTCTGCCATGATGCTTAGAGATTGTCTCCTCTGATGAGAGCCTAGAAAAAAATTTCTTCTCTTGGTTGGATAAGGCCAGATCTACTCTCCTTGAAAACCAGACAAGCAGATGGTGGGGACTGGCATCTTTTTTTACAAAGATGGAGCAGTCCAGCCTGCGCGCTCATTCAGGTGGAAGCCGCCCAGCCTGCACCGGAAGATGAACTGCAAATGAACCAGCCGGGCAGACCGAGGCATGCTGGGAAGCAGTGATGCGACATCCCCAGAATTTGGGCCAATGGCGGATCCCCAGAGTTGTGCTGACAGGGCCCCAGAAATAGTTTTGGCTTAGGAGCCACTGTGAGCAGCTGTGACCAGGCAGATTTTCCAGCCATGGGAAAGCTCTTTTGGACTCCTGTGGTGCCTTCAATGTGAGAGGGCCCATCCACCAGGATGAATTAGCTGTGAACTGCACCCCAAATCGCCAGGAGAGCTCACTTACGCTTCACCTAATTTCCCATCGAACTGTTGAACCACTAGTCCTAAACAGGCATGCTAGTTTAAACAGAAACTTAAGTAACTTTCCTGCTAATCATTCTGCATTAGGACCATTTTCACCCTTGTGCTGACGTAGTTAGTTCAAAGCTGTGTTGAGCCACTGTTACTCTCCAGAGACAAAGACCCGATGATGCTAAGTATGTTCCTTGGTACCTTGAAAATTATCACAAAGACTCTTTTTCTCCTTCTGGGATTTATCTACGGTCACAGGAAGTATTAAGTTAAGTTTGCCTGTGTCTATGCCCATTTCTGTTTCTTTTTAACAATAGAGGAAGTTTCTAGATTTTCTGGAAGAAATGAGAGTGTATTTATGAGTTTTCTGTTGTAGAGGCACAACACCCAAGGCAAGGTAGTTAGTTATAAATGAGCAAAGGTTTCTCTTGTTTGTGACCCTTGACTTGTAGGAAGGCAGAACATCATGGTGTGAAGAATGAGAGAGCGTGTGTGGAGCAGAGATGCTCCTGTTGTACATGGGACTTGCTTCCTCCAGCTAGGCCACACTTCCCAAGGCTCGTACCATCTCCTACCAGACATAAAAGCTAGCAAACCCACCTTCTGTCCTTGGCCAGCATCATCACTGTGGGCAGCCTCATCCCTTATGAAGTTGGTGCACCAGCCCATCATGGGCAGCATCATCTCCTACAAAGGTGGTGTACCACCCACTGTGGGCAGCAGTATCATCCCCTACAGAGGTTGTGCAAAGAAGTTAGCTAAGGGTGTGCCAGTGAGTGAGGCAGAGAGTGAGCCAGTGAGCAGCATTACTCCATGCTTTCTGCTTCAAGTGCTTGCTTCAGCTCCTGTCCCAACTTCCCGGCTGCAACCTGCAAGCTGGAAAGCTGCCCCTTTCCTCCCCTAAGTCGCCTTTGGTCAGAGTTTGATCACAGCCACAGAAAAAGCCTAGACCATGTGACTTGCAGCAACTGTGTGACCCATTTATAGGATTTGGCACATCACTTGTTGGCTCCAGTTTAGTCTTAAATCTATACGGGAGACAAAGTAATACTTCAATTAAACTTATATTTTCCTGGTAGATACCGATGTGTTTTATGTAGACCTTATGCTACCCTCCAGCTAAGTTTTCTGATGATAAATGGTGCTGTTCCTTGCTGGAAAAGCTCATGTTGGCAGATGCAGACAATAACAAAGCTATCCAAACTCTCAGGGAAAAATGCAGAGGGTAACCTTTTTGTCCGTAATTATTCAGAGAAACTTCCCTAATAGTTTGCACAGTGATGAAGCCCAAAATATCAGGTCCGTATCATCTTCCACATATGTATCATGAGATGTGTTGTGATTAAGCTCACTAGGTTGTCAGTGACCGGGTCACGGGCTCAGCCTTCGTGACCACCCATTGTAATAGGCAGCCCTAAGGAGTGTCACATAGGAGGCAGGTTCTCTGTCTTCTCCACAGCATGAGGTGTTTACTGTCATTTTCCTACTGGGACAAAGGAACTAGACCTGGGCCCTTTCCCTGGGTCATGGAGCAAACATGAGGCAGGGAGGTTGGGGGGGGGGGGCAGGCAGCACAAAATGCTCTGCTCATCAACTGTGTTCGAGAGCACTTCCTGTTCTCCAAGTGCTTCCATTCATCAGTTTCAGTTCCTGGGAGCTGCAGTGCTCAGAGGCTGGCATTGTGTGAGAAACTGAGGATAATTTTGTATCACATAGTATAGTTTTATATAGACATAGGATGAGACCCACCCGGTCCCTGTCCCCAGATGAAAAGTGCCCCTTCCTCCTCATGCTTTTAGGCCAGTATTCCCTGTGAAGATCCACCATGCAGACATTCTAGGGATGGTTCTGTGTTGGAGGTCCTGCATTTACAAGTCTCTGGGTATGCTGGTTAGTTTTTTCTTTTTTTTTCCTTTTTCTCAACTCGACATAAATTGAGGTCATCTAGGAAGAGGAAGCTTCAAACTGAGACAAACGCCCTCATCCTATTGGCCTGTCGTAGGCCTGTGGGGCATTCTCTCGGCTACTGATTGTAGTGGGAAGGAAGACCAAGGTCACTGGGGACAGTGTCATTCCTGGGCTGGTGATCTTGGGTGGCATAAGGAAGCAGACTGAGCAAGTCGTGGGAGCAAGCCAGTAAGCAGCACCCCTCCATGGCCTCTGCATCAGCTCCTGCCTCCAGGATTGCTGCCCTGAGTTCCTGTACTGACTTCCCTAGGGGGCAGGGGAGGACTGACTAAACTGTGAGCAAAGAGAAACCATTTCCTTGCATCTGGTCATGGTGGTTTATCTCAGCAAAACACGGCAAAGTGGTGACTTGGTACTGTGACTTCAGAGGCTGTGGAACTAGGTTCGCATCTTCAGGACTCCGTGACCTTGGGGGAAATCCACCCAGCTGGCTGGCTCAGCTCCATCCCCTGGAAAGGGGGAGCATTAAATGTTTTCCTAGTAGTGTTTTATGTTCCAAGGCAATCTCTTGGCAGCTCTGAGCCTAGCCCAGAAAGTAGTCCATATAAGAATGTTTGGGGGCCACTTCTGTAAATGCTAACATTTAATAGAGTGCATTAGTTGGCTGACTGAATTAAGTTTTGAGCAAGCTTATTTGATACTTTTTCTTTCTTTCTTTATTTTTTTTTAACATCCATGTTGCCATAGCTGTGTGGTGTTCTCTCAAAATGGGGAAGCCATAGTAAGAGAACCCGGCCCTGCATCTTGTACTGACCTGCCACATCATAGCCCTCACACTGGCTTCTGGGCCGACTTTGAAAACTCACCTTCAAGCTTTCTTGCTGAGTAAATGAAGTTGACTAGCACTGGAGTTGGGATGCAAGGGCATTCTTTTTCTTAATTCATTGAGCTTTTCTTAAACACACACACACACACACACACACACAAATAAGATTTGATAATTTCATGTAATTCCACAATGTATTGTGATTCTATTTATTCCATTTACAGCCCTGTCGTAGACACTCCCACTTCTACTGACGTCCTGCCTCCCAACTGGGGCATTTGTTGGTGCTCACACATTACAAAGCATATGAGTTGAGAGATAGTTATGTGCCCTGTGAAAGACACTCATGGAAGAGAGGATTCTGTCAGATTGAAATGTTTCAGTCCATGGCTCGAGGCTCAGGGAGAGACACCCTCCTAGCTCTGAACTGAACCTACCTTATGCTGAGTCTCTCCATCTGTCACAGTGATTGCCAACCTTCCTGATGCTGCGACCCTTTAGTACAGTTCCTTCTGTTGTGGTGACCCCCCAGCCATGAAACTGTTTCCACTCCTACTTCATAACCATAATTTTGCTGCCGTTGTGAATTGTAATGTGAATTAATATCTGACATTCAGGATGGTCTTAGGCAACCCCTGTGAAAGGGGTCATTCGACCCCCAGAAGGTGGAAACCCTCAGGTTGAAAACCACTGATCTATCTTCTACCTATTTGGAGGTGGGTGTGGCAGGTATCTGGGATATTGGGAATTAATACCTTTGAGTTGTACTATTTTTAAGCCAATATTTATAAAAGAAAAGCTGGACCAGGGCCCCTCATTGTTCTTGGGGAGATTTCCTAGTTGTGTTATTTGAAAAGCAAATGTGAAAATCACTTAAAATGTGAGGAGGATCCTTTTCTAGGAAGCCTTCCATTCAAAGCCATTCCTATGAAGTTCTCTGAATAATACATCATTTTTTTTCTCAGAACAAAACAAACAAACACCCCACCTTTTTGTTTAGCCCACAGAGAGGAAAGTCTTTATCCTCAGGAAAATGTCTTAATAAAGGTCTAAACTGTCAAGTTGAGACCGGACAGCACTGGTGACAGACTGTGTGAGGTCACACCACTATAGACTTCACTTCCATGTGAGTTGTCTGTCAACTCTCAAGGTTGATACCAATGCCACTTCTCCAGCTAACCTGCCAGTCATTCATCTGTACGCATGTACATACGTGCTGTTCCAGTCTGTGCTGTGGTCCCTTCCCTGTCTCTGTCCACTGCAGGTGCTTGCACCTCTGCTAGGAACCTGAGCTCTGTGGCTTATCAGATCCTGTGGAGGCGAGGCTTGTCCACCTGAGAGCATCCACTGTCCTCTCTCAATAGAGTGTCTAGAGCCCATTTCAAATCTCAGATTCTGAGACAGTATATTCTGTGGCCAATGGGTATTCCTTTGTTATCACTAAAAATGCATGCAGAGTTGGTTTGAATCTGTTGTATATTAGTAATATAATTTCACTTTAAAAATTTTTTAAATTAAATTTACTGATTTTGTGTGTATGTATGTTTTGCTTGTACATATCTAAGTATACCATCTATGTGCCATGAATATGAGTGTTTCATGTATGTAAGTGTACCATGTGTGTGCCAGGTGCTTACAGAGGTCAGAAGGAGAGCCTCAGATCCCCTGGGACTGAAGTTACAGATGGTTGTAACTACATAGGTGCTGGGACCCAGACCCAGGTCCTCTGCAGGGATGGCAGGTGCTGTTAATTGCTGAGCCATCTCTCCAGTCCCTAAGTTCACTTTCAAACTGAATAATTTTTTGTTTTGAAATTGCTGCTCCTCCCTCTGTTTTGTGTGTGTGTGTGTCCTTGATTTTTTTCATGACTCACATTGTTATCTTTATGATCTTCATTTAGTCTTATTGTACACTGGCATGCATGTGTGTCTAACTTCTCCAGGGAACGGCTATATGTGTGACAACCAGGACTCTCTGCCCTCAGGAAAGTTAACAATTCAGTTATGAGGTGTCAGATGGGACAGTAGAAAAATAGACTAGTTGATTCAAGAAGTGTTCTTTTTCTCTCTACGTCTTAAAACACATACACTTTAGAAGTACCGTGAGTGCTGGCCATGGGACAGAATCAGAAGCCTCTGATTAGAAAGGGCAGCTTGGGTTTTGTCCACTTGGCACTTACACAGTGTTACAGGCCTGTAGCATCTTCAAGGAGATGTTGCTGGATTTTCTGATACTCCAAGCAGTTTCTAGGGCAGTCGAGCGGGTTTCTGGTGTAGTGGAGGTGTAGAGGGGCGCTAACAATGAGGATCCTGATACAAGACCCTGAAATGAGGCTTGATCTTGAGGGAGGAAGAGGGCTTGTTGCAGATACCATGAAAGGGTGGATGCCAGTAGTGGCTAGCCGATGTGGGGGAGGGGAGGGAGCTGAGAGGATTGCCTAAGGACTATTGCATTTGAATCGTTTGATTGTCCAGTCTTTTCATATTGATTAGAAGGTGCCCGAAAGGGTACCTACTGCCTGCGGGGCAGTCGGAGGAATCCTAGGTTTCTGTGAAGAAACTGTGTTCTGCTGGTCTCCCGTGGAGTCCCACGAGACTGGGCTGAAAGGAGGCCTTGGGCCAGAAAACCCTGGGTCTAGAGGTTTCTAGAATCCTAGGCTGGGTCAGAGGAGCCAGGGGTTGTCATGGCAAAAGCTCTCCCAGTGTGCCAAATTCTTGGCCTTTTCCACCGCTTCCTTGGGAGTGAAGGCCCTCTTGGAGACTGCTTGCTCATAAGCAGAGCCTTAGGGCTCAGCAGCACTTCCCAGGAGCCTTTGGGGGAAGGTCTCCGGGGAGAGTTGCTGGGGTCTGCTGGAGGAGATCACTGACCTCCAGAGCCTCTCACAGCTAGCTGTAAGCCACCAGTAGGCAGGGCAAGGTACTGGCCTTTGTTTTCTGCCTAGAAGCTCTGAGGCCCTGACTGGCAAGAGATCATCTGCCGCCCTGGGAGCCTGAACTCTGTACATTTAGGCCAGGAGGAACCCTAGGAGGAGTCTCTCATCTCCTGTGGCTCTCTGGGTGGCTCTCTCTAGTTCTCTTTTCTACCTCGATTTCTTTCCCCTCCTCCTTCCTTCTTGTCTTGTTTGGTTTCCTTCCTTCTCCCTCCCCCCCCTCCGCCCCCAGCCCTCTCTTTTTTTCCCTTCTCCTCATTAAGTGAGGAGCACTCACCAGGGCCCCACAAGATTACCTCCTCTCCTCCCTGGGATTAAGAAGAGATGCTGTGACACTTTGTCTCTTCTCTTGCAAATCTCTATTAAATAAAAAGGATTTCAATGTAACCAGGTAAAGCATTTAACAGTTTGTTTGTTTATCCTAAGCCTTTCCTCCTTTCCCAAGGTAAACTTGGTTGCAGTCAGCTTCCTGCACTTTGCACACATACTCCAGTGGTTCTGTTATGTGCATTCTTATGCTTTTGAGTAAAGAGCTTTATATGTACATATCAGTACATAATTTTGATGCTTTTAAACATTTACATGGAAATCACTTTCTGCATATATGTGTGTGTGTGTGTGATTCAGTTCTGTTATATACTTCATATTTTACTTTTTAAAGTTCCTGATATCTTTATGGGTGCATATTTTCTGGCTTTTGAGTCTATTATAACGAATGTTGTAATATCCTCTTGATTGTCTTAAAATCCATCCTCCTCATCTTTGGATAAGGTCTCCATAAATGACCCAGGGTAGTTTTGAACTGGAAACCCTCCCATTTCCCCTCCCTAGTGCTAGAATCCGAGGGACGCACCAACAAGCTCATGTGAGCTTCGCTGCATCTGTCTTGTGCTTCTGTGTGAGAGCTTCTCTTGGGTGAATACCCACAAGTAGAATCACTGGACCGCAAATGGTGCCAGTTTATAATTTTATAGAATACTGCCACTGTGCTCTTCGGAGTGCATGCTCCAGGTCATACTTCCTCACCCCACCAGCAGCAAGTAGTGTCAGATGTTATATACCTGTCTGTCTAATGGGACAAGAGAGATACAGCAGTGTTGCTTTTATTCGAGTTTCAGAATCCAAGCGGGTGAGCAGCTTCCTATGGGGCTCCTGGTCACTCAGGTTTCCTCTGTAGACTGTTTTCTCTGTGGACCTTCTGTTAGCTTTCCTGGCTTCCATCTACGCATGATTCCTTACCATGAGGAATCAAGTAGAATTTCCTTTGTCTCTCTTTTTAAAAGGATGTGTTTATTTTTTACTTTATGTGTGTGAGTGTTTTGCCTGCACGCATTTCTGTGAACCATGTGCATGCCCAATGCCTATGGAGGCCAGAAGAGGGCACTGGATGCTCTGGAGTTATAGACAATTGTAGGCCATCATGTAGGTGCTGGGAACTAAGCCTGTGTCCTCCTCAAGAGTGGCCAGTGCTCTTAACTGCTGAGGCAGTTACTCTGTCTCCCCAGACAGAAGCAGAATTTCTTAGGGGTAAATGTCATGAGTAATTTGTAGGTAGCAGCTAGGCTGTGTTGACTTCTGTACTGTGGATAACCATGAGGGGCGACCTTAGCATCAGTTGCTGGGGGAGCTCGTGCCCATTCGTGGACTAGGAGAACCTTGGATTCAGCATTCCTCTCTAGGACCATTTCCATAATTGAGTATGATCTTTGAGTGGTTTTCTGAAAAATCGATCTGGTCTTACATCCATGCACAATCATACTTTGTTGTGCTTATTGCAGTTTACTCCTTCGAGAACAGTGTTCATCAGTCACTGACACAATGTATCCTCTTGCTTTGTTACATAGATGAATGGATGGTGGATTGATGGAAGTGGGAAGGACAGATAGGCAACAGTTGTAGTTATAAAAATTCTACAGGAGTCAAGATTGGTTGAGTTTTCCCTTGTCTTAAAAAAATAAAAACATTAAGATGTGAAACATAAAAATGACTCTTTTAACAGTTCAATGTTTTTTTTCTTTGTTTTTGTTTTGTTTCATTTTGTTTTGTATGAGACAGAGTCTTACTCTGTCGTCCTGGCTGTCCTAGAACTCACTGTATAGACCTGACTGGCCTCAAATTTAAAGGGAGCCAGCTGCTTCTGACTCCCTAGTGCTGGGACTAAAGGTCTGTGCCACAATGCCTGGCCAAGTTAATGCTTCTTTAATCTTAATTCTTCACTTCAATGGCATCTGTTTCTTGCTTCTCTATTTGGTAACTCATTGCTCAGTCATAGCTACTGAGAACAACTAGGCCAGTTATGATCCAAGTATTGGATTAAAATGAAATAAACATCGAAAAATGGCACAAGCAACTAAAAGAAAGGTTGAAGTAAAGGTAAATGTTTTTGCCATGGATGTTGCTTAGATGCCCATCTGGTGTGTTAAGAGCTTGTCTCTCATCAGTGAGAATGTAGTGGTGATCCCAACAAAAAGAAATTCAAAGTGCACTGGATTTCAGAAGGATGACTGGCAGGTGCCGTGCTAGCTCAGGTGGACTTGTCTGATGCTCCGTTGGTGAATCCAAAGCAACCTCTCCCACTGATTCTTCCTTTCTTGCTGCTGTGGCACACACACACACACACACACACACACACACACACACACACACACACACACTCACACACTCACACACTCACACACATACAAATGCTAAAAATACTTAGCACTCTGGAATTCAGGTCTTAGTGTAAGCTCTCTGAAGAGAATGAGGTCACTGTGGTCTTACTGAAAATGTTTGTGTGATGAAATTCTTGGAAAAATGGCTTGAAAATGTGATGATTTTGAAACATTTCATAAAAACTTGATGTCAAAAATTGAGCATTCAGTTTGAGGCTTAAAATATGTCCTGGGCTGCTGGGCGGAGGGAGGGACTGTCTACTAGCAATGCCACTGGACTCCTTGGGTCCTTGATGAGGAATCTGAGAGCCTGAGCAAATCCTGACCTTCTTCCTGGGAGGCTGTGTTTTTGGTGGCTCGTTTTAAAATCATTTTGTTTTTGGTGTAGTTTATATACTTGGCCATTTAATTTTAATGTGACCCAATTTTATTTTTCCTTGTTCTCCCCCCCCCTCTCTCTCTCTGTGTGTGTGTGTGTGTGTGTGTGTGTGTGTGTGTGTGTGTGTGTGCGCGCATCTGTATGTGGTCTATCTGTACATAAGCTTGGGGGCATCCTTACCTCTGCTTGTGTGTGGAGGGCCTGGAGATCAACTTTGGATCTTCCTCTACTGCTTTCTATCTTATTGTTCAGACACCATCTCTCTCTGAACCTGGAGCTTGTCATTTAGCCTGACTGGTTGGCCAAGGGACGTAGGAGTTTGCTTCTCTCCATACCCCTAGAATTAGAGCTACAGATGCATGCCCCTGACTTTGACATGGTTTCCTGTTTCTGCAGAGCGAGCTGTTTGCCCTCTGAGCTGTCTTCTTGGCTCTCTTGCCCAAGTTCTTACCGTGCATCTTGTATTCCTTTTCTTATTGGGCAGAGACCCAGGACGCTGGGCCACTCTAATGCTCATTACTCAAGATATTTATTTCCATTTTAACTCACTGTCAGCGGAAGAGCTCTTCGTTTGACTTTAGTGTATTAACTAAAGGGCTTCACATCTTAATGTTTTTATTTTTTTAAGATAAAGGAAAACTCAATCAATCTTGGCTCCTGTAGAATTTTTGTAACTGCAACTGTTGCCTATCTGTCCTTCCCTCTTTCATCAATCCACCATCCATTCATCTGTATGTGCACATGTACATACATACATACATACATACATACATACATATATACATGATCCATCCATCATCCCATCCATCAATCATTCATCCACCCAACCATTCACCAGTGTCGATCCAACATACATGCATACATACATACATACATACATTCATTCCAGCCATCATAATACCTACGTACATATATACATTATCCATCCATCTATCCATCCACCCACCAGTATCCATCCACCAGTTCATCATCATCCACCCACACATCCATCTATCCATCCATCTTCCACACGTTAATCACCCATCATTCATTCATCATTCATATATTGTCTATACATCATTGAAGTGACCTAAAAATTGTGCATATTAAGAATTTTAGGGGCTGGAGAGATGGCTCAGTGGTTAAGAGCACTGACTGTTCTTCTAAAGGTCCTGAGTTTAAATCCCAGCAACCACATGGTGGCTCACAACCATCCGTAATAAGATCTGATGCCCTCTTCTGGTGTGTATGAAGATAGCTACAGTGTACTCACATATAATAGTAAATAAATAATTCTTTTAAAAACAACAACACAACAACAAAAAACAACGAAAAAAGGAATTTTAGAAACAATTCTCTTTTCTAAGAGACACTGATGTAAGAGCATAGGGCTCCTAAATAGCAGTCATACAGAGCAGAGCTCCCGTAAGGAATGGTAGTTTTAATATCTATACATCTGTAATATTAGAAACCCAGATCAAACTAGGTTTGCGCCCTCTGGCTTCAGACAGACTTTCCTCTATATCTCTATTTTCAGGATGATGTCCCATTTTAGGCCTCATTGGCTTTCGCCTTCCCGTTGACTCCATTCTTGAATGGTCTCTTTCTTAGAGCGGGAAACCTCACCTGCTGGAAGCTCTAGGCCTATGCCACTCCTTTGTTGTGAGTCCAGAGAATGATTAGACCCAACGCCCCCCACCCCGTGCCCCATGATTCCACAGTATCACCTACATTCTCAGTTACCCATCAATCCACAGAGTCGCCGACATTCCCAGTCACCCATAACTCCCTTTCTGCTTTGTTACAGTCTCATTGCAAACCAGAAAAGGCTAGAAATCATCAATGAAGATGACGTTGAAGCATACGTGGGGCTGAAAAACCTGTGAGTACTCACTGCATGCGTGAATTACCTCAGAGACTTGTGTTCTGCTGTGGTCAGGTAGGTAAATTTCTAGTTGCTCCTAACATGAATGCCATCATGTATTTTTTTTTTTTTTTTT
>NW_022196913.1:63598142-63641649 GCF_008632895.1 Mastomys coucha
TTTTGTAGCACAATTGTGGATTCTGGCTTAAAGTTTGTGGCTTACAAAGCGTTTCTGAAAAACAGCAACCTGCAGCACATGTGAGTAGAGCCATCTCTTTGCTTCCCAGGACCCGATTTATTCAGTATTTTTCTCACTCTTCTTTGTTTTCTTTCTATGCCAGCTCTAAACCTCCTTCTTAAAAGTTAGTATAGCTGTGATAATAGCTTAGGAACATTAGCTTTGATTCTGTTTGATTTCTGAATGGCTTCAGAGGGGTACTTAGAACAGCCTGTTTATTTCCTTTCATGAATTTCTGGGCCATTTCCATCTTGGACGGAGTGCTGGGCCAACGGCAAGGACTCTGATGTGAAAATGATGTCCTTGTACAGAGTCCTTGATTCTTTCCCTTGGAATCAAGACACGCTCCCTGGAAGACATCAAGCTAACTAATCAAGACGCTGACTTGGCCTTGGATGGTTTAAGAAAATAAAAATTACTATTGCTTTCCCCTTTATAATAGGACCATTTGAACATTAATTTTCTCAACAGCATGTGACATGGATTGATAAAAATAGAAAAAATAAATTTCAATCACTGTCTATGCCAAAGCTCCAGGTAACTCTTAATAGGAGCTGCTTTTCTTCCAAGTCCTGTTTGGTATTTTGTTGACTGAAGGCATTGGAAATGCAACAAATGAGAGTTGTTATGTGAGTTTTTGGTAAGTCCCTCGATAATGAGTTATGCCAATAAACGATGGCCTCCCTGACATATCCTATGAGACAGATCACCTGAGAGACAAAAATGTCCACAGCCCCGTCCCCCAAGCTCACATTCCCTCACACTGTAAGTTTCCAGTGGGGATCTTCTGCCGGAGGCCTGTTACCTGACTCTTATTGACCAAATGCTCTTCGCAATGATAACTTCAGCATCCCACAGTTTGCCTGCAGGTTCTCAACTAGACATTTCACTTGCCTAGATTGAAGTCTGTATTCCCAAGACATGGGCAAAAATCCAGTCTGAGAGAACTCTGGAACTTAACCAGGTGACTAACTCCTCACCGTGTTCTTAAGACAGGAACAAAGGAGATCAAATTTCTGCCATTGCTATCATCTTGTAGCATCTGTCCCTTTCCCCTTCCCTGGGGACAACAGTTCCTGGCCTGACTTCCATGCTGGTTATGAAAGCACTCACTGTCTCAGAGCAGCCTGCCTGGATGATCAGTGGAGATGTGTTGATACTGCCGAAGACCTTAATTTCATAAAGTCATTATCATGAGTTCATATTTCATACATGACAGGAATGATGAAGCCACTTTCGAAGATGTAAAACATTCTGCAAAACCAGGATAAAACTCGGGGCACATTTTAAAACACATTTTCCTGAAGCCCTTCTTGACAGCCTGTCTGGGCCAGTTTGCTGGGCAAATGTGACGTGTGTGTAGCTCGTGGTGGCGCAGCCATGACAGCAGAAGAAGAATGGAAAAACATCCCACCACAATCTCTTAGAAGTAATCAATGACCTCAATAGTTTCATTTTTGAATTTTTATTACAGATGACCCTAGACCCAAATCATTTAGCAGTTGCATTATGTATGGACTGATTCCTCAAGGGATTGATGCTCCTGTTATAATATGAACAGTGGGCTGTGGCTAATTATAATTTTATTGATAGTCCTATGTGTGTATGTGTGTGTTTGTATGTGCACACACATACACACATAGGGCTATCAATAAAATTTCAATTAGCGGTGATAGAATAATTTTAATGGTGTTCTAGCTTCCATGTCCAGCTTACATTAAATCATGTGTCTGCCTCACTCAAGAAGGATAGATATTCTACACAGCTTCCTTACCAGACCACAATCAGGATCCAATAATTGACCAAACTTCAAACACTCTATAGATGTGTGTAGCTACTGTTAAGCAGTATGACCCAATGAAAGTAGGCAAGCGTTCACACAGCTGTGAGGAGAGGTGAGATACTATGGAGCTTCACACAGCCACATGAAGAGAGAGGCTCTTCCTAGCCACAGGATAGTAGTTTGCCTTGGAGGGTGGTAGGGATGCAGGAGGAGTTGGCTCTAGCATCCGCCTTCTGTCCTAGCCTCTGCTTGGGACTAAGGACCCAGGGGACCACCTTAATTTGCCTGAATTTTCTGAACTCAAATTGCACTGACCTGGGTTATCATCAGCACAGTGAGGTGCACATGGCTAATGATGAAACGTGTGCTAGAAGCTGTCTATCTGTAGCCCGAGGCTGGCCCGAAGATCCCTCTGAGCTCTCCTACCTATGCAGAAATGAATGGAGGAGTTAGAGAAAGGAGATGAAGGGGTTTGCAGCCACATAGGATAAACAACAGTATCAGCCAACCAGACAACACCCCCCAAGCTCCCAGGGATAAAACACCAACCAAAAGCACACATGGAGGGACCCATGGCTCCAGCTGCACATGTAGCAGAGGATGGCCTTGTTGGACATCAATGGGAGGAAAGGCTCTTGGTCCTGTGAAGGCTTAATGCCCCAGTGTAGGGGACTGCCAGGGCAGGGAGCTGGGAGTGGGTGGGTGGGTGGGGGAACACCCATATAGAAGGGGGGGATGGGATAGGGAGTTAAATTGGGGAGGGACAAGAAAGGGGATAACATTTGAAATGCAAATAAAGAAAATATCCAATTAAAAACAAGGGACAGATGGGAGTGTTGCACTTCAGGCTGTCGGGGACCTCACAGGAGAGACCTGCTTCATCTTTGCCTCAGTTGGCCTGGTCAATGTTAGCCTAACACCGCCACCATCCAGAGCTGAGCTCTGAATGTACAGCCCGGTGCCTCTAATTGCTGCCCAGCCCCTAAAGCCCCCGGGGACTGTGAGAAAAGCCAGCATTTGCGTTTTCCAGGGGCTTTGCCGAGGTGCTAATTAGGCTCTTAGCAAAGTCTTACAATCAAACAGTAAGAGGATTGTTGATTTTTTTTTCTTCCTTCTTCCTCCTTTTTGGCTTTTGGCCCCATTCCTAAGTATGCTTCATAAAACTCATCTTGTTCTTTGGCCCGTAACCCCGAGCTGCACTGTGCTGCTGGCAACCCAACCTAGCAGCTGCTTCCAGGGAGGGCAGCGCAGAGAGGGCGGGGAGGGGGCGGGCTGGATGCTACGTAGGGCAGAGCAAGCTGATGGGGGTGGGGGTGGGGGTGGGGGGCTGCTACACAGGGCAGCGCAGAGCTGGTGGGGAAGCGTCCTCATCCCTCATTTTGTTTCTCTCTCCCTCCTGGTCTCTGCTTTTCTTTCCCCTCCCTTTCCCTCCCTCTCCCTCCCTTTCCCTCTCTTCCCTTCCCCCTTCTTCACCCTCCTTCCCCCTCCGTTTCCTTCCCTTTTTCCTCTTCCTTCCCCTGCCCTCCCCTTCCCTTTCCTTCTCCTTCCCTTCCCCTTTCCTCCTCTCCATCCCTGCCCCTGTACACCTTTTATTTATCTTAGGGGAAAAGAACAGATTTTTTTTTCTTCTTTTTTTCAGAAAGATTGGGCTTTGTGATGAGTATGAACATACCTGAGCCTTAAAGACAGGTGGAGCGTTTGGATGCGTTATGCTCCACAGAAACCATTCTTAATTCATGTCCCCCAAGAAAAGACTTGCATGGGCATGTCTGACAACTTCCTGCTGGATTATATTTTCATCCGGGGTACCCTTTTCTGTAGGCGAGCACACTGCACTAGTGTGAATGGAGAAGATGCAAGCTCACAAGGCATGAGAGCCTCCTGTGGGTCAGGGTTCAGGAGGGTGGGAATCTCCCCGAAGGCCACTCGTTCTAGAGTCGTGAGAAGCAAAGTTTCCTCCATTCACCAGCTAACCCTGTCAGCCTGTGAAGTAGCTCCTACAGAGGACTGAGATATCATTGGCCTGACAGCATAGTGGCCTCAGGTACAGGGCAGGGCCAGGGTAACTGCCCCTAGCAGAGCTTCTTAGACACCTACCTGCCTGCCTGGGCCGCGTGCATGGGGTCTTGGCTGGTTCTGTGCCTGTGGCTGTTTGCTTTTACACTCTTGTTGCTTGTCAAAAATACCCGTCCAGAGGCTCAAGAACTTCAAGTAAATTTTAAACAGTAAACAAATTCAGCTGCCAGGATCATTGGAAACACTCATCTACACTACAAAAACCACGCATATGGAACATACCAGGAAATTCATAAGTGTTTTCTTTTTTTCTCTCTCATGGATAGAGCATTTTCTGTTGGTTGCTTTAAATATAAAGATGCTGTGGTTTTTTTTTGGGGGGGGGAGGGGTGAGCTCACAATAAAGCCTGACACATGCCCTGTTCCCCAGTGTTCGCCCTGGTCTCTTCGTGGACGGTCCCACCAGGCGGTTTCCGTCAGCAGGGGTGTTCTTTCCCGGAAAGACAGTTCAAAGTCTGTGTAGTCCAGGTTTTGTTTGTCACATATCTCAGAAATGTTCAAGATACTCTTAGTTTTAGAACCTCTTTCCCCCTCCCCCTCATGGGCTTATAATATGATATTTTATTACTTGTTCCCTCCCCCAATTAAATGTTCAAAGCATTGGGAGCTCAACTGAGCGGAGAACAGGACTTTCACATAGACTTTTGTGTGAAATGGAGATATTAAGAAGAGACTCTGAGAAGCGTAACTCTTCTCTCATAGTGCATAAGAGCTGTAAGAGAGGCAGGGACCCCAGGAAGTTATCTTTTCAGGTAAAAGACACAATTGGTTCCAAGTAAGATGGGTACCCCCAGTCCAGGAAACAGAAAGTTCTGAAAACAAAAGCACTATCTGAACATATCACTCTTAAATCATAATCTTTAAAGTTACACTTAATGTATCTGATTTCTTTCAGTAATTTCACACGAAACAAGTTGACGAGTTTGTCCAGGAGACATTTCCGCCACCTTGACTTGTCTGACCTGTAAGTAATGATTTTGTCTGATATTTGGGAGGAAATTTTCAAAAGAAAGCATAGTTAAGTATGGGGCCGTTTTTCTGAATGAGTACCATTGCAAGTGTATGTTGCCTCAAAATTATTGAAAAATGTTTTCTCTAGCTTTGTCTCAATTGGGTGATTACAATCTCGGTCTCCTTTATACATGTCATTATGATCAGCTGAATGTCGTTTTCACATAAATAATTTATTTTCTAATAGAGGAAAAAAAAACCAGCAGGGAGTTTTGTGCTAAAGTAGCTTTACATTTCATCTCATCTGGCTCTTGTTTTATTCAAGCCCTGAAATAAAGCACATTCGTCAAAGAGGAAATTACAGTGGATAAAACACCCTTCCAACTTCGTCCGTCAGCCCAGTATAGGCTTTGGTAGAGCCAACCCTGGCAGGAGTTTATTCCCAGACCCACCATCTCTGGGAGCCGTTCTTTTGGGTTCACCCCTCTGCTTGATATTTATCCTTATGCACTTCAACCCATCGGGAGCCATCTTGCTGGAAATAGTTGCATCCATCAGAGTGGGCAGGCAGGTCTAGTCTCTGAGGGTAGTATACGTGTGTGTGTGTGTGTGTGTGTGTGTGTGTGTGTGTGTGTGTGTGTGAGGGGGGGGTAGGACTTTGGTCTAGCAGATTGGAGAAGAGTGTGTGGTGGGGAAGCTGATCCCCAAATTAACACTTCTTAACATTAATTAAGAAGAAGGTGGGTCCACTAGGTTAGGCGCTCAGGACATGACATACTTGGTATCTTCCTATAAAGAGGGTCTTTCGCTGCGTCACAGCATACAGACACCCTAGTGGAGAGGTCACACTGTACAAGCAGGAAGAGGCTGGGGTCACGTGGTGAAAGTCTTGACCACTGGCAATTATTCCGAATAAACTAACTTTACTTCCCCAAGTTATTTTACATTTATACTAGTTACATATTTCCTTGGGTATAGTATGATATCTATAATCTTGTAATATTCAAAATATTTTATTCTACCTATTATGAAATATAAATTACATAGTCATTAACATAGTAAGCTTAGTACGCTGTAGAATGCTTTGTCTGATTGTGTCTGATTTGTACCCAGTCTCCTTCCCAGCTTTCAGGAACCACTGGCCTGCACCTTATGTTTGAGAGGCCAGTTTAATCAGCTCGCACATGTGATTGAGGACATACTTCTTTTATGCTTTTGGCACTTCTAACACAGGAAGAGGCGAGATACCTCAGAGGCAGTCATGTGATGCAGAGCAGGGTGCTCCGTGTGAAGGTGTGGGGTGCCACTGTGTGAACTTTCCTGGATGGATTAAAAATTAGATGCTTTCCAATTCATGTTTCGAAATTCCACTGGCAGCCTTGTTCACCAGCATACTCACTAGGCGTCGACCATGTGCGAGTTACCTCTTAGAACGCAGGAGAGAAGTCTGTCTAGGATTCTGTGCCTTAGTGGGAGAGGTGGGTGCCTAACCAAGTCAGAGGGACCAGCTTTCTGCCAGGGCTGCGTGGCCATGGAAACACCATGGGCTTTATCATTGAAACATCTCTTCCATTTTTCCCCCACTTAGCTTATTTGATTATAGCGTCATTTTAGAAAGACATCAGCTATTTGTATACTCAGAACTCTAGGAAATATCTCGGGAAACTTGAGCTTGGGCCAAGGGTGGGCCTCTTTTCTGTCTCACAGTCCATGTCTCATAGCATCAAATCCTATTTTGATATTGGCGGGGTACTTGGAGATGGGTGAGCAGATACAAATTAAACCAGTCTACCATGACCACACTTCTCCCCATGAAACTCACAGAAAAGTCTCCAGGGATCTCTGAGATTCTTAGAACGCAATCAGAAAACCACAGGAGTAAATGATGTTGCAAAGCCAGGTCCTGTCCTCAGGAAATCTTAAGTATTGTGGTTAGTGCTAGGCAGTCTATGTAACGATTGAAAATGGCCTCATTTAAGGGTTCATTATCATAAATGGGATTCATCTTAAATAGGCCACTGAGCATTATAAATAAGCATTAAAGATTTTTTTTCCCTGTGGTTTTTGTTTTCCTTCACACACACTTCCTCCTTCACCCACTGTAGACCTAGGAGTCCAGACAGCATGGCTGAGGGCTGCCTGGCAGTGTCTTTCTGCACCTGTCTGTCCTGTGTAGATTGCTCAGCCTGAGAGCCCAGTGTGCCATCCTTCGAAACCCTCTCTGGGTTGAGGAGAAACATATATATCCTCTGCCTCTCTCCCTTCCAGCTTCTGCCTTCAGCTTTTTTGCTTGGATGAAAAGGCCTCGTGGGGGGGCACAATGCAGAAGGGCAATCGAGAAGGCCTCGTGGGGGGGCACAATGCAGAAGGGCAATCGAGAAGGCCTCCTGGCTGGTACACCTCAGCCTCAGATCCCTATCTCTAATTTCATTTTCAGTGGAGACAAAATGATTCTGTTTCTCACTCCCCCACCTCACCCCCCAGCTGAAGCAAGAACTCTGAAGTCTCTAGCCTGGTCAGAAATAGGATATGAATGCCTCTAAAAAGCCACCATTGGCATCTCCACCTAAGTACAAGAGCGGCACCTCCCCCATCATGAGATGCTCTCTATCGTGGCTCTGTGTGTTCAGATCTGTTTTCCCAAATGTTCTGCAAAGTTTTGCGTCTCTCTGCTATCTTTAGCCTCTGCCGTTTTGTTTGCACATAACAGCAGAGCAGCAGTTATTAAATAACGGGGTGAATAATAGGCACTGTCATGCCATCAAAGCGGGTGTGACTTTCAAAGGTTGGCGGCTAGCACATACTCTGCCTGTGATCGTTCCTGAACGTTAGTGAAGCTGAAAGGCAAATGGGAGCCTGACTGGGCTGTGTTTCTGTTCCTGTAGGATTCTGACGGGCAATCCGTTCACGTGTTCCTGTGACATTATGTGGCTCAAGACCCTCCAGGAGACTAAATCCAGCCCCAGTGCTCAGGATTTGTACTGCCTCAACGAGAGCAGCAAGAACACGCCCCTGGCAAACCTGCAGATACCCAATTGTGGTAATTTATTTTTAATCAATGAGTTCCAGTTGCTATTAATTATTCTCATTGCCTTGGTATGGTAGTGGGTCTGGAAGGCTATCACCACCCAGACTTCACAGTGTGTCGTGGATGTCTCTAGCGAATCAGATGTTTATGTGCAGTGCGGAGAAGCCAGCTGGGAACACCTTTAGCGAATTTTCTTTCCAAGTAGAGCATTGCTTCTGAATGACTGATGTTAAAGAACATGAAGGGAAAGTGTATGGTTGATTCTTTTGTTGCTTTGTCTGCCCGTCCATCCACCATCCATGCATCCATTCAATTCTCTGCTTCTCCAAAAATATCCATGAAGAGTACAGCCCTTCCCAAGTCACACACACACACACACACACACACACACACCCCACACACACACTTGATTGGCATGTAAACCATGCAGAGCGAGAACCAACCACAGGGCGCTGAAGGAGCCCTTGCAGCTGAGGTAAACGTCGTCTAAACCTGCACATCCATAGGTTTCCTTGCTGTGGCATGCTTCAGTCTCTCCTGTCATGGCTGGCTGCACTCCTGCCTGCTTGACCCCATGCCTGGGATCAGCCTCTACTCTCCCCTCCTGTTCTTCCCAACACTTCCATCTGGAGAGTTTAAAAAGACACCTTTGGACAGGACCCAGCTCTCAGCGAGAGCTCATGTCCTGCAAGGAGGAAGAGCAGGGTCGCAGTTAGGATTTTCCAACCCTGCGATTTATCTCTACAACGACACATGTGGGCATTATTCCTTCATCAAAATTTTAATCTGTTAGTCAAACAGTTGACAAGCTCACAAACAATTCTGTTTGCTTTTGCCTGGTGGCAGGTGACAAAGCAGAAGCATTCCATGTAGTAGCTTGTTCGTGTCTCCAGGAATGTGTATAACCATTGAAGGCCCACTTTTATTTAAGAACGACACCATTGCTGCTTACTCTTAAGGAGAATTCAATAATGATAATAAAAGATAAGGGCTTGTTCTTTACTCTGGAGGACCTTAGAAGACAGCACTCACTTGTCACACAGATTTTCCTGTCGCAGATAGAGTCTTGTGCTCTCATTGTGGGGGAACTTCACTTGGTTCCCTCGCCTGCTTCCCTCAGCCTTCCTTGCCAGCCAACAAACAAATAGACAGACAGACAGACAGACAGACAATACTACCACACCAAACAACTCCTACTATGTGTATATACGTGGCTGTTCTGCACATGTTAGCACCACTGAGAGAAGCTGCCTAGAGGGCGAGAGAGTGCCTGTTGGTCACCTGGCCATTTGGCTTGCACCCAAATCCCCACAGCTGCTCTGGCCTCCTGTCCAGGAAACGCAGAACAGAGAGAATTGTGTGACACAGGCCCTTGTCCCACAAGCTGCCTCTGAATGGGTGGCTGCTTTGTCCTTGTCCGACACTAACTCTTAAATGGCCATGTGGTCTTGACATGGGTTCAGAGGGGACCCATCGTTGGTGTGCTGACATTGAGATGTGGACAGAAGAAATGTTTGGAGTAAACAGACATTTATTTTTCTTAGTCTGCCTGTCTTCAGAAGGAGTTAGAGAAAGGATTAATTGAGCTGAGGGGTTTGCAGTCCCTTAGGACAAACAATATGAACTAACTAGTACCCTCAGAGCTCCCAGGGTCTCAACCACAACCAAGGACTGCACATGGAGGGGTCTGATTGTTCTGGCAGCATGTGTGTAGTAGAGGATTGCAAAGTCGATCATCAATAGGAGGAGAGGACCTTGGGCCTGTGAAGGTTCTGTGCCTCAGTGTAGGGGAACGCCAGGGCCAATAAGTGAGAGATGGTGGGGTGGCAGGCATGGGGAGGGGGGAGGCAACAGGGGTTTGTTTTTGTTTGTTTCTTTATTTTTTGGAGGGGAAACTGGGAAAGGAGAAATTTACATGTAAATAAAGAAAATATCTAATAAAAAATGTGTTTTAAGGGTTTTACTGGTGCACACTCTTTGCACATGCTACCACCAGCCTATCTGAGGACGTTTGGTCAATTGTGTGAGGTATGCGCTGTGAGCAAGTTCTCTTTGTACTCTGCGTGCTCACTCTCATCTCCCCTCCCCCCTCCTCTGTTAGTACTCTTCGCTTCTGTAAACAATTTCTCTTCTACTTTTATGTCATGTACGTGATTTTATGTATCTATGCAAAATCCCAGGACCAGAAAATGAGAGAGAACACAGACATTTGTGTTTTTGGACCAGCTTGGTTCACCACACATGATTATTGGTCAGTTGCCCCCCATGTCCCTGCAGGTGAGGTGCCCTCAGGTTTCCATATGCCTGGAGGCTTTCCTTGTTCATTCACCGTTGGTGGGCACCTAGGGCGCTTTTACAGCCCAGCTCTTGTGAACAGAGCAGCATGGACATGCCAGTGTCTCTGCGATGTGTGGACTTGGAGTCCTTGTGTAGACACCCGGGAGTGGTTGAGCTTGGTCCCTCGGTGGTTCTAATGCTTGGTTTTCTGAAGAGCCTACCTAGAGATTTCCACAGTGGTTGGCGACTTTACATTTCCCCTAGCAGTGCCTGAGTGCGTGAGTGCGTGAGTGCATTCCCAGCCTCACCAGTGTTTGTTACTGCTCATTTCCTTAATGTCTATGAACAGTGTCTTACTGTCTCTGATTTTGGCTGGGGCAACGTAGTAGGTGTGTTTTTAATTTGCACTCATGACTCTAGTGAAGTCGAACATTTTTTTCATCCTGTCACTTTGCTGAAAGTAATTATCAGCTCTAAGAGATTTCTGATGAAGTCTTAGAGACAGTTCACCTTCTTGCTTTCTTGTTTGTATCTATTTTATTTCCCCTTCTTGTCTTATTGCTTCAGCTAATACTTCAAGCACTCTATGAGAGCGAGTACTCTTATTACCATGTTAGTGAAAATACTTCGGGCTTCCCCCACTGGGTATACTGTTGGCTACAGGTTTGTGCATGTAGTCTTTAGTGTGTTGGAGTTTACCCTGTTCTTAGCTTCTTTGGGACTTTTGTTATAAAGCCATGCTGGATTTTGTCAAAAGCCATTTCTGTGTCTATGAAGACGATCTGAGATCTCTGCCCTGGAGTCTACTTCTGTGATGTATTACATTTGCCGAGTTGCACATGTTGAGCCACTGCAGTGAAGCTGACTTGGTCAAGGTGAAAGGTCTTTTGAATTTGTACACGTATTTGGTTTGCAAGATTTTACTGATCATTTTTGCAGCGATGATTGTCGGGGAAATTGGCTATAATTTTTCTTTTGTTATTGTTACTTCTTCACTGGGTTTTGATATCATGGTATTCTGTCCCCCCAAAAAGCATCTGTTAAAGGATGGCCTGCTGTTTATTGAGAGCAGGGTAATGGAGTCCTCTAATCCTACTACGTGGGGACTTATCTGTCATTCTATGCAGTAGTACTTCTTTTATGAACTTGAGTGCACTGTGTTCAGTGTGTTACGTGTTTCAAGTTGCAACATGCCCTTCATGGATTAATTGCTCCCCTAATCAGTATGAAGTGATGGTCTTTGAATCTTATGGTTGATTTGAATCTGAGCCCATTTTCTCATGCATTAGAACAGCAACAGTTGCTTGCTTTTCAGTCCCATTTGCTTGGAATTCCTCTCCCAGACTTTCACCCTGAGTTAATCCTTTCTTTGACGAAGACATGTACTTCTGGGGGCAAGAAATAGATGGACTACTTTTTGGTCAAGTCTGATGGACTATGTCTTTTGATTGGAGTAATGGACACAATTGATAGTTATAGTCATTGCAAACTATGCATTCCATCTTGTTCCCCTTTTTGGGGGGTTGTAGTGTTTTGAAGAGTTTTGCATTCCTCCTCTGTGTAACTGCTGTTCGTGTGGTTTGTTCTTTCCTGTAGCTTGTTGGAAGTGTTTATCTTTCTTTTCAGCCCAGAGGGGTCTTTAACCGTTTAAGCTATCTTCTCTAGGAATGGCTAAGAGGTCATGATTTCCTTTAGATTCTTTTTTATCGTGGAAAGTTTCTCCTTTAATTATAAGATATGGTTTTGCTGGATATGGTTATCTGCGTTAACAATTACTGGCTTTCAGAGTTTGAATTATATCATGCTGCACCTGCCTACCTTTTAAGGATTCTGTTGAGTATTGACTATTGCAGTGAGCTTGCCTTTGTATGTGACTGGATATTTCTATCTTGCAGTTTTCAATACATTTTCTTTGCTCTACATACTCAGTGTTTTAACTATAAATTTGTGATCTTACCTCTTCTTAATGCCTCTTGCACTAGGGTTGGAATTTCTTTCAATAGATTTATTTTTTTGTGTGTGTGTGTGTTTCTTTACTGTGGCTTGGACAGCAAGAATTAGTTTATTGTTTGTTTCTTTCTTGTCTTCTTAAAATTTACATCATTGTTCCTTTTTTTGGTGGCTGTATTCACCATGTTCAGGAGAAGACTAAGTCCGAATAGAGTTGAGATCATGGTATCTCTGTAGGATTTGTATTTCGGGCTTGCAACTCTATCTTTAGTTTTCCCTGAGTGCCTACTGTCTGTCCTAAGTCAACCTGCTTAGAGCTGCAGCTTCTTGTGGCGGTTGTGTGCCTCCCTATCCCTGTGGGCTTTGCTTGAGGACACACCAGGCTTTCTCCCTGTGGCCCCAGCTTCCAGTTCTGTGTTGTAGAATTCCCTGCATGCCCATGGACATAATCTTAGGTCAGACCCAGCTCCTACCACTGTTTCTACTGCTCCTGTCTATAGACCCTACCCAGGTAGCTCAGGTCTCCTTTCTCAGTGTAAGTTACACAAGCATGTTCCATAGCATGGCATGGGATTGGACACTGTAGGACAATTTTGGAGAGTGAGTTTTTCTGCCAGGAGGGATCTAGAAATTGAAGTGAGGCTATCAGGCAAGTACCTTAACCAACTGAGCCATCTCAGCAGTTCCAAGCCAGCTAATGAAATGTTTGAGATGTTCAAGAGGGACCCTGTTATGAGAGGGCAGATGTTTTACTTTTTTTCTGCTGGACTGGGGTGAGCGGGCCTAGTATAGTAGTTAACATCTTCGATGCTGTCTTCAGGATACTAGGCTCAATCTTAGAGCTACCTGAAGGTCCTATTGACATGTCTGTTCTTGTCATATTGAAGAGGGTCTTGTTTCTTCTTTTAGTTAAGCCAGGAGGCAAGGTAGGAGTTTAGCACCATTACTATTAACAGTCAAAATGAGCAGCAGTACTATGGTAATGGTCCCAACCTGCAGAGAATGAGCATACACTTATGCAGACTGAGACACAAACTGTGGTCTGTCTCTCTACATGACCCCTTAATCTTCAAGAGAATGGTCATTGAATGACACACTGACTCCTGCAATTTCCACATTAACTGGATAAGGGGTGCAGTGAACTGGGTTTCTGAAGGACTGAAATGGGTGTTATACATGTTGCCAAAAGAGAGTAACACTGCTGGGCTGTGTAGATTCATCTTCTGTGGGGGTGGGGCAGGATCAAGGAAGGTCGCCTCTGTGCTGCGTAAGCTGGTGTCTTAAATTTATCTTCCCATTGGACCTTTTCTACAGGAGCATTGCAACAATTTCTTCTGCCTAACTCGGACTTACACTTCAATTTTTAAATACTACAACTATGACTTATTATCTGTGAGGAGGCATCATCAGAAAGTTAACAGGCATGGCGATGGATGGTCTGTTCTAGGTAAAGGGTAAGGTTAGGAAAGGCAGCTTATCTCCAGGTCATATCAAAGCAGCCCCCCAGCTGTGCTCACTAGGAACCGGTCATTGTGAGAATGATAACCTTGTAACAAACATAAGCCACAGGCTTGCTTGCTGCTGGAGGACCAGGTGGCTGCGCCATAAAACACCCAGAGCAGGGTGGACTGAAGCCACACCTGCCTGTGGCTTCTTTGTTAGTCACAATGACAATTTCCATTTTCGAATCTTCCAAATTTAGTGTGGGGACTCCTTACAGCATTGTCCACACAGTAAGGGTGTTGGCGGCGAGGGTCAGCAAGTGTCCGCATGTGCCTGGGAGGAGAGGTTTGCTCTCTGAATTAAATCTATGCCAGTGATTTGTTTACATGACTGACTTTTGGCTTCAGCTACCGTTTGTAGCATGTGTCTGCCTAGAGCTTGGCAGGAGGACGGCATCTTATCAAGATCAACATGGCATCTTGACATGGCTTGTTTCTGTCTTCCTAAAAACACCCGCTCTCCTCCCTCGGTGTCTTGGTCTGTTTGCTTTAACTTTATGAGAGATTAGTTTTTATTTTTGAAAATAAAGCAAAGCCCACAGTGGGTTTGTTGCTTTTCTCTGTCCTTTTTAGAATGTCAAACGAAGCTGCTGAAATTGTGTTTCTAAGTTATCTGTTGAGCTTACGAAGCTGTTTTTTAATTTAGTGTTTTTAAAAATTTTTTCCGGCATGCTATAAGCAGTTACATCTAAACAGATCAGTCTTAGTATGGTGACTCCATTCCTGCTTACAGAATGAATGAATACACACACACACACACACACACACACACACACACACACACACACAGAGGCACGTCGTCATTAGGTGTCAAACTGGAAAGTATGTTCCAGAGACAGGGGGAGGTCCAGACTGCTGATATTTTCTCAAAGTAGAATTCTGTGGGCTCTTTATGCACAGAGAGACGAGAGAGGGGGAGGGACAGCTGGAGAGCTGCTTTGGTGGGTGGCTAAGAGCACTGGCTGCTCTTCCAGGGGTCCCAGGTTTGATTCCTAATGCACACATGGTGGTTCATAACCATTTGCAGGGGATCTGATGCCCTCTTCTGGCATTCATGGGCACTGTGTGCATGTGATGTACATACATACATAACACACACAGGCAAATCACTCGTAAACATAAGATGAAAATAAAAAATTTAAAAGACGGGAGAAAGGAAAAGATAGGACATAGATGAAATCCTAACTCGCCAGGCTAGTTTTATACACATGAATGATAAGCCAACATCAAATAAACAGAGGCCAGAACTACCAACAGATTGACCATCATGACTTCATATGAACACTGACCAATGAAGCAAGACGGTGACCTTTCTAGCTAAGACCCCGAATGAGCAGAGGTTTGATTTTCTCATTTATCAGAAAAGTGCAACCTACATATTTGGGGTCTGTGGCTGAGGCCCTTTGACCCGCTCTTCAGGTCTTCAGAGTCACACATCCATTATGGGTTGAAGTAGATGGGAGATCCCAGCTAAGGCTGCAGCCAGCCATGCATTGGTGAAAGCCATGGGCAGAGGTGAGGGTTGGGCTAGGACTAACACAGTGTCTGTATAACTCCCATACTCCCTAAACCTTAGTTTTTTCATTGGGAAATAGAGATACTAACTAACATATTCTTGGATATTTGGGATGACTAAAGAGAGAATACGCAAAAGCATTTAAGATGGAGTACAACACATGTTAAAGAAGTAATAGAGCTAGTTAGCTATTAGTGTTATCTGCTATCATCAACATGAATGGTATCTTGAAAAGTATTTGGCATCTGGATTTAAGTATTTTAAGCTGGATTTAAATATATTGCATTGTGTCAAACCATTTCCAAGAAAGTAACAAAATCACTCAGTTCAGGTAGTCTGGTACGTAAGTCAGCTGGGAGGAGGGGGGAGGGGAGTCCAGGAGCAATGGTGGCTACATGTTTTCTTGTTTTCCACAGGAAAACATTTGAAGGCTGTTATATGGCAATGCCACAAACACCCAGCTGTCTTTAGCTCTCTCTGACTTCTCATCCGTTACTTTTAAGCTTGCCTTTGTCTCTGCCTCTTCTTGCCCCATCTCCACCACACTCACTTAAGCATCTTCTCCCAGAACACACTTTGTGGAAATTTTGGTGGTAGAAGAGATAATTACTCAGGCCCTTGTTGAGTTTAAGAATAATAGTTGTAAAAACAAAAGCCTAGTGCACACTCATTATCTAAACCCCTTCTACTCAAAACTGTGGTCTGTGGCATGAGGAGTTTGTTAGAAACACAAACCTTCTGGATTCAACCCATACTGCTGGGCAAGAGGCTGGGCCCCTCGGTGAGCTGTGTGTGCCTTAAGAACTGGGAAGCCGGGGTTCAAAAAAGCCAGCTGGTTTACTATTTCTAACACTTGTAGACTCCATTAACCAAACAGCCTACAGGTGAACACTTCTTTCCTGAACAAACTCAAGTCAAGAGCATTGAGATGGGTTCTCTGCTAGGGACACCGGCTAGTTCTCATCTTCTGTGAGGTTCTCCTTGCAGAAGGAAGATGGCTGGTGTTTGCCATCAGGCCTATCCCGGTAGCTTTTGGAAGCATTGCTGGACTTTGCTGTGGACTTGTGTTGATTTCAAATCTTATTAAGCCAGGAAGTAGTGCCTAGTGAGTGGTTTATCCCGCCTTGGCGATCCATGCTTCCCAATTCATTTTTATTGTGCTAATTAAGCCTCAAGTGATATTTCAAGTACAGATTGTTTTTTCCATTATTGGGTCTTGGCCAGCGCATCAATGCTGTAGACTTAACATGAGGCAGGTGCTTACTCATTTGCAGGAGACTTTACATTTAAAAGTTCTAAGCTTGGCCAATTTGCACAGATTCTTTTGCGAAGTCCTATGACAGGGTGAGACAATTAATTTATAATACGGAGACTCATTCTTCCTTCACAAAATAGGCACAGAACTCTTTTCAGATGAAACAAATTCTCAGAGTTTGGATATGATGTAGTATGTATGGTCTGAACAAAATGTGTGTAACTCTGCAGGGCAATGTACCGTGGTGGTGAAGGCCCTTGATTTTGGGTTCAAATCCCAGGTCTACATTGACTTGGGCAACTTTGAAAGATGTGATTGGCTTTTCTAACATTTATAGACGTCATTAATTCAACAAGTGCTAAGTTTTTTGTCTTCAAGGTTGGTTTCAAGGATTTTATAAGTTAACAAACTGGATGAGAATGTCTACTTTAATAAGCACCTAGAAGATATTGCTAGTGCTCCTACTATAACTAAACAAACATTCAGAGCTGCTACTTACCTAACCGGAAGTCTGAAAAGAAAGACTAAGCCAGACTCTAGGGGAATAATTAAGATTATACGTAGTATTTCCTCCTGAAGCCCCCTTTAACACTTCTGTCCTCAGAATATCTAAGACCAGTTATAGAATAATGAAGGGAAACACCATGATCCCCAAAGCTCCATGATGATGACTATTTTGGAGGAGCCACATCTTTAGGATAAGTTTGGATCCCAAGGTCACCTAGAATCAGTAAATGAGTCTGTAAATACAAGGAAAATGGGAGCCAACAGAACACCAGAAGTTATTAGCTGGGAAAGCAAAGGGATGTGTCATAACTGTCATAGTGCCTCAGAGTGTAGCTCACTGAGTGGTCCACAGGGGAAATGTGACTTGTGAGTGAATGTAGGTGACACCATCATAAACACTGGCCAAAAGCCTGCTGTACATTCACATTCAACATGCTTCTTTTTTTTTATTTAAAGATTTATTTATTTATTATACATAAGTACACTGTAGCTGTCTTCAGACACGCCAGAAGAGGGTGTCAGGTCTTGTTATAGATGGTTGTGAGTCACCATGTGGTTGCTGGGATTTGAACTCAGGATCTTCAGAAGAACAGTCGGTGCTCTTAACTGCTGAGCCATCTCTCCAGCCCTCAACATGCTTCTTGTTGTATATGGTACAGGTGATGTGACCCTCTTTTCTTGGGTAAAGTTGGATATCCATTCTATAAAGAGAATAAAATAAAGATTCTGAAAAGATTTGGGTAAGCTTGATAGCATTCATAGAAAACCTGACAAATTTACATATTGATTATATATATATACATATATATGTATACATACATATATATGTGTATATATGTGTGTGTGTGTATATATATATATATATATATATATATATATATATATATATATACTTCTCCCTCATCTAAGCAGGACATAGGGAGGATTTCTAATAATTCTCCCACTGGGCTGAGTAATGGGAATTGTCTCTTCCTCAAAGTGACGTGAAGATAACTGCGTAGATTCGACGGGTTTTAGATGGTCCAAGACTCATGAAGGTTTATTGTGTCTTGACTTATGTCTCGTTATAACATGCATGTTCACAGCATGTCGAAAGATTCTATGATGGGAGCTGTGGACTGTTGGGAAAGCCTGGGGCACAGGTGGGAGTCTCTAGTTTCCTCTGGACAGGAGATGAGTAGGTAACTCCACAACAGAAAATCCAACAAATAGGAGCACAAACATACTATCTAGTGAGGTGGAGATCAATAGTAAATAAGATCTACAAATAGACGAAGTAGGTTCTTGTAGGAACAGGAAGTCATGCCATCCAGCCGAGGGCAAACTACTCTTCACACTATAGCTTGATTATTTTTAGTAACAAGTTCTATGTGATCATAGAGTCTTTAAATGATGCAACTACATGTTGGGCTAAAAAATAAATATTTTTTAGGAAGTTACCCAGACCACACCATTGACTGTAATGGTGTTCTGCCCTGATCTGCTTCCTAATTCACACAGTTCATATGAATAAGGACCACACCATTGACTTTAATGGTGTTCTGCCCTGATCTGCTTCCTAATTCACACAGTTCATATGAATAAGGCTTACAGGGTAGAGTCCGTTTTTGTTTATGGTGCTTTCTCTTGACTTTTGTTGTGCGCTTTGTTGCTTCATGAAACTTTGGGATAGTGCAAGACTCTTTGAAACCACACAAAAGATGTAACGTTCCTCTTTAGTGGGTGCTTATGGGAAGGGCCATTCCAAGGAGGTCTCAGAAGTTCCCGAAAGCCAGACTTTAATGGGGTGTCTTCTCTCAGTGGTTGAAACACCTGTGAGACACACTGTGTACAAATATTGTCTAGTCTGGCTTTAGTACTAAAGAATAGTGGCTTAGCCAGTGAGGATAGCTTAATGATGAAGGGTTTGTGTATCAAATATGTCAGTTTGGTTGCTGGTAAATGGGTGGGTTAATAGCAATTTAGTGGTGACTGCAGAAGAACTGCCTTTTCTGACCTCCAAGTTGCTTCCGAAACAGCAGCCCATCACAGTTCTGTGAGTCTTGGCAACTGGGGTGGACACAGTCCCTCCACATGGTCCTCATAACAAATGGGCTGATTTGATTAGCAGGACCAACACATAGTTAATTATCCAAGCCATGCTTTACGTAAAAGGTTCTGTGGTTCCTACAGTTTAAGGCATGGTGGAACCTTGGAAGAGAGATGCCCTGGGGAAGCAATAGCAGCAAGAATTAAAGTAAAAACTGTCTAGTTTTCGAAATATAACTATAAAAACTACACCACCGAAATGCTAAAACACACGTGTCAAGGTCATAATTTCCTCTAACAACAACTTCAATTTGGCTCTGAAGCATTCTAACAAGGTCATCATTTGAGTTTCATCCTTGAGAAATGCTTTCAAACTAGTTTTCCTGGACAATCTGATTCCATTAAACTCTAGGGCCCGATGAATGTTTCTAAACTGAGCTACTGCAACAATGGGCTTCTGTAACAACGTTTGTCTGACCATTTTGATTCCAACTGTAACTGTGTGTGTGTTTCTGTATGCTCTTCTCTTCCACAGGTCTGCCATCTGCACGTCTGGCTGCTCCTAACCTCACTGTGGAGGAAGGAAAGTCTGTGACCCTCTCCTGCAGTGTGGAGGGTGACCCACTCCCCACCTTGTACTGGGATGTTGGGAATTTGGTTTCCAAACACATGGTGAGGCTGTGTTTAGTTCTGTCTTGTAGGGTGACAATGAGGAGACCATATTAAACATATTGATGACCACTCTCTTAGATCCCTTTTGGTTGCTCTGATAAAAGGCCCTGGCAAGAGCCACTTAAAGGAGAAAGGGTTCATTGGGGGCCCTGTCCATCCTAGTGGGAAGTCACCGTAAGTTCACAGCCATGAGCAAGGAACAGTGAGTTAATGCATGTATCAACTCATTTCTTCTTATCAGCGTGGGATCAAAATAGCCACACCTATATTTTTACAGTGACACCATGACCTGTCACCACATGTAGGGTGGAGAATCCCACTGTAGTTAACCCAGTTAACACAATCTCCCACAAACGAGCCTAACTCAGACAGTTCTTCCTTGAGATTCCCTTCTCAGGTGATCCTACCGTGTCAAGTTGCCAATCTTTACTAACCACCAAAACCGTCCAATATTTTTACATGCCTACACATAGGCATTTATAATGACTTTTTAAAAATGTCATTTAGTTTCTACTTATCTTTAATTAGACAAAGTCAACCCAAAGATTATATTTAATTATCTGTACACATCAGATTGTCATTCTGAGCAAGGACGTGACAGCTCTTTGTAATCTTTGCCCTTGGAGGAAGGTGGGTAAGAATTCAGGGCTTAAGTCAAACTCAGACATTGAGTAATTGAAACCCAGAACTAGAGAATAGCTATCTGTTACTTGAGTCTGCAATCTGCAAGGAAAGTGTGTGTGTGTGTGTGTGTGTGTGTGTGTGTGCGCGTGTGTGTATGTGTGTGTATATGTGCGTGTGCATGTGTGTGTATCTATGTGTGTGTGCGCGTGTGTGTATGTGTGTGTGTGTGTGTGTGTGTGTGTGTGTGTGTACTACATTTCAGGAAGAAACCTCGATACTTTGGGATTAATTCTAATCAATGTTATTTTTGATTTTTGTCTGTTAATTCATTTGTAGAATGAAACCAGCCACACACAGGGCTCCTTAAGGATAACGAACATTTCATCTGATGACAGTGGAAAGCAAATCTCTTGTGTGGCAGAAAACCTTGTGGGAGAAGATCAAGATTCTGTGAACCTCACTGTGCATTGTAGGTATTGAGAGCAGCGTGTGCTTGCATGGGCAGTGACAGGGGCAGTCCGTAGGCTGCTTACACTTGGGACACAAGAGGAGATCTAGGCTTTTGTGTGTGCTTAACTAAGAAATGGTGTCAGCCCCTGGTTCTTGTTCTGAAGTCAGTTTAAAGAGACCACTTGCTCATGCCTGAATCCCCAAAGTATAAGAAGCTATACAAGCCGAGCGGTGGTGGCACACGCCTTTAATCCCAGCACTTGGGAGGCAGAGGCAGATGGATTTCTGAGTTCGAGGCCAGCCTGGTCTACAGAGTGAGTTCTAGGACAGCCAAGGCTACAGAGAAACCCTGTCTCAAAAAAAAACCAAAAAAAAAAAAAAAAAAAAAAAAAAAAAAAGAAGCTATACGCATTTAAGGTTTGGTAATCACCAGGCTGTTTTTTCCAAGCTGAAATCAGACCTCAGACATTTCAAGAATCAAAATGTGGACATTTAGAATCTAGTAAGGTCAAACCCGCTATAATTTGGGGCATCTAAGACTGTATTTGCTATTCAGCGGCGACAGAAGCTCTCAGGTTCTTGTTCTTCATGCTAATCGTTCTGCAGCAACAGTAACAGCCATTGCCTTGATTAGTCTGAGACATTTTAGTAAGTGTTCCATGGGATCAGAGCTTCATGGAACATTTCCAAACTCATTATCAATTTAGTGACTTCTATAGTTATTTTAATTATTTAAGGAAGCGTTACTAATGAAAAGAGTGCCTCTCATTATTTCTTATGACGAATACACATAATATTAAGATGTGGTGGGGGGCACGAACAAAGACAAAGTAGACATCAGGTGACACTTCTCACCATCAGAGTCTCACTGTGTTGTTTGAGTCTTGAGCAGAGTTGAATAAGCTGCTCCCAGGAGCTCCTGGTAGGGGTTAGACCAGTCATATGATCCAAATGATTAATCTGGAGTTACTGGTTGTGGGTTTTCTTAAACTAAATGATGGCTAAATAAAAGCTCTTCTTGACACAGAATTCAAAAGGGAGGATTCTGAGCTTTCTGGTGCTATTAATCCTCTCTCTCTCCTTCCCTCCCTGCTCTTTCTCTGTCTCTCTTAATTTAGTTGCACCAACTATCACATTTCTCGAATCTCCAACCTCAGACCACCACTGGTGCATTCCATTCACTGTGAGAGGCAACCCTAAGCCAGCACTTCAGTGGTTCTACAATGGGGCCATACTGAATGAATCCAAGTACATCTGTACTAAGATACACGTTACCAATCACACGGAGTACCATGGCTGCCTCCAGCTGGATAATCCCACTCATATGAATAACGGAGACTACACCCTGATGGCCAAGAATGAGTACGGGAAGGATGAGAGACAGATCTCCGCTCACTTCATGGGCCGACCTGGAGTTGACTACGGTGAGTGCCTGGAGGCTTGGCATGTGTGGGGAGGGTAGAGCAACGCACTAAGCTACTGGGTGGATTTGCTAGCCAAGTGGCCTGGTCTTCGTGAGGCTAGTGTCGTGACACGGGAGATCTGTTCCTCGTGGTGAGTGTGGAGTGTAGACAGCTAGGGGTGTAGGCCTTGTCTAGGTGTTGCCTCCTTAGCTTTAAGGCCATTAGCTTAAAAGGACTGGTAGGGCGAATCATGTCAAGGAACGGGACCTGTGCGACCCACAGAAGATAGGGAATGGATGAGTTTGAACAGTAATTGGATTGACACAAGAACACTGTCGGAGGGCATTGGTAGCTCCTGGGAAGGTCGTTCTAACTGCCATCTCAACGTTTAATGAGATCTCACACCCTCAGTGCTGAGCCCCAGGGAAAACGAAGAGCAGAGCAACTGGTTGACTCATAAAATATTTATCTTCTACCCTCTTATCCACTTGGGATCAGAGTCCAATCTTCCTCTCCGCGTGTTAGAAACCGACACCGTGGATCTTGCTTATCTGGCTATGGTGCACTATGCTTTTAACGGGGAGGAGAAGGTCCTGCCGGGCCAGCAGGAGAACTCGTGGGGGGGGGCGGGTCTGGGGATGAGGGACAGTTGTCACACCTTTGTCACTATAGCTACAGCCCTGCAGAAGAGGGACCCATCCACCCAGTCTCTATACTCAGGTGACTGCTCCACTGAAGGGCTGAGCCTGCTTTGTGATGTGGAGGCCTGCATGGAGAACTCTTCACTGTAATAGCTGAGAGTTAGTCTGAGTCACAAGTGCTGAAAGAGGACCGTGGAGATCTGAAGGAAGGGGCTGCTTGGCCAGGTTTTACTCCTGGGGCTTTAAGGTAGCTTGTGGACAAAGGCGATTGAGGTAAAGCTACTTTCATCCACGCAGAGTGAATTTGTCTAACAATAAACACGAGGGCCATCATTCTCTTTATGTAAGCACCCCCTGCTTCCTTGGTGTTGTCTAAATATCTCCTAAACATATAGGCTTCCTGAGTGTATTCAAAATGGGATTGGAGTTTACGTCAGCTTGATTTACCAAAACCCCCACAGGAGTACATAAAACAACCAGGGTTTTTGGAAGCGACACCCGGACACCCCTGGTTGTTGTAGTCATTCCCATTAAATCTTCCTCTTAATTGAGAGTTTAGCGGCTTGGCTGTGTCTGCCGCAGTAAATCTCTGGATGGGTGTGCTTCTTCCTGCTCGTCTGTGGGAGCAAGAGCTTCAGAACGAGGCCAGAGGCTCCAGCGTGGGAGAGCTGCTCTTTGTTTGTTCTTCAGTAAAATTTTTATTTGTGAGTAATTTTAGATTTATAGAAAAGTTGTAGGCAGTACGGAGAGATTCTGGAGGCCTCTACTCAGGCTTCCCAGTGCCGACTTCTGTTGCTGTGGTCCGTGTGACTCGTGGAGAATGGGCATTAGCAGGTGACTGGCCGCTGACTTTCGGCTTTGTTTCGATCCTGCCATCAACAGCCGTTTGATGCCCTTTGGGGTGAAGCTTGATTCAGGCAAAGGCCCAGAGTCTGAAAGCTTTAAGAGGCAGGTCTGTGTCCTTTGAAAGACACACACTAAAGGACTAGCTTTACGTGTATTTGGATGTGTTTTCCTTTGAACATTCCTTCATGGTGCTAATATTTGAATTATGCTTCTCTTATCCACGTGGGCTCACTTTTTTAATGCAATAGTTTGTAGGTTTGTTTTCTGGCTTGATCATAACTTGGAGGGTGTCTCTCAAATATTTTTTCAAAATTCACTTATTTATAAAAAGTAAAAAGTCAACTGAGTTTTTGTTATCTATTTGCATGTGTGACGTGAGTGTGGAAGCCAGAAGACAGCTAGTAGAGGCCAGTTCTTTCTTCCCACCTCTTGGGTCCCGGGGATGGAACTTCAGTCACCAGCTCGACAGCTAAATTTTGTAAAGTTGTTTCCCCTCCTCCTTGTTCCTCTTGCCCACTTACTTCTTTTTATTACATATTTAAAATAAAAATATGGGGCAGCAAAAATGGCTCAGGAATGTAAGTATTCTTGCCATGAGAGCGGGAGGATGAATGTTCAAACCCAACATCCATGTACGAACTGGATGTGAACTCGCGCTTGCAGCCCCAGTGCTGGAGGACAGGGGCAGATGGATCCCCAGAGCTTGTTGGCCAAGCTGCCTAACTAAAAAAAGTAAACTTCAGATTCACAAAACGTTCGGTGGAGAGTGATGGAGGCTGACACCCAGGGTCCTCTTCTGACATCTGCACACATGTATGTGAGGAACACAGACCTACAGATACTGGGTACGCCCATGGGTAGGTGTTCACATGGATAGGGGTGCACACGGATAGGGGTGCCCATGGATAGGTGTGCACATGAATAGGGGTGCACATGGATAGGCATGCACATGAATAGGGGTGCAAATGAATAGGTGTGCACATGAATAGATGTGCCCATGGATAGGTGTGCACATGAATAGGTATACACATGGATAGGCATGTACATGGATAGGTGTGCCCATGGATAGGTATGCACATGGATAGGCATGCACATGGATAGGGGTGCACATGGATAGGTGTGCACATGAATAGGTATACACATGGATAGGCATGTACATGGATAGGTGTGCCCATGGATAGGTATGCACATGGATAGGCATGCACATGGATAGGTGTGCACATGGATAAGTGTGCACATAGATAGGCATGCACATGAATAGGCATGTGCATGGATAGGCGTGCACATGAATAGCTGGGCACACACACAGTAGAAAAGAAAATGCAAACTAACTTTTAATGTCTGGTTTGAGGAAAGACTGATTTATTTTTGTCTTTAACTATTTATTCAAAGTCCAGCTATCAATGAGTAATAAATGAAAGAGAAAAATTATGGAGACTTGGCCTTTGGTGACGGCAGATATAGATGACCCTATCGGGCCATAAACCAATGTGACCAATTAGAGATTAGCCTCATTGACTGTGGAATGGAGTCTTGGTGGGTATTTATGAGATTCACAGTCATAGCATTCAGATAGCAACCGTCCTTAAAATTGGTTCCTTTCTCCTTTAACCTCCTTAAAACTAAAGTAAAAGAAACAAATAAGTAAATTCCACATTAAGGACAAGAGGAGGTCAAGCTTGACCTTTGAGCTTGTGTTCATTCTCATTTCTGCTGCCATCATGGAGTGATTGGTGAAGGTTGGATCTCACAAATCTTTGTGGTGAGAATGAATCTAGTTTCACTGGTGGTATTTGTGATGACTGTAAAGGAAGGGTTGGAAGAAAGTCTGAGTCATGTTGTATGCACCTCATTCAGCTCAGCTCTTTCTCTGGGACGGTTGCTCTGCCTAGGGATATGTTTTAGAGGACAGGAAATGAAGAATATTGAGAGAAGTCAAAATACAAATAAAAACAAACAAAAATTCTCTATACTAAAGATTTGCAAAGCTTGAGTCAGACAGACCAGGCAGTCTGGGTTCTTATCTCGAGTTCTGAACAGGAGAAAACAGTGCTTTTGCCAGAACAGGGAGGGGTGGCTAGCATGGCACTCAGGCCTGGGGTGCCGTGTGTAAGATCTGAGGGTGTGAGGTTGGAACTGGAGAGACCCAACAACCCAAGGTCCCCATGAAATGTCTTTGAACCGTGGTCACTGACTCCAGGCACCCACCCAGGGTGATGTGTGTGTGGAGTGACAGCTCTGGACATTCTGGCCTGTGTTAAAAGTGAAAGGTGCTGCTTCCAGCTCTTGAAAGAGATGGGAACAGCCACAGAGTGTCTAGCGCACCAAGGAGCATCACCCGTGGAAACTGCTAATTTAACTTCATCATCGGTTTTCATTGTCCCCGGATAAGCAGCCTCTAGGAGCAGTGGTCGCTGACTCCCAGCATGACGGTGTTGCTGGCTTCGCCGTAGAGTCAGCTGGGCACTTGCTGCTGCTGGCTTCGCCATAGAGTCAGCTGGGCACTTGCAAGCAGTATCTTTGCCTTCCTTCAGTTTGGGGTGTGCTCCCGAGGCCTGATCTTAGCAGTTCCGACTTAGTGGTCCTCAATTTGGCATTTGGCATTCTCCTCTTTATGATATTCAGACAGTGCCCGGCGGGGGGGGGGGGGGGGGGGGGGGGGGGGAAGGGCGGCGGATATCTGCACAGCAGAAGAATTCTGAGCTGGGAGAGAGTTTTCTGAGTGAGTAGCATCCTTTTTCAGTTATCTGGAGCCTCAGAGGAGCCCTGTCCTCTTACCCAAAGCCACAGAGAGAGAGGCCTTGTGGAGATTCTGAGTAGCATCCTCTTTCAGTTATCAGGATCACAGAGAGAGGCCCCATGGAGAGATAGCTTGTCACCTGGAGAAGGGGCTCAGCACTTAAGAGCACAGGCTCTATGCCAAAAGACATGGGTTCTATTCCCAGCACCCACCTGATGGCTTATAACTTGTTCTGGAATTCCAGTTCCAAGGGGTCTAATATCCTCCACTGACCTTTGTGAGCATAAAGCATGCACGTGACAGACATACATGCAGGCAAAACACTCAAGTACATAAAACGAGTGTCAACTAAAACAGTTTATCACATGAGATGTAGAAACTAAGACTGGGTTTGATCTTGTGCTCATTTCCCTCCTTCTTGCTCAGGTTCAGCTGTAGATCAGACCTGGAATTGGCTGGCTCTTTAGCTCACCCATTCCCTAGGTGGATGGGAGCGGGGTAGAGAAGCTGATGCAGGAGGAAAGTAGCTGGGTGCTGGCTTGGTGCTCTGCAGACTTGGGAATGTCCCATGGCACCCCTGGACTTGCTTCCCTGGAAGCCTTTCTGTGTCCTTGCAAAGTATTTTTCTGTAGTCCTCATGAACTACACAGGAACAAACACACCTCCACGTGAGCCAGCAGGACTAACTCCCTTCTTCACAAGGAGCTTCATGTTATTCGAGTCCCCTCTGTATTTCCAAGTAGCCAGGCCATAAGAGTCCCCACAGAGACTTAACTCAATCCCTTGCTCATGCCACATGGTCCAAGGGGAACATTTGAGATCCTTGACCTGACTCCTGGAGGAGTACGGCTTGAAACAAATGTTACCGACACCCTCATGGCTATAGACGAGCCTGGTCCACCGAGGTACCACATCCAGGAAACAAAGGGGAAGCCCTCAGAATGGGTCTGTGGGAGACTGCTGGGAAGAAACAGCCCGCAGTCCGTCCTGGGGAACCTTTAGTGATTCTTTCCTTACTCCTCCCCCTCAAGCTGCTTACCACCAGAGGGTGAACTGGACTGCTCGGGTGCAGTTCTTAGCCAGTTTCATTGTGAGGTTTGTCTCTGAGTGCCTCCTGTTCACACTGATGTAGTCACTAAGGCGGGGACATTGTTTACTCATTGCCTTGCACTGGACTCTGAGGGAGTCCGAACAGCATGCCAACTCTCTCTGGAGGTCTGAGAAACAACGCACATGTGACTTCTGAGGCATGCGGTGGTAGCGGGTACTGTAGCATCCGGCCACTCTTCTCAAAAGAAAGCGCCCAGGTCCCAGTCAAGGATGGGAATGGAAGCACTTGACCCCTAGGTTCCCGGCCCAGCTTCTCACCATGGTTGCCTTTATCCTGGCTCTAGTAGATCAGCTTTGATGGCCCATGAACTTCCCTATCCTCATTTCAGTCAGGACCTGGCTGAATATGTAGAGACAATTGGTACTGAGGCCAGAGAAACTTCTTGACACTCTTCACTTAATGAAAGCCACTGAGCAGACAGCGTTAGGTTGGGTAGGTGGGACCTGTGAGCTTTGACTTCAACATCCGGCCAACTCCTGTTCCTGACATCCCCAACGTCTGAATTTGGAATCTTAGGCTTAGTTTGTGCTTGGCATATGGGGTGCACTGGCCTGGAGGAGGAGGAAGGGTTTCTCCTCTGATTTTGATCCCATATCTGAGCCAGAATTGACCAACTGTATAGTTTGAATCAACCTTCTTTTTAAACACCCGAGTGTGACTTACTTTCTCCCTGTCTGAAGGGGAAGGCTTTGGTAGCCACTTATAAGGCAGCTGTGAGGTCCAGCATGTCTGAGAGGTCTGCTGAGAGGACCAATCGTCAGCAGGCAGCGCTTGTCCCACTTACGGTGGGGCACCGAGGGGCACTGAGGATATAAAGCAGAGGCTCGTGCTTCTCACCTCTGTTGGCACAATGAGGGGAAAGTTCTGCTGTCCAATGCTTTTATTTGAACACTGTACTTTTCTTCCCTCCTTATCCAGAAGGACTCTGATGGCTCCCTATGTAGGCTTTCTAGAATTTGTTCTTTAAGGAGGACATGTAGCCAGCGTGTATTTCTTAGAACTGATGAGTGAGGATGAACTCCTTCTAATGTCTAAGGTTGTTACTCCCTTTCTCTACTCCTTTTTGGAATGGAGCACAGATATATTGTCACTGGAAGCAGAACCGGCTTCATGTTTTTGTAACATCAGCTGCAGCAAAATATGCAGACATATTTTGCTCTCAGTATTTGGGTACCTAGCCATTGCTTTGGTTTTTTTGCTTGTTTTGTTTTGTTTTTTGAAGAATTCTTCTGTGTGATACCCACTTTTGACTCTAGTAAAACGTTGCAAGGTGTAAACCAGGGTTTCCTAATTCTTACTTTAAACCCCCGAGGACCCTGCTGATCGGCAGGTATGAGTTAAGGGATTTAGAAAGAGGCCCATGATCCTAAGTAGCTAGTGAGTTCCTGACATTGCTGGTTCATGGACCACTCTTGGAGTGGAGAGGATACTTCATAAGGAGCTATTGGAGGGACCATTCAAACATTCTTCCACTAAGTCCTCAGAGATAGCAGCTCGTAATATCAATTAAAATACAGACTAGACCGTGTTCTGATAGGCTCTCCTCTTGGGTTTGGCAACAAGTAGAGTGGATTCGGTGGATGGTTATTGAAAGCTTTAGAAAGGGGAGGAAATGGAGACCATGGCCACAGACACACATATCTACAGCATGGGGTCAGCTAAGGGGTCTCCAGTGGCTATGGTGTATCCTATTTAGCTTACAGGCCCGAAAGAAAGACTTGCCTCAGATGAACTTGATCCCCCAGGTGGATCTTGTTGGAATTCAATCCTACACGCAGAAAGACTCTACATGAGCAGGCAGATGTTCACGGGGACAGACTAGAGACCAGAAGCAAGCACCAGCTTCTTTCTCAGGGAGGCCTTGAAACAATCACTAGTAGCCAGAAAATAACCTAGTTTTCACCACAAGGAAGGGATTTGGACCTGTCATGAGGAGCTTCTGACTAAATAGCGCAAATTTCGAGAACTCGAAGGGCCAGATGTTTCTTACGTGCGAGCACACTGGCTGGGGTCAGATTGTCCCATCCATGTCAGCTCACAAGCAACTCAAGACATCCCATCTTGGAGCAGCCCACAGAGGACTAGATGATGACACTTTTGTTTTGAAGCTCAGGATTCTTTAGGCGGCGCAGAGAGTGTGGCTCTGGCCCACTCATTCAGGAAGAATGTCACAGCTCCAGAATGCTCATTCACACAGCAGTGGGAGTTAGTGACTTCTGCCCCCTAACTCAGAAGCACTTGTCTGCTATGCAAAAATGCGTGTCAGGGACAAACTATAAATATCAGAAGTGTTTCCCCACAGTTTCTCCCAGTGCTGTTTTGTCAAAAGATTCACCACGCGGGGTGAACTGGCGCTCTCTCTGCCACACGTAGAAGGCCCCGAAGTAGCAGAACTAAGGACGGTGTGTTCGAGTCAAGAAACACACGGAGCGTAAACTTCTCCCCGAGTTCCACAGAAGAGTAGAAATGTGAACCTCTACAGATTCAATCATCAGGACCCGTTCCTTGTCCTGGGGCTAAAACTGCAGAGCCCCAGATTCTTTTCTGCCTTGAGAACCCCAGGAGAACGTGCACAAGCATTGGATAACCAGAGTAATTAAGATTCATCTTTACAGTTCTTCACATCTCCAGAGTACTAAGGTTAATTGGCTACACCTTCTTCGATCATCTTTGGGAAGAAGGCATGCTTGCAGGAAAGAGAAGACTCACTGCTCTCAGCAATCTGGTTGGGTGGGAAGAGAGTAGAGCCCTCCTGCTGTCCGACCGTGGGCTCAGCCTCCTTGTCCTCTGAGGGGGACAGCCTGGCCAGGCTGCTGGCCACATGTCAGAAGCATCCTCATCCAAATCAAGGACTTCCCACTAGAGAAGAAAGAATATGTATTTTGCTCTTCCTACCACAGGGGTTTCTCTGGCATAGTTTTAAAGATCCCAGAATCTGCAAGATGACACTGAAGGCAAAGACTAGTTTGAAGAGTATTTGAGGGGCCGGAGGCTGGAGGCTGGCTCAGCAGCTAAAAACACTTGCTGCTCCTCTGGAGGACCCAACACCTACAGTGTTGGCAGTCCTCAGCACCTACAGTGTGGCTCACAACCATCTGTCGCGCCATTTGCAGGGGATCTGAGGCTCTCCTCTCACCTCCTCAGGCACCATGGATGAGGTGCACAGATACATATCTAGGCCAAGCAGTAAGACACATAAACTAAATAAAAACTTTAGAAATTAAGGCACTAGAGAGACAAGGAGCTTAAAGAAGGAAAGAGACACCCTCCCTTGCCCTCCACTTGGTGGCAGACCACACGATGACTGTTTCTGTGCGACCTCTGTTTGCCTTGCTTATTTTCTTACCCCCTGACTGTGTTTCTATTGAGCTGTAGAATCTTGCAGCTTAACAAGTCATAATAATCTATTCAGGCAGATTTCCAGGCACCCAGAGGTTTGCTCATGAGGTGATGAGGTGTGGTTGACGCTTGGAAGTTAAAGTGCAGCTGAGAGTGCTGGTGTGCACTGAGACAGAGCTTGGAGGGTCACTGAAAGTGTGAGGCCAGCCCTGCCTCAAAAGCAAAACTAAAGCAAAGCAAAACAAACAAACAAACAAACAAACAAACAAACAACGGCAATAGAAACCCAAAGGGGAAAATGAGAATCAAAAGGGGAAAGAAAGAGACAGAGAGACAGAGAGAGACAGGCTATTTAATGTGGAATAGAGGTGTTTGTAAGTGCTTTAGCTTGGTAGTGTCCAGAAAACAAAACAGTGATTTGTTCTTTGCCACTGACTGGCCTCTCCCCTAAGCACTGTCTCCTGGGGGTAAAGGAACCTCCAGATTATTCTAGGGCTTTGCTGGAGTGTGTGCTAGCCATGTGTCATCTGCAGCTTTACTATAGCTAAGCTCTTTTCCTGTTGGATATGCCATGCCACCCTGGACCTACAGCCTCTTCCCATAAGCTGTGAAAGCAATCCCTCAAATCAGGAAAACAGCAGATCACCCACGGCACCTGAGGATTCTCCTCAGGGGACAGCCCTCAGGGTCAGTGAAGCTCATCCCTGGTTTTCAGGTTCTCTTGTGACACTGGCTTCTGACCTTGATGCTACTGGAGTGGTTGTGGAGGGTGAAAGAGCTGCTCTGTGTGTGCAGAACTCCATTGGGCAGAAGAGAGTGCCTGGGCTCCCATATTTCCACGTTAGATCCTGAAGCCCATGTACTGTCCATATCAGATTATCTCCTGCTCGATGGGCTGGACCAGGGTGTGTTTAAAGAAACCATAATATGTTTTCCAATCCCACCTCAAGGGCCGACTGGGCGGGATGCTCCTTGTTTATTCTTTGTTCATTCTCTGGTGAAATTACTCTCGTGTTTGTCTTGCCTCTCTTGTCCTTAACAGTGGTTCTGACTTTATATGTTGTAGGTAAGAATACATGATGAACAGTATTTAAATTTCAGTAAAAGGAGCCAGTTAGAAAATAGTCTTAAAAAGTGGTGGGATACCCAGGTTTGGCTGTGTGTGCCTTTAATCCAAACCCCCAGGAGGCAGAGGCAGGTAGATAGATCTCTCTAAGTTCAAGCCTAGCCTGACCCACCTAGCAAGTTGTAGGCCAGTCAGAGATACACAGTGAGAGTCTATATCATAAGAGAAGAAAAGTGGACCGTTTTCAAAATGTGGCCATTGTCTGAAGTGTAAAGAGGGATTGTTACCTTTCTTTCATGTCCACCCCTGTGCTTCGTGAACTCGAGTCCATGTGCTTCATGTGCCCAGCCCGCGCCTCTTGCAGAGGCACTTCTGTGTTGTGGCATTGGGTCTGGCTGCATGTGCATGGGAGGGACAATAGCCACGGTGGTGACTGTCACTGCTGCACTGTTTCCGTGCCCTGTCCTTCATCCTTGTATGACCGAACTGTATGATTGACCGTGGAGGTGCAGAGATTCTTCTCTTGTATCTGGGAAAACGAAGTTGGAAAAAAACATTGTTCTTCAGTAAGTTTGAATGTGGCCCGACCTGATGTTTTGGGGTTGATCTTATTGGCAAAAATATGATGCCGGGCATCGTGGGTCTGGAAAAGTGAATTGTCTTCTAGGTTGTGGTCTAACTGCAGATTCATGATCCTGAATGAAATCCTGCTGCGTTGAATCAACATCCTGCTCTTGGATCTTCCTGGGTGCTTTATGTGTGGAGTGTTTGTCAGGGCTCCTGTTCTATTGTGAGGTTTATCTAGCCCGGATATCGGTCACAGTCATGGCAGCCACTGAAACTTTGAGTCCAAATAAATGAGACTGAGAATCCTACCTTTTAAAAATGGAGTTTTACATGTCAAATCAAATGGTACTACAAACCAAATTCTCCTACTGGTGGGATCCATGAGGATTTGAGAACACATGAGGACAAGTTTTCCAGCATTTCCAAAGCAAGTCCCGCATCCAGGGAGAAACCTCGGTCCCAGGTTAACCATGTAGACTCCTCTGGGACTTCTCCAGCTTTGAAACTGAAAGTCCGTTATCTTTGGGTTGTGCTTCATCCCTGGTTATCTGGGATGGTTCATAACATCAGTACAAACTGAGATTTTCATATATAAAGTTGTGTACCAAGCTGATTGTAAAACAACATCTCTTGCATTCTTTGACCTCTGAATATAGGTTTGAGAGTAGAATTCTCAGCGTCTTGCACCCTCATAAGAATAGAATGATTTTGTTCCATCTGGTCTGAGGCCATGGCCTCTGAACTGGGATTCTAGTCTCCAGTGAGAGTCTGGACAGTCTGTGCCTTCCAGTTGTCTCACTCTGGAGTCTTGGATTGGAGTGTGCTCAGGGAGTGGGTGGAGCCATGCTGAGTAGGGCAAGGTTGGGCGGAGCTTGGAAGAAGTCTTCAGGTAGATTGGAAAAGCCACCAAGGGATGGCAGAGGCCCTGGCTGAATGATTGCTTTTATGTGAATTAACACAGTATGGTCATAGGGGGCTTTGAGGGTTGGATAATGTGCATTTTAGGGTGGTCTGGTTTATGGAGACTCCAGCGACAGTTAGGTCCTGATTTGAAGTACATAGCCGTCTATTTCATTTTGGCTCTCTAAAACAGAAATTCTTTTACTGAAGTATATTATGAGTCTAGCTGAACACTAGGGCCGTTTTCACTTGCTTGTTCATTTAGACTAACCTTGGTTGTTACTCACTGAGGAAGTCAGGAGCTGAAAACTGGCTTATGTCTGTTTGGATGCCAGGGCTCAGAGGTGAAGTGAAAACAAGTTTCATGGCCACCGGGTTTGCTGTTGCTGGGCAGAGACTAGAAGCAGAGGGAAGCACTGTGGGCGTGCCCTTTGCAGTCACTGAACTGTTCGCACTGAGTGTTATTTCCAGGCGTGCTGGCCTGTAGACCCAGGAAGCTGAGCTCAGGCTACCGGAAGCAGACCTTTAATTCACCAGTCTTGTGGACACCAAATCGGAACATTTTAAATATGTTTTTATTTTATAATTGTGTAGAAATGCCTCGCAGTGAGGCATTCTCATCAAGCTGGCAGTTTTACAGCCACACAAATAAGCTGTTATCTGCTTTATATCTACTTCTGGTAGGAAATGTCTGCCTCCGTTTCCTCAGCCAGGGACTTCAGTGGGCGAGCACACGCTGTCTCTGGGCTGATAGGACAGAGAAGCCTTATGACTCCTGGTACTGGAGCGGAGGGCTAATAACGTGGGCAAAAGGCTCTGGGATACATAGCATAATCCCAAATATCAGAGGATAATAAAAATGCTATGAAAATTACCGTATTTGACATAAAATATCCAAACTATGGTTAACATAGGCAGCTGTGTAATGGAAGCTGGACAAGGAGAAATGCCCAAAATGCACTGATTTTTTTTCCCTAAACAGATAAGTGATTTCTCACTGTTTTTTGTTTGTTTGTTGTTTGTTTGTTTTGATTTTTGTTTTGGCTAGGGGCCGGGGGTGGGGGAGTAGACTTGGAAGGAGAAGGAGATGGCTTTCTATGTAGGGAGCTGTCATGCACCTGTCCTATGAGCTGTGGGGCAGCCTACCTGGTTATAAAAGCTTCAGGGGATATTTAATGTATATCACTCAGTACAGCTAAGCAGTTGTTAACTCTAAAATGTGTACTTACATGTTTTCTGATGTGTTTTGCTTTACAGAGACAAACCCAAATTACTCTGAAGTCATCTATGAAGGTAGCGATCATGTTTCTTCATTCTCTATTTTTTTTCAAAGTATTTGTGCATAATGAAATCAGCTAAAAGAAGACCTGTAAGCTGAGTTAAATACACATTTTCAAGTGCTACATGAGCCGAAATAACACCTCAAGTGCCACCCAGTATTGATGGCTCTTCTCCCCTGGTATTCAGTGCCTGTAAATAGCATTTTCTCTTCGAGGCTCTCTTCTTGGAAGTAGTAAATCCATTCTGCTCCCAGAGACATTTTCTTTCCGTAATTGGGAACTAATTACCTGTTTAAGAGCCATGAGGACCAAGAGAGGGAGGTGGATCACCTTCAGGCCACGGCAGGAAGCACATATGAATTTTTTTCTTGTATAATGCGAAAGACCGCTCATGGGCTGGAGCATCCTTAAGAGAGGGCTTTAATGTGGGGCAGCTTAGCCGGCCACTGGGCCGTGTCATCAAGACCCTCTGTCTCTGCTGTATATTTTACCCCCGAGACCAGCTCTGCTGAGTCTGGTCTTCTTGGTGGTGTGAGCCAATGCTGTGGTGTAACTGGCCCAGACCACGGTCCATCTAACCTCATACAGAGAAGCAGGATTGCCCTGAGTTACTAGACCCATCCCTGAAGAGCAGGCCAGCTTTCCTGGGGGCAGAGGACCTTTAAAAACCTAAATAAAGTGAAGTCCTTTTAGGAACAGGGAAGAAGGAAACCCAATGGCTGCATTAATGCTAGCTTTGGACTAAATGCCATGGCTGCATTGATGGATATAAAATCTATAGCAGACTTTTAAACTATCATGGTGATTATAGAGCTACCAACTATAGAGAAGTGATTGGGATGTGTTTGATTGGGACTAAAACTCAAAATGATTAAAATTAGATTAGTTAGAACGCCATATTTTATTTTTATTTTTTGCTTTTTTTGTTTTTGTGTTTTTTTTTGAGACAGGGTTTCTCTGTGTAGCCCTGGTTGTCCTGGAACTCACTCTGTAGACCAGACTGGCCTCGAACTCAGAATTCCACCTGCCTCTGCCTCCCAAGTGCTGGGATTAAAGGCATGCGCCACCACTGCCCGGCAGAACGCCATATTTTAAAAGGTCTTTGCTCCTTAGCTTTTCATTTATACAGAAAGGCTATCTGATGCTCCTGCCTGCTTGGGTCTGTAATGTGACCCTCACCATCCATGACCAAAGAAGATCTCCATTGCACATGCTTTCCCTACAGACTGTCCTATGCTTACTCTATGTGTATTTAACTCCAGCTAATTTTAACTTGGAATTATGCTGTGTATATAGGCTTTTGCCTGTGTACACAGGCTAATCCATTATATTATCTAATTTGTGGCTTGGTTGATTTTGTGCAGGTGATTCATATGTGTGTGTGTGTGTGTGTGTGTGTGTGTGTGTGTTTTACTCAACCTGTTGGGGTTTTAAGAAAAACTTGTTTTGGATTATACCATACAGCATGAAGTGATTTTTGCATTTTAAAATTATGTTTGGAATTTCTTTTCAGTAACTTCAAAACTTTAAAAATGTCATCTTCCCAGTGGCCCTAGATTCCACTGTGGGCCTTTTTGGCAAAGAAGTCATGGTTTTAAACTAGAGACAGTTAAAGTGGTCTAAATTCTGAATGGCTACTTGGCTATACTACAGAGAAAAACCAGTAAATAAATGATGTCTGCTTATGTCTGAAAAATCAGTGAGTTCTAAGATATTCCAAACAAACATTGTTAAAATGTGAGTTTTGGCATTAAGAACAGAACAACAAACATGGAAAATAAATGCCCTTTCTGTCATTTTTTTCACTTGCATTCAAAGGCACATGCTGCTAATAAAAACATGGTTTGAATGGCTTGCCTGGAGCCAGCAGGATGATCCCACCACGGGGACTTCCTTGTGCTGGCCTGAGCTGGGCTGATGGAGCAGCTTTTGCTGGATGAAGATGAAGGGCATTGTTCCCAGTTAGAGCCCAGACACACGTGCTTAGAAGCCATGTTTTCTGAAGCCAGCTTGCTGAGAATTTTCTGTGATATGTAGTATTGAGAATAAGTACTTTGATTGCCCATGAAAATCAGTTGATCATTTCCATTCTAATCCACATAGACTAAAACTGATCTATAACATGGTGACTGGCATTGAGATTTATGGCCATAAAGCCACATCAGTATGACTAGTTATTATATCGGCCTATTCGTTACAGAATATTGACATGTCTGAGCTCTTCTGGAAATTCCTTTGTGGACCCGAGTTTCCACTAATGCTCATATTAGGTCAAATCTTAGGCCCTTGTCCTGTTCTCCAAAGAGATGCTCGTACCCAGAAATCAGTGCTGCCTCACAGTCTGGCCTGTTATGTGGTGCTGACAGCTTCTACGTGCCCCAGCTTTCCAGCTCTCTCTTTAAAACTGGCAGCCAGATCTGCCCTCCAAAGGCCTTTCATGTGGAAAACATCCGTGGCTCTCATTCTTGTTTGTTTTAAAGGTGGCATCAATAAAGGCGTATTTCGTTAAGATCAAAGGAGAAACCTCAAGCCCATTTAGAGTGTCCAGCAAAAATGGCGCTGGAGACCTGGAAACTATTGCTCTGTCTATGCAGTGACAGCCTTCCAGGCGTTGACTGAGCAGCCAGGCACCTCCCTGCACAGCTAGGCTGTCTAACAGTGATTCGGACTCTCTGAGCCTGTTTTACCTTGTTCACTGTAGCCCTGTGTATGTCAGCAGCCTAGCAATGACTTCCTGTTCTTTCTCTTTCTCTTATCTCCTATTCAAGATTGGACCGCACCAACTGACATCGGGGATACTACGAACAAAAGTAATGAAATCCCCTCCACGGATGTTGCCGACCAAAACAATCGGGAGCATCTCTCGGTGAGTGTGAGGAAACAGGCACTTCCTGCAAGGGTTCTGACCACTCTGGGCATTCACATGCCACAGAGATTGTCACCACCCGCATAAGACAGTTACTGTTCCGATGTGAGTGGGCAGTCACAAATCAGAGGGTCGGCTAGAAAGGCTTAGAAACAGTGAAATAGAGACCGTACAACCTCTAATTTATATGATTTTTCTGGTAGGTCGCCACATATTTAATTTTTCTGATATTTTATGTGTGGAAGGTGTTTTGTCTGAATATGTAGCTGTGTACCATGTATGTACAGTACCCAAGGTGGCCAGAAGAGGGTGTCATACCCTTAGATCCTAGGGAACTGGAGCTGACAGAAGGTTGTTAGTGGACATCTGGGTGCTGGGAACTGAACTCCGATCTTCTTCCTCCGGGCTCAGAACCATAGTTATCTGTCCTTTATAACCAGACTACTGGGAAATCAGAAAAACAATTCTTATATTCAGGGACCACATTTTCACAGCTATCTCTTTCTTTTCTTAAAATAAAATTTGGGTGTCTGCCACACATAGAAATCCAGTTGTCTCTAGAGAATGTTGTGGGGAAGGAAAACCAGGCCTGTCATTTTTAGACAGGGACTCTGGGGGTGAAGTGGCATTCGGCTTTGGCCTGTGGAGGGTGGCCGACCAAACAGGAAGAAATGAGAGGGGTACTGGGATGTAAAGAAGAGCTTGCAGATTGGGAAACATGAGGCAGGTGCTTCATTGGCAGGCTCAGGCTTCTGACGGAGGTCTTGAAATAGTCCCAGGTGGTTAACCTTACTCTGTAGGGAATTGCTGTTGAAGGGTCTGCTGCTCCTAGGTTTCCATCTGGTAATTGCTCTAGTCAAAGCCCAGATTCATGTTGAATTTTCCTTTCGCACGGCATGTCCTGTGAGCTCTGATTCCTTATTACCCTGAGTCCAGCCATCTCTCCTCCCACTGCATGACCCGAATGATGGGTATATATGTATTTGGGCACGTACATGCCTAAGTGTCTGTGTTGAGGTGAGAGGACTGCTTTCCACTGTGGTATCCAAGGATTAGACACAGGTCAACAGACTTGCACGAGGCAAGCACTTTTTTACACATCGAGTCATCTCGCTAGCCTAGTCGAGATGCTTTTTCAGTCAAAAGCACACATTCTAAGCCCTCCAGTGGGTGCGTGGCATTTCAGGTAATTTTGAAGCCTGGCTGGGATTCAGGGACCCTGTGGTTTCTCTCTACATACCTATAATAAAGGTTGATTTATAAGTTAGGCATGGCAAGAGATTAAAAACACTAATAAAAAAGTAACAAATATAACGACATAGTATCTGTTTTTTCCTTGCGGTCACTATTAAGTAAATAAAGGCAATTTGAACATAAATTCTGTGAAGCCACGACAGTGTTTCTTATGAGTAAGAAGGCTATTGGTTAACCAACACATGAGTGATTCATACAGTGTGGCTAGTTGGGCATGTTTGAGGGAGATGGATTTGGTTAGGTAAAGGTGGTCTGCCACAAGGTTGAGTACACAGAGACTGACTAGACCTGAGTTTTTCAGGTATATTGGGAGAGCCAAAGAATAGGAAAGCAGCTGAAGGTCTCCGTTATCAGACCCTTGCACATCATGGCCGTTGCCAGTGCCCTTGAAGTCCTTTGTAACTGACTTAAGGTTGTTCTTATCTGACACTAGACAGTGAGACTGCAGAGGGATTAGCCATGACATCTCATTTTCCGGCCTTCATTGTGAATCATATGCTTTGTTGTGAATAAATTACAGTTTTTGAGTAACTGGATTGACTGGTTTAGACTCCAAGCTGCACGACCTTGGGCTCTTTACTTCTTTGTTTTCCTGAGTTTTCGTTTTGACAATACCGTTGTTTGTACCACCATCATCTTAATTATTGTGCTACTTACTACCGTAGCCACTGTTCCACATTCACTCTCCACATGAACTCAACGAGGATGTATAATCCACAAGGAAGAGAACTGTTAAACATGAAAGGTACAAGAAGCAGAGAGGCACATCTGAATTTCACACTCAGAGACGAGCCCTGTCTGACCCTTTGCTGTGTCAGGGTATGCTATTCTACAGTAGCCAACATGCCTCCATCTTTGAGGCCAGACACCACAAAGATTTCTTTCAGGATTCATTAGGTATGTTCCCGGGAGTCTCTTTGGCTTTGTCCTGACTGTAGGACTTGCCTGATACACAACTGCTCCTTGGAGAGTTGATGTTCTAGTCTTCTGATGACAGCATCATGCCTTGTTGAGAACCGTGGCCTTAGATTAAGATCTCAGACTGGCAGATATTGTCTAGCCTCCATTAACACCGGTCTTGACTAGTGTCATGAATCCACCTAGTCACAAGCAAGGTGGGAAATGCATTTTTTATTTCAAAGAAACAGGAGCCAGGATCAGTTTGGTAAGGAACTTTGATGATTGCCTTAGAGCAGTGGTTCTCAACCTTCCTAATGCTGCAGCCCTTCATACGGTTCTACATGTGCTGACCCCTGACCATCTTATTATTTTTGTTGCTACTTTGTAACTGTAATTTTGATACTGTTATGAATCATCATGTAAATCTCTGTTTTCCGATGGTCTCAGGCAACCCCTATGAAATGTTACTCAACTTCCCAGGGGGTCATGACCCATAGGATGAGAACAACTGCCTTAGAGGGAACCAACATACTGCTTTAAGGGTTGTTATTAAGGGTGAATAACACAGGAGGTGGTAAGCACTGTCAAAGGGCAGCATCTGTGTTTACGACTAAAGTTTTATCAGAACATGGCCTTGTACGTTTACGTTCAAGCCGCACTGGCAGAGCTGAGTTCTTGCAACAAGGCTGTGTGCGTGGCAGAGTCTGCTAGTTCTGTATGGTAGATGACAATCAAAGTTTGCCAATTCCGTGACCCTCACTGTGCTGGTTGTTCTGATAATTTGAAGAAAACCAGAGTCACCTGGAAACAGAGACCCTCAATTGAAGGATTGCCTCCATCAGAGTGGCCCCGGAGGCGTGTCTGTGGGCATATTCTTCTCGGTGGATGATTGATGTGGATTAATTGAGGGTGGAGCCCCTCAGCAGGTGGTTCTAGGATGTCCAGGGAAGTGAGACTAAGCCATGGGAGCAAAGCCCCAAACCATCCCTCCACACTCCCTGCTTCACTCTCTGCCTCCCCGTTCCTGCCTCAGATGCCTGGTAAACTCTAAGAAGAAGCAAACCTCTTCTTCCTGGATTGCTTCTAGTCTTGGTGTTTATTAGAGCATCAGAAAGCCAACTGGGATACTTGGGCGGAACAAAACCTAAAGGCACCACACAGTCCGTTACATTGTTACATTTCTGTTTCTATAATGTCACAGTGTCCTTCAAGGAGTAATGTACCCAGAGGAGCAGTGGGTAGGGAATACTAGGTTTCCTTGTCTTCTTCTGCTTGTAAGTTTAACACGTTCCCTTCTTTAGGAGGAACAGGACTTAGCCGTTTGACGGCAGGGCTGTTGAGGTTAAAGTGACCTGCTGTGTCTACAGGGTTATGAGATTGACTAGCTCAGGAAGTGTTACCTGCCACAGCCATCACTGGGAATGGCTTTGCAAGGTCATCACGGCCTGACGCTCTCTCTCCCCAGGTCTATGCCGTGGTGGTGATCGCGTCTGTGGTGGGATTCTGCCTGCTGGTGATGCTGCTCCTGCTCAAGTTGGCAAGACATTCCAAGTTTGGCATGAAAGGTAAGCAGAAGCATGTTTATGTTGCTTCTTAAGTGGACTCATTTTTGGCTCATGACTAATGCTAATTATCACTGAAGAAGGAAGTGGCTTGATTGATGATCACTGGTTCTTAAGTCTGAGAGATAGCTGCAAGGACATGATACTACACATCGAGACAAAATAAACCCACGATTACTCAACCTTGTCCGCTTTCCTGTGAGCTCGGTTGTCCCAGGAGGCATGGAGCGGTTTCTTCAGTATGGACTAGCTCAGCAGGGTAGGCGTGGAGCAAGTCTTGTGTATTCCTGCTGGTGAAGCACAGGGGCAAGGAGATGCTATGGCTGTGGGCACGTGTGCTCCTTTCTGTTATACATTGAGATTCTAAGTCTCCTATCACCTCGTTTCTTTTGCTCTTGCTTTTCTGTACTCTCAGTTTTTGAAATTGAGCAACGAACACTGTCAGAAGCAAAATAAGAAAAGCCACGTGTGGCACAGAGGCTGTGCGTGCCGATGGGCTTTTATTTAAGTATCTCAGGTCTGAGAGGTAGAGACTGTATTGTCTTAAACAGATAAGAGATACTTTTCTGAGGCTACTTGTGTTTGGGGCGAGGATGGAGACACTCAAACAAATGCTTTTATATAAAAATGAAGAGTTCCGGGGACTTTGAAGCATTGACTGTGATGTTTAAGTCGATACATCAGCTATTGTGAGATCATCGTAGTTTGTATGGTCTCTGACAGCTTGATGCTGTAAATGCCTAGAGGGGAAAACTGTGAGAAGACTGGTCGGTGTGGAGGATCAGGTCTGTGGGTGTCTTTACCTGTAACTTGAGCAGTAGTTCCTCCCTGGACCTGGGATGGATGGTCTTTTCTGATGTTTCCTCATCCCCTCTTTCTTTTGTGTAGCTTCCAGCAGCCACGTAAACTGGGTTTCTGAAAGGAAAGCTGGGGGGGGGTGTCTTGGAGTGAGGGATGGGATGGCGAGAGAAATATCGACACCAAGACATGTTTCTGATCAAGGTCCGATGTTTACTTAGAAGTCTCAGTATATAAAGGGAAGGGGACCCATCCCCCTCAATACCAGGTTCTTGCCGCCTCATTAGCATCCTGTTGCTAGTCAGGCAGGTAGACTCAGTAATGCAGTAGGCGGTGGCTCCTTGTAGGAAAGAACTTCTCCTATCTTGGAAAACTCCACCCTAGGTGGCCTAGCTGTGGTAGAGCAGGGTCTAGGGGAAGGGAACACTTGGTGACCATGGTAGGGATTCTCAGTTGTCATCAATTCAAATGTGACACAAGAACTCTTCCAGTCTTGACTGCCTCTGAGCCTGTGTATCTTCCTTAGGAGAAAAATTCCTTTGTTCTAATAAGACTTGGGAGAAGGGATGTGCGGAGTGATGGGAGTCACTGTAAAAGTGGCTTGCTTCTCTAACTGAGTGTCAGACAGAGACTGGCAGGGTGACAGGGGTAAAAGGGCCTCCCCCAGAATTCTATTAGTTGGGTCTGTGTGGATCAGGAAATTGGCATCTGAACAGTGTTCAGGGGCGCCTCATGCCACTGTTGCCCAAGCCCTGAGAATCACTAATCCTTTGTCATGAGTCTGGGCTGCTACAGCTTTCTCCTACTGTGACATTGTGGGGTTGCCATGCAAATGGAACCCAGCCATTTCTCCTCAAGCCACTAGGCTGGACTAAGCTGTGTCTGCTCACATGTGCTGGGTGCCTACCATGAGTCCTCTGCAGGTCTCACCCTCGCCACCTGCTCTGTTTCCCTTGGGACATTTTGAGTGTGAGTCCCCAGGCACAGCTTGCACCGGGGAGCAATCCGACTCGAGGCTGAGTCTCGTTTCTTGAAGGGTTTAACGTGAGGCTTCTCATCTGTGAATTCTTCTGAGAAAGGCTATGCTCAGACCCTTCTGAGAGTTCTGTTAGAAGTGTTGGGAATCCTGGGAATCCTGAGAGCCTAGTCTAAGAAGTCTTCCTCATACTGTCCAGGAATGATACATGAACAGAGGAAGTATATATAAGTGTCAACCTGTTCTTCCAGTAGTACAATGGAAGGGAAACAAAAAGGGAGACGTTTGTTTCCAAGGTTGTATTCCATACGGAACCCCCAGATCTGGAACAAACAGTATTTTAAATGGATAACAATGGATAACAGATGGTTACCACCTAAGACCTGCATCTCCATCCTTAATGAACTGCGAGGAAGAACTTGCTTATTAGCCTTGAGCTTGGCAGCCAATGACTTCTTCCAGGCAGTAACAAATATGGTGTGTTTTCCTGTCTTAGTTTTAAACATAAATAAAAAAGACATTTGCAATGCTGTCTCAGACATTGTTGCTCCTGTTTGGGGCAGATGAGCTTTTTTTTTT
>NW_022196913.1:63641659-63675175 GCF_008632895.1 Mastomys coucha
CTGTTTTCAGCCACATGTCAATCTGTGATGTGGTCCATACAGATTGACCCCTGACCCGAGGTTACCACTTAACAAGTCAGAGGCTGAGTCCACCATCATCTTTGGGGATCTAGAAATTAAGATTGGGGCTCATGGATCAAGCGCAAACAAAACTGAACAAAAGGTGGTGTTGAAAAATTAATGTGAGTTAATGCACTTTCAATGCCATTAGAGTGAGGGTCATGCTCAAAACATATGTCCTAAAATGGGAAGACTGCAAACATTATACTCCTGAAATAGATGATATGCCGGTCAGAGTTTCTCAGGAGCAATAGAGAGACTATGTAGTCTTTGCCAGAGAGCAGGACCTCGAATGGCTGCCAGCGCACCTTTGGGCATTCGGGGCTTTGAGCCCATCCCTGCTGTGTTCTTTTTCCATGGCTGTTAAGAAATAAATACCTGAAGCTGTGGGATGTGTATAAAAACAAAGTCTGTTCGGAAGTCTGAACAGCAGACACCTCTCCAGAGGTGAGGCCTCCCCCTGTCCTTTGTTGTAAGACCCTGACAAGCCTTAGCTTACCGGAGACCCCCCAAGTGAATCACATGGAGCCTGACCAATACAAAGAACATGAGAATTTTTATTTCAGTGCTGCTGTCCCTGACCCCTCAGGAAAGGAGGCAACCCCGCACAACTTGTGCAGTGAGCTTTTATACAATTTTCAGGGCAGCAGCCATTAGACACAATGTGATTGGTAGAACAGTGTGACTTTTTAAAACTGATTGGTCTTTAGACTTCCCTTGTCTGAAGGTGGGCAAAGATCCACCCTGTGGAACATGCCCCTACCTGCAAGTAGTTTCTCACCTTGTGTTCTGAGGAATGATAACTAGCCTTTCCCTTCTGGAGAGTTCTGCTACCTTCCTAAAGGTCCTGAGCTTATCTTATTGAGGAAATTCCTGGCCTCCAGGTGTTTTTCTGAGATGGCCCTGTTTACTCGATGGATCTTACACTGTCAAGCACAGCAGAAGGTGGAACAGGGAGAGATATCAAACCAAGTGGTTAGTTAGGAAGCCTGAGGGCAGGGCAGAGCAGGCTAGCTCTTTTATCTCTTGTTTTATGAACTCCTCCGAGAAGCCCATATTAACCCCTTCCAGGTTCAGCTTGCTGGTCTAGCCACTGCCCACCTGACCCTCTCCCTTACATGTTCTATGCCACCTTTCAACACCACCACACTGGCTACTGCTCTTCTAATGTATGAACTCAGAGGGGAACCTGGCTTATCTTGCATGTCAACTATTTCAATTTGCGGTACAAGCTTTCAAATTGTGAACTAACAGTTTAAATGCAGTTGGTTTGAAGAGCTTTGAAGGTTGTGTCTTCATTCAGACCTGAGGCTGGCAGAAGGGCTCATATTTCGCTGTTAAGCTAGAATTTATATTTCGCTCTTGCTTGTTTACTATAGTTTAAGCATCTTGATGTCTGATAGGCTATTGGACTTGTGACAGTAACAACGTCAAATGGTAGCATTTCTTCCCTCTCCATTTCCTCCTGTTTATTTCTGTCCAGTTACTTTTTTTGTTAAATGTCTAGCTATTATTAGCATAAGAGTTCCAAAAAAAAAAAAAACTTAGTCTATTAGCGTTTGGCCATGTGCACCGGATTATTCCCATGCATAATTAATGTGAATACATAAAACCCGTTGTGAATCTACCTGCATCTGTCACCACACTGATGTTTCTGTAGTTATAATTTGATTCATTTTCATCTAAGGCTGCCTCCACTTTATTTTGATTAGTTTTCAATGATACAGTTCTCAAAGAATTTTCAAAGTGGCTTGTTGCTAAGGAACAACAACAGGACCATGAGTGTGCAGTGAGTGTATGCTCTCGTATTCCAACCGACCGAGTCTTCCTTGGCTCTCCCATGGCTTCTTGGCCTTTCTGCTCCAGGTTGTAGAAATATACATGAGGGGAGTGGAAGAATCCATGGCATTTGGGGTGCTGGTTCTTCCGAGGGTATTCCATCCTGGGAGCCTGGCCACAGGCAGAGATGGAAAAAAAAATCATGAGGAGCCAGCAGGCTTGGCATTTGCCCGTGTAGATAAGAAGCAGGCTTGGTGATGAGTGTGCTCGATGCTTGCACTTCCTGAGGGAAATGCACATCGAGTTTCTCCCTCAGGACAGATGCATCCGTGGGACTCCAGGTTGAAGTATCTCAGTGGTCCTAAGAGATGGCAGAGGGCATGAGAAAAAGGCAGTTTTCTCTCACAGCCCCAGTGACGGAGAGGTGCCATGTGTGCACCTCTAGCCTGCATTCATTCATTCCTGATCTCAGAAACTTCTAGATTTCCACCTAAGACAGATGCAAGAGGTGCTGCAGGGAGCAGAGGACCATGGTTCTCTTTTCCGCACTCAAAGAACCGCTCTGAAAACCATCCAGAACGTCTTTCAACACTAAGAATTCCACTCATTTAAAAATGTTCCTAAGCACAGTAGGGCTAACGCTAATGCGATCGACAGTGTCTGCCTTTCTGTGAGCTCAGACCAGTCCAGAAGGTTGAAGAGCCTGAGTTTAACACATATTTGGATCTGCTTTTAAAAGAGGAAAACACGTGAGCGAAGCCAGAGACAGGGTCAGTAGAAACATCTGAAAAGACAAGCTTTCTCCGCATGCGTCTTTCACTTTTGGAAAAAAATGCAGTGTATTAAAATTAGAACACTAACAAAAGTTTGTTTTCCAGACTTCCATTCGGCTTAGGAATATGTAATTCAAAAATAGAAATTCTCCATCACTCTTTCTCACTCTGTCGTCCCCACTCCTAGATATAACTGTCTCTATCTCGCAGGATGCATGCATTATGCAAATGATCAAATTTGTAGTTTTACTTCTGTGTAGATAACCAGAACAGAGCTTCTTCTTTTATTCCACTGGGAAGTCATAATGCCAATCTTGTTCTGTGTATTTCTTGAGGTCACAATTGAGCTTGTAGCCCTTTCTGCCAGCACTTGGGCCGTGGCTGTGTAGGCACCCTGCCCATAGGCTGCTCAAGTCTGCTACCTACCTCTGTCTCTTCCACGTTCCATGGCTTTGAGCACATCTCCTTTTCTCTTGCTTCGTTTTGGTAGTGGCACTGGCATGGGTAGCTGAGCCAGTCAGTGTTCTCCTGTTGTTAAGAGACCAGCGACTAAGGGAACTCTTACAAGGGAAAGCATTTAACAGAGGCTGGCTTTTAGTTTCAGAGATTTGGTCCAATATCGTCTTGGTGGGAGCATGGCAACAGGCAGACATGGTGCTGGAGAAGTGGCTGAGAGCTACATCCTGATTCACAGGATAAGAGAGATAGAGAAAGAGAAGAGAGAGAGGAGAGAGAGGGGGGAGAGGGAGAGAGAGGAGAGAGAGAGAAAGAGAAGAGAGAGAGAGAGAGAGAGAGAGGGAGGGAGAGGGAGAGAGAGAGGGAGGGAGGGAGGGAAGGAGAGAGAGAGAGAGAGAGAGAGAGAGAGAGAGAGAGAGAGAGAGAGAGAGGGCTTGGCTTGGGCTTTTGAAGCCTCAAAGCCCACCCCCAAAGACACAGTTCCTTCATTATGGCCACACCTACTAAGCTTTCTCAAGTACCGCAGCCTAATGACTAAGCCACCACAGTACCAGTCTATTGCTCTAATGAAATACACCAAGACGGTTTACTTATAAAAGGATGAGACTCATTGTGGTTCACAGGGTTGGATCTGAATATAAGAGTTCTGCCTTCGGTATCCCTCAATAAGGCCTTTTGCAGGCTAGTCACCTAATAGACACGACTCCTTTATGCAAGACACAGGTATTCCCAGCTTTTAATAATTGCTATGCATTCTTATTCTTGATAATGAGTTATGGTTTACTTGACACTTTTGGGCACTTAAAATTTAATCAAAACTTCAGAAAATGTGTATATAAACATAGAGATGGATGGAGATAGGTGGCTGAGAGGAGAAAAGCCGCTCATATGTGAGCAGTTACACAAACAAGCTTAATTGGCAGGGTCTTCTAGCAGCAACACAAAAAGCATGCTTTCATTATTTTTGCCCATAGTAAAAATGATCAGTCAGAATTCTGTATATTTATTAATTTAGATTAAGTTGCTATTTTAATTAATCATGTCAAGAATCCTTATCATACGGAAAATAAGAAATGATACACTTATTATTGGTGTATGTGTTTATAGTACTTTATGTTAATTTTTATTGGTTACACATGCCATTCATGCTTTTCATAGTCTTTGGTTTTTAAACAATTGTTTTTAAAATTTTGTTAGTTTGCTTGACATAGAGTCTCACTTTGTAGTCCAGGTTAGCTTCTAACTTTCAGCAAACCTGGCCTCAGTCTTCTAAGGGTTGAGATTACAGCTGTGAGCATGACACCAGTGTGTTTTAACTTTCCAATAATATTGGTAAACAAAAACATTGCGTTTTGATAAAGACAGACCTTTGATGTTTTCTACCTGAGCCACACATCTCCAGAAGGCCTCTCCCGACTCTAAGCCATGAACATATTTCACATCTTTGCACTTCCACTCCGTCTGCTTTTAAACTTCGCTGCCTTAGGCTCTGTGCAGCCAGCTCCTTTTCTCTCTTTTATTTTTGTGTGAAATACTCTTGTCTTATTCTGAGATCCACAGAATAAAGACACGTGAGAAAATTGTGGTGTGACATTTTTGGAATATCATTTTAACTTTATAGAATCATAAAGTCACTGACAAAACAAAAAGACATTTTTGAAGAGCTTGGTGATGAACTTGCTGCGGGATGAGCACGGAGCTTTGTTAGTTCTTCACGGGAGAGGAGCTGGAAGCCTCACAAAAGGGATCAGAGAAAACCGGGTTTGCGGGAAAACTTTCGGCTCTCCTCCCCATGGTCTCAAACTGAGCACAGTGTATACCTCAGGGATATTTTAAAGGAAAAAATAAGTTGTCAGAACTCACCAACCCTTCATAATTTCAGAAAAAAAAAAGAAAAAGAAAAACAGTTGAAAGAATTGACCAGCAGTTAAAATATAGTTCTGAAAAAGTAACTGGCCTCTAGATAGAGGTGTGGGTCTATCTCAGACTCCACAAGCTGACTTATTTTCCAAATCTCTTCATACTTTTCAAAAAAACTACAGTTGCCCACATGCATGTACCTGTCCCACATGTGTGCAGAGACTGTAAAAGCCAGAACAGAGCCTTGGGTCCCATGACGCTGAGTTACAGATGGTTGTGAACTGTCAGGTGGGGGTTGTGAACTGTCAGGTGGGGGGTTGGGAACTGACAGGTGGTTGTGAACTGTCAGGTGGGGGGTGGGAACTGACAGGTGGTGGTGAACTGTCAGGTGGGGGGTTGGGAACTGACAGGTGGTGGTGAACTGTCAGGTGGGGGGTGGGAACTTAGCTGGGCTTTCCTCAAGAGTAGCCAGTGCTCATCTCCACTGAGCTGTCTCTCCAGCTGTCTCTCTTACTTTCATGCCAACATTGTCTGCATCTATATGAGGACAGTGGAGACTTACTCTGTGCATAGCATTGTAAAGGCATAAGAAACTTAAGGAATTGGCACTGCTGTTCATACAGGAAGCACAGCAACCAGTCTTTCTCCCACTAGCTGTGCAAGAGAAATTATCTTTTTATTTTTATTTAAAATCTTCATTTAGTTACAAATACGGAGTATAGCGTGACATTTAAATACACAAAAATAACTGTTCATAGTTTTTTTAGTTAGATGTGGGGGGTGTCCTGAACCCCTTCCCACTCCATACTAGAATGTTGACCAATGGGCCCCCTAGACATTTGATAGCTTGTGGGGGAGCAAGAGTTTTCTTTAAGGATACATCTCCAGTTGAGCCCACTGTGCTCCACTGGTGGACATCCAGAGACAACACAAACTGGAGTCAGTGGGTTCTTAAACTTATGAAAGAAACAGGAAGTAGAGGGGGAGAGGCCTGGGAGGCAGGTCTTGGAGGACCAAGGGGGAGGAGCTAGGTGTCAATATGTTTAAAAGATGTTCTATGAAGTTCTCAAAGAATCAGATGTAATAATAAAACCCCATGAGTATGACATACTGTGATTGGATCAATGTAGCCAGCCCATGCATCACCTCAGACACTTATTCCTCTGTGCTAAAAAGAGTGGTCTCCACCTTTTGGAGCTACACCAAGCTTTGTCAGCCAGTTAGAAGACTGCACTACCAGGCAGCAGGAGCTATCCCTCCCAAACCTCCACAGTCTGGACTCCTCTCTCTGTCTTCTCTCCATCCTCCCTCCCCCTCCTCTCCCCGGCCTCTGGTACCCACACTTCTCAACCAGTAAGCTGATTTCCTAGCAGTAGAGAATATGTGGTGTTTGTCTATCTAGGGCTGCCGTCATGGACTCAGTATGGCATCTATGTAGTCGGGGAGTTGGTGGGGGAGTCTGGTGGGGGAACCTCAGCTCTAACTTAATTGCTCGCCTTGCCCTACCCATTCGGTGAGCCTGTTTGGACTCCAGAGAAAGACTCTGTTTACTTGTAACACAGAAAGTTCATGCAGTGTTACTTAGGAACTCCCTACACGACTACTTTCATTTAAGGCTAGATGATTTCTTTAGAAAAAAATTTGATGTACTTAAAAGTCAAGGACAGTTCTCACTGGCTTTTTATTTTTTAAACCCGGTGGTATGCTTACTCTCACCTCTTCCTGCAGGCTGGGTCACATTTGGATGGGGGTAATCTGGAGGTCCTCTGGCTTCTCTCTTCCTGTGTCACTTTGATCTTTTATTGTTTATCCTGCTGCTCTGCTCATCTCTGCACTGTTTCCTAATCTTCCTTCGCTCCTTCCTCGTTCCTGTATATCACTTTGGTGGACAGGCTTCCGAGAACTTGTGAAGAAGAGAGATAGTAACTTGGCTTAAATTCCAACATATGCTTCAACTTTATCTTTATTTTGGGCATGAACGCTGAACACTGAATGACTGAGGGATTAAATTTAACTGTGAGTCAGCACAACTGTCCTGTGGTACTTGGGAAGCCAGCATGGTTAGCTACATAGTGTGTGTGTGTGTGTTCCTCCTTTAACTTGTAAGTTGTTACCCTGTAAGCCTTGATGTCTAGTGAATAAGAGTCATATACTGGAGCTGGGAATCAGGTAGCCTTGACTTCACATCTGCATTTCCCCCTTGCAGCCATCGGTGTAGGCAATGTTTTAGTCTCTGGATTTTATCTCTACTTTGATGAAATGAAGGAGAGAGCCCGTTATGTGGATGACCATAAAAACAAAATCAATTCTTAGTTTAAGAGCTCAGCTCTTTAGCTAATTCCTGAGAGGCAGTTATGTTTTATATTTTATGTTCTGGTGAAAATACAAAAAGGGAGATTAAGACCTGAATTAATACTGAATCTGAATTGCAGAAATATACTATGTGCGTGCACAGTGTATATAACTGTGTCAACGCTTATTGGTAGGGTTTATAGAAGAAACTTGTCCCAATGCTGTCACTCTATAATATTTGTGGAACATGCACTTGTTTTCAGCCCTTCACTGCTATAAGATGTTATGTATAAATTATTTCAATTTCTGATTTTATTGCTCTTTAAACAAACTCATTTGTTGGAATTGTTTGGGATTTTACAAGGAAGCTGTTGTATTGTTTGGTTGTGCATCAGTTCTAAAGACTCCTTCTTCTGGGAGGGGTGTTTACAGCAGAGCAAGGATCTGAGTGTGGGAGGCCCCGGTATCATTAGCTTAGATCAGACACAGGCTGGGGAAGCTAATGAGATTCCCTTTGTGTGCAGGGGAAGCACCATTGCTAGAATGAATTCTTTTACATAAAAACTGACTTTAAAGTCGATGTATTTACAGCCTGCTAGAGAGGAAAAGGAGGTATTCTGCAGAAACTGAGTTCCTTATGTAACAGATTGCCACCCATATGATAATCGTAGGCCACGGTGCTGCATTTCCTGTGAGGGAAGTCAAGCCTTGGACAGGAGCAAGACAGAAGAAAAAACCCTCTGCTCTGATCAAGGCGTAGGCTATAGTACACACAGCCTTCCTTTGTTGTCAGCTAGCATTTGTTCTGAGAGAGGAGAGGGAGAGAGGGAGGAGGAAGAAAGGAAGAGAGAGAGAAGGATGGAGAGGATAGGAGGGAGAGAAGGAGATAGGGAGAGAGAAGGAGGGACGGGAAGAACAAGGGGAAAATTCATTTAAACGTTTTAAGTCTTAAGTGAGTTATTAATAATCCGAACTGAAGACTGAGAGCCATCCCAGCCCCTCCGAGTTCAGGGTGGAAGCAGCCAGGAGAGAAGAATGTGGAGAGTGGAGCGAAGCGCCTACTGCAACCCTGGCACAACCTGAGCAGAGTCAACCACCCAACTGAACTTGCCACAGCCTTGCTTCCTGGGTTCTCTGTTGTTTATTTTTTAAAGGTGTAGCAAGTCCAAAAATAGCAATGCAGTACCTAAAAAAAAAAAAAAAAAAAAATCATCTAAGGGACCCGTCTTGTGTGAATTAATGCTACTCTGCTACAAAGTCAGTTAGTGTAGTCATACATTCCCTCAGAACGCCTGTCAGGCCCTTCTGCTGATGCTATTAGTGTGTGATGTGTTTTATTTCCCTCCACAGGGGAGCCACAGTCTCTTTATTATTCTCATTTGGAATAACACTCAGAGACACAGCTCCCAACCTGAGGTCACCACGGGGGATATGTTGAGTCCTAAACCACCTATGCCAGTTGCTTCTTATTTAGTCCCCTTGACCACTGACTTGCTTTGCTATTGGTTTGTGGGTGGCAGGTGTCTTGATGACGGCTCTGTTGTCATCCCAGCCTGAGAGCAGTAGGCTAGCTCTACCTTAATCACCCCTTCCTGGAACACCATGGACTTCGGAGACCAGCTCAGTAGCGGGACTGTTTTCTTACTCCCAGCCTGATTTTGTTGTGATGTCTGAAGTAAGTCCCTGGCGCTTTAGTTTTATTACAGAGCTGAGGATGCATTCATTACATGTAGCCTTTTGTCCTTGCGTATGAGTGAGGAAATTTCAGAAATAAATCTGCATGTCTCCAGTTGGCAGAATAATAGTAGGTTCTTCTGTTGGGTCTATGGCGTACCTAGCCACAGGTTCTTGGTCCTGATAATGGTCCTAGGTATACATTTCATCTTGTAGAGGGGCCTTAAATCCAACCAGAAACTGACTGGATGGTTACTCCTCTAATATCCATGCCACTATTGCATCCAGCCATTATCGAAGGTCCAGGGTTCTCAGCATCTCGCCAGCTGATGGTTACTTTTCTTCTCTGGTAGCATGTACAGATAGTACTTTCTTGAACTATGAAGGCTAGCTAGTAGGGATGAAGATGACAGGTCAGTACCAGCTTGACTTGTCCATGTCTTATGACTCAGCAATGATAGATAGGGACTTGGCATCAAGCACTGGAGAGAGATCTATAGGGTCGGCCATAGACTATAATGTTTGGGGTCTATAGGACATGCTGGATAACATCTCCAAAAGAGAAATGTATTCTTGGTAGCAGGCTTTATACTTATTAGCCTATGCTGTCTTTTCAGGGGCACTATTATCATGCAATAGGGTATTTCCATTGAAACCCTTTATGTACATATTTTAGAATGCTTCTACAGAAGTAGGTAGATTTTCCTATATCTCTTCAAAAAGATTTGTTGCTATATCTCCCTCTCCATGTCTCATCTACCAACCTGCTGCCCCATCTCCTACCCGATTCAACCCTTCCCATTTGTTTATTCTCATTTACCCATGTGTTCTATTTCCCTTCCCTCATAATTACCCCCTTTCATGGCTCCTCACTATCTTCCTGACCTCCGTGGGCATTCCAAATGAAACACAGCTAAAGACTCAAAGCTATGACCCACAAATGAGAGAAAGCAGGCAACATGTGCCTTTCTGGACCTGGGTTAACTCACTCAGAATGATTGTTTCCAGATGCCCATCCATTTATCTGTGAATTTCATAATTCTATTTTTGTACAGTTCAGTAAGGTTCATTGTGTAAACTGGACTGCATTCTCATTATCCTTCATTGCTGTTAGATATCTAGACTAGTTCCATTCCCTGGCTATTGTGTCTAGAGCCACAGTGAACATGGATGAGAAGGTATCTCTTAGGTAGGAAACAGGGTGCTTTGATTGTCTGTGCCTGAGAACGACACCGCAGGCTCATGACACAGGTCTTTCTGAGCTTCTTTCACACTGATTCAGCCTTTATGAGGCGTGTCCTCTTGGTGATGGGTAATGGCATAAGGCACTTGGGTAACTCAAACATTGTGAAGGCATGTGGAAAGAATTCACACATGGGCATCCAAGATGTATTAATATATTAAGTATATTCCTAATTATGAATGATAAATAGGGAGAATTCATCTCTGGAAAACAGAGAAGAGAGAAGTTCATGATACACGACTACTGATCAAATTATGCTCCCGTGTCAACTTCAGCTTCGTTGCAGGAGTACGGGCCAGATTCCTCCCATTCCCCATGCAGCTCTTACTAAGTGTCTTCAATTGCTGTGAAGAGACACCATGACCAAGACAATTCTTATAAAAGGAAAACGTTTCATTGGAGCTGGCTTACAGTTTCAGAGGTTCAGTCCATTATCATCATGGTGGGAAGCATGGCAGTGCGCAGGCAGACATGGTGCTGGAGATGGAGCTGAGAGTCCCTCATCTTCATCTGAAGGCAGCCAGGAGGAGACTGTCTCATACTGGGCACAGCCTGAGTTTAGGAGACCTCAAAGCCTACCCCCACAGTGACACACTTCCTCCAACAAGACCACACCTCCTAATAGTATCACTCCCTATGGGCCAAGCATTCAAACATATGAGTCTTGGGAGCCAAACATATTCAAATCACCATACTAAAGATCACTTGGAAGTTTTAGTCACCTGCAGTCCCTTAGCATCATAGTATGCATATAAGATGCTAAGACTGGTGTGTGTATCACGTGGTCATGCATTTGACAGCAGAGAAGAATAAGACCCAGGCCCTGAACTATGTCTTGACTCGATCTTACAATCCTCAGGCTCAGTCTGACTCCTTCCATACAGCCCCGTGTACCCTAAGATTTGGACAATTCCAGCGTATCATGGGTTTTACGGCTGATATAATTTTACCCACATTCTCTTTTTGAGACCCCAGTTGCTGTTGGGGAAAAAGCATCAGTGTTTAAAATGCTGTCTCTTCAGAGCATGCCAAGACAAATAGCAATTCTGTCTTCTTGTCGTGATGGTTAAACATCAGATAGAAAGCTGGGACTTCACTGATGTCCCCTTTGGATAAACAACAAGGCTAAAACAATGTTTTAGGGTGGCCTGGCCGGGCTTTGAGGCCATAAACTTCCAAAGAAGAACATGCCACTCGACTTGTTCTTCCAAGCAGGCGCTTCGCCGCCTTGGTCTAAGTTCATCTTCCTAGAATCAGCATCGGTGGTGGAGGTCAGGAAGACACCTTGTTCTGTGGCCTTGTCCCTTTTAGCATCTATCTCTGTCTGAGCTCTTTTGCTCTTCTTCTTTTCTCTTAGTGTGAGGACATGTTTGATTGGCTATCTTGGGCAGCTTCTATCATCTTCCCTGTAATTCTTGTACTGCTTAGATTGCAGGGCTTTGGGGTTATATTATTAATTAATGATTAATTATTGTGTCCCACTTGGGGTTTAATAATGGAGTCATGGGAACATCTGTATAGTATAAGGCTGTCAGCCTGTTTTCCGGGGCTTCGGCCAACCTGCCAGACTCCACCCAACTTCTGCCACTGCATCTTTCCACCTGGCTCTCTCAGCCCTGCTCCTTTCTCGTCTGCTTTCTTCCCTCTGCCCTACCTCTACCCCAGCTCCAGCCACTAGCTCTTCATTCCTCCAGTGTCACACTTCTCCCTCACGTGAAAAGCTATTAGCACAGTGGGAGCTTACCAAACCTTATTCACCGGAAACAATCAGAGCCCAGACTTGGCCCCACAGCACTGCTTTCTGGCCAGGCTGAGGACTAGGTGGCCTCCATCATGGCAGCTGCCTTTCTTTGGGGGCAGATGAGGAAACAACAAGCATTTACATGTCCTGTCAACCTGGTGTCCCTGGCACAGCAGTTAACAATCAAGAACACAGGGGCACACCATCATAGGCAAGTGAATCAATATGTGTGTGTGTGTGGGGGGGTTATCCCAACAGAAACAGTAATGAGCCCTTCCCTCATGAACCCAGAAAGCTGCTGCTTCCCAAGTCTTCATTCCTGTCACTTACCTTTTCCTCTTTACAAACTGCCTAGTTATATATAGTTTAGTCTGTTCTTCGACCTCCTATATAATATGCCTACGGATAAGCAAATGAAAAGAAAAAGAAAGAAAAAAATAATAGCTCAGCACCAACAAAATGTCAACAACCCCACACATCTGAAATAGATCTTATATAGATTCACATAATAAAGTTGAAATATGGGAAGCAACAGCTGTGTTTTAGATAACTCTTTTGATGAGCTTGAAGACAAGCAACCACTACTTGTCTTGCTTTCTCTGTCCTCTGTCTGGAATCTTATCCAACACGAGAAATTCTTACTGATCCCAAAGGTTTTCACTTATGAACAGGTTGTGGGAAAGCAGCAGGGAATTATAAAACAGTCCAAGTTTTCAGAATTTAAGTATGTGAAGGGGAGAATTGACCAAGTCTCACTAAGTTTGCGCTGCTGGATTAAATTAGCTAATTATAAGTGTTTCTTGAGAATTTGCTTGAGGAAGAGATTCAGTAATTCTTAAGCTAAAACCCGTTTCCAACTTTACCCATGCACAGTGATTTCATTCGCCACCCAAGCTGAGAACAGTGTTCTCAGAGATCCTGAAATGGAACGATCCCCGTGGTGGGCTACCATGGCATCCACCATCCATTTACTTAATATTACCAACTAAATCCTTCCAAGATGTCCTGGGAGAGTGATGCACGGGACCTGTACTAGCTGGTTTTGTGTGACACAAACTGGAGTTATCACAGAGAAAAGAGCCTCCCTTGAGGAAATGCCTCCATGAGATGATCCAGCTATAAGGCATTTTCTCAATTAGTGATCAAGGGTGGAAGGGCCCATTGTGGGTGGTGCCATCCCTGGACTGGAAGTCTTGGGTTCTATAAGAGAGCAGGCTGAGCGAGCCAGGGGAAGCAAGCCAATAAGGAACATCTCTCCATGGCCTCTGTGTCAGCTCCTGCTTCCTGATCTGCTTGAGTTCCAATCCTGACTTCCTTTGGTGATGAACAGCAGTGTGGAAGTGTAAGCTGAATAAACCCTTTCCTCCCCAACTTGCTCCTTGGTCATGATGTTTGTGCAGGAATAGAAACCCTGACTAAGACAAGACCTTAGAGGGAAGCTCAGGTCGTGATCCCAAGACAAAGCTGGTGGTAACACTGGGGTACAATGGTCATAAGAGTCTTATACATTAATAATGTACAGAAAGATATGGAAAATAGGGTATTTGGGAAAAACTGACTTAGCAGGATTCTGTATGGATAATGCACATGGAATATACATGGAAGTCTCAAAGTAGGTCCTGATTGGTGGAGTTGAGGGGTGCCCAGAAAGTTTGGTCAATCCAAGAACTAGCCTGATCTGTCCATTTCTTGTCTTCTAGACATGTTGACTTAATTATCTTAAGTTATAATTTGTCAAATTATAAGTTTTGGGGAAGTTTAACAGCCGCACATGTAAATATTCATGATCCTCATTCATTCATGTAGATACTACTTAGAAGTCACCCTGATATTTCGTATCCCTTTTGTCATTTAGAGGGAGTATTAGGCTAGTCCTCAGCTGACCTCATGGCCAGGTCTACTTCTCAGTACACTGTTTCCATCTCTGAGTGATGCCAGGCAGAAAACCCAACATTGTCCCTCTACAGACACTAGTGTAGATCTATAAGAAATATGTAAGTGTACTTGTATATGCGTATTTAACTACATATGTTTCACTATAAGAGTTTATTTGAGGAAAACAGATCTGTTTTGCAGATCTGTGTTAGCCAGATGTGTATACGTCACACTGTGACATTGCAGAATCTCTGAACAGCATGGTTGGCTGTATGGATATGCGTATGTAATGGCCCCATGGTCACTGTTGCCAGTTTCCTTCCTACTGAGGAGTTGGCCAACTCTTACTTAATCTCTCCAGTTTGGGCCGAGCCTGTGCTCCATTAGTGAAAAGTCCTACGTATTTCTTCTGCAGTAAACTCCAACCACAATAGGTTGAAAACCTCACTTTTTTTTTTTTAATGCCTGAAGGTAAGCTTTCAAAAGTGAGTTTTATACTCCTACTGCATATTGATTTTTAAACTTATTCCTTTATGAACCACCAAAGAAAAAAATGAAATGATTTATAGTTAAATATATGCCCTTTGGTGGTAAACAAGTTCCAAGAACCTAAAGCTAGGATCCACACGTTATATTTTGTGACGTTTTTACTGGTTCATGTTGTAGATGTTGCTTTGGTGCTTGGGCACTCTCAAACTCTCTTCACTGGTTTTGTGTGCTCACCCTGCTTTCTGTATACATTTTCTCTCAAGGGCCATCAGGGTCCTTTTATCTTTGAAAAGCTAAAGGAACTCCTTCCCCTGCCCCCCTTCCGTGTCCCCTCTGGCCACCAGAGGTGGTAGTGGTTGTCTTAGTTACCTCCACTCCCCCACAGTGCTCAGAAGTACTAGCAGGAGTGTGTGTCACTCCCTTCCATGAGGTTGATCAAACTCTAGTAGAGTTTGCACATCTTCAGCATGACATGTGGGATAATCTGGCTAAAGCTGAAGTTTCCTTTTCGAATTTCAGCCTTGCTTGGCTTCCTTCTTTTCTGACTTTCTCTTGCCCTGGGAGCCTCTCTTCAGCAAATCACTTCCACGAATATTCTTCTGGGTCTACTGCAGATGACCCAAGACAATGTTGGGGCTCCACAAAATATATTGCATGCTTTTTTTCCCCAATTTGCCAAGCTGTGACTGTTTATTAACTGACCAGATTACAAAAATACCATGGGTGACATCTTAGCTCATCCGTCTAAGAAGCCTGTTTATCTGATCGTCCCTGTTGCCAGTATCTCCACCTTCTACAAAGTTAGTTGTCTTTTTCTTCATCCCACCTCGTGGGGAAGATAATTGGAGGGGCCATGGGAAGTTATTTGCTTCCTTGACGCATTTCCCAACTGTATAGATCTCATGAATTAGATCCTCCATGCAGATGATGCCAAATTTACCAAGAGATCGAGCGATCAAGGAATGATTTGTCAAGGCTATCCGCTTCTTATTTATTTTGCCATACCCTCCCATGTAGATGAGCTCATTTACTGACTTCAGGTTGGGGTACCCCCACGCAATATATGGTTCCACAATCCTCAGCATGTTAATTGAAGCCATGTTGAGCTTAACGAAGGTGCCATTGAAGATCTGTCGAAGACGAAGAAGCTGCAATGACTTGCGGACCTTTGGGCTTACTCCACTCATACCTTGGATTCTGAAGACAAACGCCAATTTTGGTTCTGTGGGCACATAGACGTTCCCAGCTTTCCTTGCCGGCCTGGCCATCCGGATCTCAGTCTGGTACATCTGCCTGTACTCCTCGTGATAGTGCTCTGCCTTCTCATAGGTGAGCTTCCTCCTTGCCTTTTGCAGTGTCTTCAGTGCAAAAGTTCCTACTGTGCCAAAGCAGGGCGGTGGTGGCGCATGCCTTTAATCCCAGCACTTGGGAGGCAGAGTGGATTTCTGAGTTCGAGGCCAGCCTGGTCTACAGAGTGAGTTCCAGGACAGCCAGGGCTACACAGTGAAACCCTGTCTCAAAAAAAAAAAAAAAAAAAAAAAAAAAAAGTGAGGGCTAGATTAGAGTTATTCAGTGGTAGGGTTTCCATGTGTCAGAGGCTTGACTTAAGTTTGTCTGCTTTTCATAATTGTTTTGTTATAAATTAGGCGTAGCTCAGTGCTCGTTAGCTCACCTGAGTCACAGAAGCAGTCACAGAAGAACCACAGACGAAGGCCTCACCTGGCTGGCTTTAATGTTTCAGCTCTTTCAAATTCCTTGGAGTTTAAAAGTGTCATTTTTATAAACTATCAAAAAGGCATCCCGACATCAAAGTTCATGACTCACTAAAATAGGACGAATATATCTCTTCTTTAAAAGATAAGTAGGAAACTTAATTTCTTATAGGGAGAGTAACTGGAAATTGTGTCCAAGGGTTTGAGTCGATAGCATCAAACGGTATACAAAGAGGTCTTTGCCTAATTTTTGACAAAATTTGGGAAATTTTAGAAACAAAATTATTGAGAAGAATCCAGCAGGCCAGGGTGCTGGTAGTGTATTTCTCGGGCAGACAATGGGACCCTTTCTGGTCTGTTCTCTTGGGGTAGCTGTCCTGTGCTGATAGCCTACCACAGCACGGTTTAGAGAATGACGTTCTGTATATGAGACACACTGACTTTGATCCTCACAAGAATTATCAGTGGGTTCCACAGACAGATCTTAGAGAATGTCAGGGCTGATAACATGCAGAAAGACTTTTATTAGCCTTGTTATGGGCCTCATTTTAGTGATTCATAGTGGATTCAGGTACTGAGCAATCAGGAATTCATAAAACCTGGCCCCGAGCTCCCTGTGATTTCTATGGGGTGGCAGTGTCAGCACTTCTGTGGACTGTAAAACATTGTGTTTTTCTGGATAGGGCTTCTCCTATCTCCCCTCCACCTCCTGTCTCACGGTTTCTTACTCATCTTCTCTGAGTATTGCTTAGGCATCCCTTTCTCCAGAGATCCTTTCTGATCCCCGCAGGAGGGAGGGAGCTCCCTTATAGGAGATTTGCACTGCTTTGAGTAATCATCCAGAAAGAAATGCTTAGCCTATCAGGGAGCTAAAGGTGCTGAGGTCAGCCTTTCTTTATCTCTTTCCCCCTTGCCTGACATTATGCAAAGTACAGAGCTAACCCTCAATAAATGTCTCTGAACTGGACAAACTGTGAGTCAGAAGAGAAGAATGTGGGGGTTTTTTTTGGGGGGGGGGGGGTTGAATGCAATTCTCCCCTCCCCCGTAAGTTGTTTCAAAGCCATTCAAGTAGGTCGGGCAGAAAAAAATACTGATAAACCAGTGGTCAGTGGGCACAAATCAGACATTTGGGACAGGAGGATCCATAAATGAGAAAAGAAGGTTATGGCTGGAGGTTCTAAGACTCAGAGCCAGATAGCATCTGAAAGATAATGCGGCTAGATGTGGCTTAAAAAGTACAAGTGATGGTGGTCAAAGGCTTGGGAATGAAGCCTTCGCCCTGGAAGAGAAAGCTCTTCAAAACGAAGAGGCACCAAGGAATAAGCGACGTATGGGATACTGAAGCCACTTTGTCTCCCCAGAGAAAATGAATAGAGAAGGAAGAAGCTGACAAGAAGCTGGGCGGGATGGTGTACACCTTTAATGGTGTACACTCAGGAGGCAGAGACAGGCAGATGTCTGATTGTTTGACCCCAGCCTGGTATACGTAGCACATTCCGAGCCAACCAGGGCTACATAGTGAAAGCTTGTCTCAAAACCAATTAAGCGGACACCCCAAAACAGAAAACACTCTACCAAGGTAGAAAGGGAAGGGAAAGCACGAGGAAGAGAGACCAGTAGGGCAGCTACTCAGCGTCCCCGTTAGCGCCCGAGAGGGCATTTTCCACGTTTGTTCCGAGGCCTCTCTCTCTTGGGATCTTCAGATTGGTACACCAATGTTCCCCAAATCAAAAGAGAAGACAGACAGATTGATCTCTTTGGCTGATGGGTATCCTGAAAACGACCCAGGAAGCTGCTTGTATAGGTGGCCAGGCTCTGACAGCCAGAGGCGAGGGCTGAGAATGGCGTGGGAGGCACCTGCTGCTGGCCCTCGCTTCCGAGGATGTGCTGTGGGCGCTGGCCAGCCCTGTGGCTCTATACCCAGTGTCCTGACTAGAAGAATTCATTTTTCTGGAATCAATCCCTTAATACTTCTTCTACTTGTGTGCTTAGCCGTAAGTGCTTCCTTAGCCCTGCAGCTCTCCCTGTCATCCACAACCTCTAGGTACAACATGTCCACCCACCCATGTGCAGTGATCCCGTCTCTTTGAATAGAATGCAGATAAAGCAGAGGAAGGGGAGAGGCGCAGCTGACCCTGTTGTTCCCTCTATACAGATAGACTCTGTGGTTCAACTTTGTAACTGTTTTGCTTAATGATGATACAAAGTGACATATATTTAGTAAAACTCCTAGCTGGAATTTTAAGTCTTTTTATAGGGCTTCCAGTGTGCAGTACAATCCTCTGCCTCAACCTTGGGCAGTGTCCTAATGAGAGCCCCTAGTAATCCATACAACCAAGAGGGGGACCGCACCCTCTCAGCATGCTGCGTCACTGTGTAGGTCAGATGCATTTTATCTTTATAACATTTCAGTTTATAGTGGGTTTCTTTAATGGGAATATAACCCTGTTATACATTCATGAGCATCTGCATAATTATATAATAATCACACACTTTGGGAAATTTTAGTATTTTTTTTAAAATCAAGAAATACATTGCCTGATTTGTTTGAATTGCCAGGTACTTATATTTTCTAGTTATAATTTTTGAGTTTATGTAAATATTGTAGTGTTAATAATATGTACCATTTATATTTAGTTGTTAGACCCTATCTGTCTAACGAGGCCCTTGGACCAGGGTCACTGACACAACTTGAAAACTGGTCAAAGATACAGAACTAGGCTCATCCTGTCCAAGCCCTACAGAGCACTAGCCTGACTTTACTGTCATTCAGATGAATTACCTACACCTTAAAACCTTCTTCTAGAGTACCCAAGACAATCAAGGCCTGACACCATCCTGTTCATGTCCGTCTATGTGCTAAGTAGAGGACAGCAAGTCTAAGAGTTCATCGTAGTCACTTACAATGGAGTGTCTGTGGAATGTCTTAGAAACCACCACTCGGGAGAAGCGCACATCCTTGAGGCTTATGAACGGCCCTTACTGTGGTACTTATGGTCCTTATGAATGGGTAAATACCATTAGATACACGATAGACAGACAGACCGTAGATATTTGTCAGTATAAATATGATGTAGATCATTTTTAAGCTTGATGGATGGCAGATGCCAAGAAGCATAAAAGGCCCAAGTGCTTGCCCTACATGCGTAACTAAAATGGTAGCCGATGCGGCTCCAGAGAGAGCAAAAGAGTGAGGTTCCTGGTAGAGTTGGTAATCACTCGACAGCACACAGTGGGATCAACGTTCTAGTGTCCATCCCTTCTGCTGACGAGTACGTGTGAGTAAGGTGTGTCGATCAAGATGGGCACCTGCCGTGCTCTGGGCTGTGCTGCAGGAGAGCATGCAGGCGAGACTCCTGGTCTGTTCAAATGGGTGATAGGAATCCCTTTTATCGGAGATGCTGTGCCCTCCAAAACTTTCCACTTTATAAATGCCCTTGAAAAGAACACAGAGCAAGGTGTAAATACCATCTCTCCTCACAACGATGCACGCATCCTAGGGACCCACGCAGAACTGACTTCCAGTAATGGATATTAGCACATCTTTGTCTTTAGCTTTTAGAACAAATTAATTTACTTTGGGATCCATGGGGGATATATTTCCTAAATTTTAGATTGTACTAGAGATGAACTTTAGCAGAGAGACTCGGGGAAAGAAACAGCTTCTAGCCTGGACCTTTCTCTACACGCCAAATGTGGAGAGAGAAGCTCTGTGAGCAAGTGAGAGTGAGTGGACCATATAAATACCACACACAGTGGAGCCAGCTGGGGCTCTTCCTGCTCTTCGTCATTCAAGTACCAAACCTGTTCCTATCCTAGTGTGTGAGATACCACACAGTAAGAAACCACTAAGGAGAAAACTGGGGAGGAGGCTCAATGGTTAAGATCACTGGCTGTTCTTCCAGAGGACCCAGGATCAGTTGCCACCACCCATATAGCAGTCCGGAACCATTTGCAACTTCAGTCCCGGGAAATCTGATAACTTCTTTAGGTCTTCGCAGGTACTACATGCATGTGTTGCACATGCAGGTGAAATCCCCACACACATAAAACAAAGCAAAAAATAAATAAAGAGCTCTGAAGAGGCATGTATAATTCACATGCGGCAATAGGAAGATGACTTTGGGAAGCTGAGGGTAAGAATGACTTTTAAATAGTCTTCTGCAAAGGGCTTGCTATGCACAGCGGGAAGTCTTCCTTTCCTCTGAGAATCCAAATAAAAGCCATACCTTCCAGAAACATTGTAGAATGGGTGTCTGCTTTGGCTGCTAGAGTGCTTTCTGACTGTTAAGCAATGATCTTGCTTGCCCCAGAGGAAACCAGTGAGGTGATTTTATGACGCATACAACAGTGGTATGTTGTTGTTTACAATCAGAGCCCTGGGGCGGTGGGCAGCCATAGTCTCGATTTGTAACAACTTCTGACTTCTATGTTGTCAGTATTTCCCACAATGGGTGGCTTTAAACTATCAATATGAAGATGTTCTGAAAATTGTACAAGCTAGCGTTAAGGCCTTTTGCGCCAAGTGTTTGCTTATAGAAGCCTCTTCCCCAGTGTCTTTTATAGCAATGTGTTTTATCATCTTTGGCAACTCACAACGAGAAGTACCTGAAGTCAGGATGCTCCCTAAGTGACCTTTTCAGTTCAACAGTGTAATTGATTTCTCTAGAAAATAATTTGTTTATACTGTAAGCATGAGCAACTTGACCCTCTCTTGTCTTTGGATAAATGTGTGGAGCGTAGGTCAGTCAGTTTCCCTTCTGTGGGATGGTGTGTTGGTGAACTGTGCATGGCCGAGTGATCTGTGGAACCTGGGAACTGTAGTGCAGTGTGAGGTGTCTGCAGGAGAGCTTGTGCTGCGCCTGTGTGAGCTTCCTCAGGAGACACCCTGGAGTTCCCTCGAGGCAGTTCAGTCACAGAAACATGTGATATCTTGCTTTGACCTCTAGAATGCTCTACCATTATCTACAGAAACACCATTGGGCAGAATGACGTGAGCCCTGAGACTGGGCACCGCGCTTTGGTGACAGTCACTGAGAATAAAGTGCCTTCCCTCCTGAACTACACAGCTTACACCAGCGGCCTCCTCAGGCATCTAGGGATTATCTGTCTCCTGACATTTCTATGCTCATCGTGTGGAGTCCAGGGCAGTGGACTGAGTCACTCCCTAGTGTCTCTTTGGCTGAAACATAAGTTGGCTTTGCTTGGCCCACCCCAGTGAGAAGTGCCTGGCCCTTGGAGTTAGCAAACCTGCCCCTCCTTGGGCAGCTACTGGGCAGACTTGAACTCACGGCTGAGCTGACTTCCTCCTTCCCCTGAGTCCACTGACAGGGAGGCTTCAATTACTTGTTTATCAGATTTATAAAATGTTCATCTTGCCAAAGTCTCTGGGCAAGAATCAAAAATATTGACCAGTAATAACGATGATGATGATGATGATGATGATGATGATGATGATGATGATAACAAAATGTGCCCATTATCGACACATTAGAAGGTCAACTTCTTTGGAAGCCCAGTAATATTGATTCAGAATTTCTATTATGGCTTGTATTTTTTTTTCTACTTTTTATAACTTCCACACTGCTGTTCATCACCAAAGGAAGTCAGGGCAGGAACTAAAGCAGGTCAGGAAACAGGAGCTGATGTAGAGGACATGGAGGGGTGCTGCTTACTGGCTTGCTTCTCCTGGGCTTGCTCAGCTGGCTTTCTTATAAAACCCAGGACTACCAGCCCAGGGATGGCACCACCCACAATGGGCCCTCCCCTCTTAATCACCAACCGAGAAAATGCCCCACAGCTGGATCTCATGGAGGCAGTTCCCCAGCTGAAGCTCCCTTCTCTGTAATAACTCCAGCTGTGTACCAGTACACAGGGTAAAGCAGAAGTGGAAGTGCAGCTTTAAAGGGGGCTTTGCATCGTCTGCCCCCAGGTTTTGTCTAGTTTACTGAAACAAATGACATTCAAGAGTCCTCAGATTCTGTCCAAGGGGAAGTATTCCAGGGAGGGTACTGTCTTCTCAAAGCCATGAACTTGAAAGTGGGACACTTCGTTAGGTTAGAGAGCATATGCCTATTTGAAGAACTTTGCTCGATTGCCTTGGATCTGAGGTAGAACTGCCGCATCTGACTTCCTCTCTGGAGCAGCCTCCTTCTGGGTCTGCACCTGCTACAGACACAGGAAACTGCTGAGAGCCAGGGTGAAGCCAGGGTGCTTCTGACCGCAGGCAGCTCCGGTGGTGTTCACAACACACACCACTGGTGGTGAGTGGAGTGCCCTGGTTGATTTGGGGATTAGAAAGTCAGGCATCATACAGGAAGAACAACCCACAAACCACAAGAATCTCAAGAAGAAGGAAGACCAAAATGTGGACATTTCATTCCTTCTTAAAACGGGGAACAAAATACCCACGGAAGGAGTTGCAGAGACTAACTGTGGAGCAGAGACTGAATAAAGGGCACTCCAGCCTGATATAGCTATCTCCTGAGAGGCTCTGACAGTACCTGACTAATACAGATGTAGAGGCTCACAGCCCTCCATTGAACTGAGTACAGGGTCCCCAATGAAGGAGTTAGAGAAAGGACCAAAGGAGCTGAGGAGTTTGCAGCCCCTTAGGACCAACAACAATATAAACTAACTAGTACCCTCAGAGCTCCCAGGGACTCAACCACCAACCAAGGACTGCACATGGTAGGACTGATGGTTCTGGCAGCATGTGTATAGTAGAGAATTGCAAAGTCAAGCATCAATGGGAGGAGAGGCCCTTGGCCCTGTGAAGGTTCTGTGCCCCAGTGTAGGGGAATGCCAGGGCCAATAAGTGGGAGAGGGTGGGGTGGCAAACGGGGAGAGGGGAGGCAACAGGGGTTTGTACTTGTTTTTTGGGTTTTTTGGGTGTGTGTGTGTGTGTGTGTGTGTGTGTGTGTGTTTTTCCGGAGGGGAAACTGGGAAAGGAGAAATCATATGACATGTAAATAAAGAAAATATCTAATTAAAAAAAAAGGTCAGCATGAGCAACAAATCAAACATCCTAACAAATAAACTTGTAAGATTGAAAAAAAAAAACAGTCAGGCATCACAGACAGGACTCTGATGCCATTTTTAGTTATGATGGTCATGCTTGCCTCCATAGGATCACTGGGCTGTGTTTCTTGTCAGAGTGTCAATGCTATAGGAGAAAAAATGACTTCTGTTCATCACTTACCATAGTTGTTCCCTTACAGCCTTTAGAGTAAAGACCCCACTATCTGTTCTTGAGACTAAAGCTTTACTAGAATGCACCCCACACATACATTAATAGATTATCTCTGATAACTATCACTGTAGAATGGGAGAGTTGATACTGTGACAGAGACCTCCCAGCTGGCAAAATCAGACTTATTTGCACCTTGGTTCTTTATAGAAAAAAAAATCCTTCCTGACATCACATTAAGAGAACAAATAAGGAAAATGTCTAATGGCACTGCCACCCACCCGCAGACCCCTGAGTATTTTGCAACAGATCTCAGAGGTGGGAGCCTTGACTGCTTAAGCTCTTTCTCTTTCGGTTGAGTCTGGCTCTAAAATAATGTGGGTCCTCCCCTGCGGTGAGAGGGGAACAGGGGAACAGGCAGGTTGGGGTTGAAGGACTCCCAGTTGCAACTTTGCCTCTGGCAGCTGTGTGGCCTCTTCCGTTTTTTAATGCTAAGATGTGAAACCATGCAGAGAGAAAAGGTACTCTTCAGCCAGCACTGGGGTTTGGGGGCAGCGATCCTTACTGCTCTGTTGATTCCTGTTCAAGACCTAGCCTATGGGACAGATGTACACTGGGGTTTGGGGGACAGCAATCCTTACTGCTCTGTTGATTCCTGTTCAAGACCTAGCCTATGGGACAGCTGTACACTGGGGTTTGGGGGACAGCGATCCTTACTGCTCTGTTGATTCCTGTTCAAGACCTAGCCTATGGGACAGCTGTACATAGGAACCAACATGGTCACCCTTGGATTTTTTTTTCTCTTATTTGGTGGGACCAAAAACAAAACCCAAAACAAACAAACAAACAAACAAAAACCTGATGAAATTTTGGCTCCACAGCATTAGTAGTAACTTCATGGCTACGGCAGACTGTGTGGGACATTTCTGAAAAGTGAGTAACCAACAGCAGTGTGGTTCTAATGCTGAGTCCTCCTGTGACTTCCCGCTTGTGCCTTTTTTTGCCAGTGTTATTTTTAATAAGAGACGCTGCTGTGGCTTTATAGTTAGTAAGACTGGAGTCCCAGTGGAGCTAGGGGAATGCAGAGTCTTCGTGCAGGGCACGGTTTGTTCATCTCCCTTTCACTCTGTGTTTCGAAGGATGTCAGCCTTGATTTAGTTTTCAGGGCTCAGCTTCACCCATGCAGAGAGACTGCGAAGTGCAGGGAGAAAGCTGGCACCATCTTCAAGCAGTGGTTATTTATTTTTACTGCTCTGTATTTGCTGTTTGCAATGCTGGGCTACCTAAAGAAAATTCCTTTTTAGACGTGTTGTGCTCCTTGCCCGTATTCCTCCCGTACCTTCCTCTTCTGGCCAACCCTTCCTGCACTCTGCTCCCCCTTCCAGGCCTCCCTCCTGATCTTCCGTCACAAACACATGTGTGTGCATGTGTATATACATATGTGTACATCTGTGTGCATGTGTGTATGTGTATATGCATCTGTGTGCATCTATGTGTATCTGTGTGCATGTGTGCATACACATGTATGTGTCTATGCATATGTGTTCATGCATGTGTAGGTGTGCATGAGCGTGTGTATATACATGTCTGCATGTATGTGCATGTGTACACATATGTGTATGTGTATATGCATCTGTGTGCATGCGTGTGTGTACGTGTGTGTATATGCATATGTATGCATAGGTGTGTATGGGTATATAGTGTTATATCTATATAAAAGTTAGGGCCCACAAGTGGAAACAAATTTATAGTGGAATGTTAGTCATAACATGATCTCTAATCTCATCCTTTTTCTCACACGTGTTATAATTTTAGTCTTTGTGACTGGATAATTCCCCACCTCTCTATCTTCTCCAGTGTTGTCTGCAGACAGACCCCTAAAGCTGAGTCTACACGTTGCTTGTTAAAATGAGCAAAACAGTAAAATCTGGACAATTCCTGCTTTGTGGGTACCTTAAACTTGGTAGTTTAGGAAGACCTTGGAGAAAATGCCAGATATAACTCACGGCTCCCATTCCTGAAATCGGCTCCTACTCAGAGTGGAGCACATCATAATGTTCACTTTTCTCTTCACTTCTGAAAGCTGTGTTGTCATCCTAACATCACCTAGCATGTCATACCTTGTGAGCAGAAACATGGCAAGTAAAGTAACCCTTCTAGATTGATAAATAAAATACGTACTGTAGTAATTTAAGTGTGAAAGCGTTTCTTGTAGATCTTGAATTTAGCGAAGCCTTGAAAGAATTGTGTTCAATGAGAGGAATGGGCCTTGCTGGAGACAAGAGCAAAGCTTTTCTGGGGTGGGGGTCAGTAAGAGCCAGGAGAAACAGGTCACGAACAGTGACAGGACAAGGTGGGGACTTAAGGGGAGCCTGTGGCCTGTTGTTTCACAGATCCTTCATTCAAATGCAGTAAATACAAGCTGACCTTTGTGGTGAGAGATACCAGGAGCAGCTAACTGAACTCTCACTGTGACAATCCTGCCAACATCTCTCCTGTTCACCTGGGGATTTCTTATCTGGTAAACTCATTTGTAGCAAGGCTTTGGTAATGATTCTTTAATGGAGGCCTCTCAGGATAATACCTTGGAGGGCGTTTTAGGACTAAATGGTAGAACTGGAGAGAAGTGTTTAAAGGCTTCTAAGATGGCCTGCCTCCCAGACAAAAACAAGCCCGTGGGAGGGAGGAGCAGAGTCTGGGCTTTAAGCTTCACCAAATGACAATGTCAGGTCATTTGTCTCAGTAACTGCCAGGCAGTTCATCCTCAATTCAGTAGGGAATGCTGCTCAAGCCAAGGGTGTGGGCTGGCTGGGCTCTCTGTCTCGTAGGAAGCTTTACTTGGGAAATTTCGAACATAGCCAGAATCTAGATTTCTTATAAAGCCATTCACAAAGAAGCAGAGGAAAAGGCAAGCACCTCTGTGTAGGGCGAAGGCAGCTGCACCAGGAGCAGTCAGAGACAGGCAGAGGCTGAGGACCTGTTCTGGGTCTCTCCCTTCTGTGCTCTCAGCCCTGGCTCTGCTGCTTGCAGCTGGTTCTCCCCACCACACAGCTGACCCTGGCTCTGCCACGGCTGCAGCTCTAACAGGAAGGCAGTGGCATTTTTACTTCTACGTTTTTCCGCTTGGATGGATCCTTTGGATGTGAAAACCTAATCAAGAGCTGTCCTGTATCAGACAGTGATGTTCTGTATATATAAAGGGCTCAATCACCTTGCCCCTTTTAGACGTGATCAGCCACGGGCAAGGGACACTTTGTGCTTGTCATGTCACCAAATGACACATTTTCAAAGGCCTACCGTCTGCTTACCTCAGCACTTCTAACGAATTGCACACTGATGTTTGAACCGTGCAGATCAAAGTCACTCATTAACTGTCAGGCTGTCCTTGGCTCCCCGATGGCGGGAGTCTGAGCTCTGCTCTGCTCCAAAACTAGGTGCAGTCTATAAGCCCAAGTCCTGCCTGAGGTGGGTGGGCTATGCGCTCCACGTCCTTGGGTGTGAGAACATCGGTCCTATTTGAGAGAGCAAAGGAGACAACGCATGCTAGCGCAGGCTGCTGGTAGAGGACGAAAAATACAAAGCTCTCTCTGATTCTAGCATCTTCTTGACACTTCTCTGTGTCTAGGCAGACAGACTCCTCAGACATCCAGTGAGAGAGACTTCAAGGTCGTGCCCTCTCTGAGATATTTATTGAAGACCAGGGCATTTTGGGTGACTAGAGACTGGCTTCCCCTTCTTTGTGGTGTTCTCCAATGTGATGTGTTTTGAGACATTAGTGAGAAGGTCGCCTACCTTACTCACCTTAGCCCTGAGAAAACCACAGCTTCTCTATCATGTATTGATTATTTGCTATCACCTTTTCGGTATGCGTTTGTTCACTTGTAATCACATACCTGTGTTAGGCAGTGAGTTGGATCACCTTGTCTCCCAGGGGAATATACTTTAGTGGGGGAACACAAAGAGACAGTAACCACTGTAGATAGAGTTTGCAAATTCTCCTAAGAGATAGAGATGCAGAAGTCTTTGGAGTGGTGCTGTGAGAGTTGGGGGAAGGGCAGAACAAGCAGGAAGGATAGCAGCCAAGCAGGAGATTGATGGAAATATGAGGAAGTTCGTGATGGTGACGGGTTCGTTCTCACTGGAACACAATGAAGACAGGCACTAGAAGAAGAGATGGACGGTCGGAGTCCCTGGTGAAGGTGTGGATAGAGAGTTAATCTCAAAGGCCTCCACACTGGGCATAGGGTAGTGTGTGTGGGGTGCGGTTAGTGGGTGTGGAAAAGAGGGACATTCACAGTAAGAGCATTCACAGAAATAACTGTGGTTGCAGACAGTGAGATATACAGGGGGTGGGGAGCTGGATGAGCAGCTGGCTGGGAGTCATAACGAGCTTGGCCGAGTCCAGATAACACAGTGTAGTATTAGCAAAGCCTCAAACGTAAAGCTGAAAAATGTGCTCCGAATGTAAAGAGGGATTCTTCAAATGTTACAAGCAAACATATCATTGTCCAAGGAAGGGGTATGTTCCCATGAGAAGGCTCAGGCCAAGGCAGGCTGATCTGGGTTCAGATCTTTGCCCCAGTCACTGGTTATGTGGAGTCCAGGGGGTTGTTCCTCTCTTCCACAGTGTTTCCACCTCTTTGCCACAAAATGTCTTCCTTCTACACAGGATTGTAGGGGTGGCTTGTGGGAATGCATAGACACGTTTAGAGTTTGATGATTGCTCCTTGAGGATGTATGTGTATTTAGTTTTATAATGAAGGAGAGAGTAAGAAACAGAGAGAGAGGAGAGAAAGAGAGAGAGAGAGAGAGGGAGAGAGAGAGAGAGAGAAAGACAGAGACAGAGACAGAGACAGAGAATGTGTGTGTGTGTGTGTGTGTGTGTGTGTGTGTGTGTGTGTGTGAGGTGTACATATTTTGCATGCTTGCTTGCAACTGCTCACTATACATTCTGTACTCTGCAGATAGCCCTTCAATGGTAGCCATATGCAAGGTGACAGTGAAGGCTTCCATTCCTTTCCATGTCATTTCCTCAGGGGACAAGGGCAGAATACGTTTAATAACTTAATGTTCATCAACTAATTAGTGTCCACAGGTGATAAAGTGTCTGCTGTTCAATATAAATCAGAATACTAGAAAAGGGTCTATCGGAGCTATGGCAGTTTAGACCTGCAAGGAAAAGTAAGTCCCTTGGGGACATCGTCACACCTGTAGTGACCATTCCCTGTCAGAATTTAGTTCTGTTCATAGCTGCATGTTTACAAAATGATTTCGGTGAGCCCATTTGCAGAGTAGAGCCCATTTTCTTCTGGAGGCTCGAGACATACAGAGAGCCATAAATCCTGATTCAAGTTCATGCATTTCATGAAAGAAGCCCCTCCTCTGCCCTCTCAAGGTATTTCCCCGGAGACCTATTAAACAGAGGATGGCAATTCAAAAATGCAAATCACATCACAGAAGTTCTGTAAAGGATTGTCCACCCCCCCCCAGCCACCCTTCCCCCACCTGCACGATAGGAGCAGTAAATCCAAAACTGGAATTTACACTCCGGGCCAGACCACCGTTGTGCTGATCAGACGTCTGTCTCGTCCATGCTGCATGGAAAATTGAGACCTGGATTTTTAATCTAATGAGTGGGCTTAAAGCTTTGCTCAGTGTTGTGCGGGGCTGTGTTGTGAGCACAGGGGGAGAGAAGTGTGGCTGTGAGCCTGTGGTACCAGAAGCCCTGTCACATTGTGGCTCTTGTGGGGCCAATGAGACAACACAACCCACTTCTCAGAAGGAAGTTTGCGGCTTCTTAAACAGTTCACCCTGGAATTTGCTTACATGTTAAGCTCCCAAAATCCTGGCCTGGAGAGTCTTCTTATGAGAAAACCTTGCTTATACTAGTATTTGTGTAGTATATTTTTAAAATTATGTATTGTGCCTTAATTTTTCCTATGAGTTTTTTTTTTTTAAATTCATTCTTTAATAACTCAAGCCACATTCAAAGAATATTCTTGGAGGCTTGGCTCATTGGATGGGCTGTTCTCAGAATATCAATTTGGACAATTGGGAGGAACCTGTCATTTTAGACAAGGGGTGACCTGAGGTTCCATTCATTCCCAGCCAAGCTGGTCACTTGCACACAGGCACCCCACACTCACGGCTCCTCCCCAAGCAGTGTGTGCTGGTAGTTACACACCGCTGCTGCGAGCAGAGCTTAGAAGCCCTTTAGAAACTTACCTGGACGTTTTGAATTTCACGCATGCGTCCATTATTGACACCGCCCCTTGTCTTGGACCCTACCAACACTGCCTCTTCTAGGACTCACATCCCCAGAGTCCCCTGTGACATATCACATTGTTTAAAAAGATCTTATTTTCTTTAACTATTTTTGAACACAAAAAAGAATGTCTATTTGTGGGTTTGTTTTGTTCCAACAGTTATCTAAATATTTTACATGAACTAGTTCATCAAAGGCCCTCAGCGACTCTTGAGTTGGGGGTCGCTCTGGCCATGGCTACAGCAGAACAAGGTACCCCTAGGTGGTAACCAACAGCTTTCTGTGTGTGGCTCATGGTGTTGGAGGCTGGGAGTGTGAGAGCGAGGGTCACCTTGGTGCACACCTTCTTCCTGCATTGGGGAGGACACACGTGAGCTTGGATCCTTTCTCCATGACCTCATCCAACTACCTTCTGAAGGTCCCACCTCTGCCCACCAGGATTTGTTAAGTGTCTGCAACAGAACTCCTGTCTCTAAGTGACGCAAGGTTCCCAGTACATATGCTTTTGTGGCTGAAGTTTCCAACATATGAATTCCCTTGCCTGGGGTCACTCAGTGTAGGTGACAAGTATTGATGGCGGTGTGAGCCCACGGTTGACATTGTCACACATTCTCAGGATGTTTATGTCTGTCCTTTCTTCTTTCCTAACTTCTTTCCTTTCCTCTCCTCTCCTCTTCTTTTCTTTTCTTTCCCTTTCTTTTTTCCTTTCCTTTCCTTTTCTTTTTTCCTTTTCTTTCCTTTCTTTTCCTCTCCTCTCCTCTCTCCTCTCTTCTCTTCTTTTCTTTTCTTTCCTTCTTTTGGTTCACTGTCTCTACTTCAGATTTCTTTTCACTGTTTTATTTTTCCAAAATAGGATTTAAAAAAAAAAAAAAGCCAAACCTTTGCAGGTGAATCTTTTAATCTCAGCCTAATACTATGTAACAGAATAAAGAGGTGATTTATGGAATGAAAACAGGTGTGAGGATAAAGATTGCATGAGGAAGTCTTGTTACGTTGTAAATATTCAGATTATGGACTTCCATCTCTATGGATCCCCACAGATGTGGGTCACAAACACCGTTGCTTGCTTTTAGGAACTGGATGTGCAAAGGTGGGGACAGCTTTAGCTCAAAAGTTATGGTTTGGTGTGCTTTAAAATCACATGGGAAGCCACTGTCTCCACATCCTTTTAACTGGCTTTTCGTTGTCCTGGAAACACTAGCATTTCTACACTGGTTAGATTTCTGGAATCTTCTAGAGAAAGTACTACTGAAGAGTGCATATTGGATATGCCAGGAGCAGCTGAATGAAACCAGATTAGGAGACTCAGGACCCAGGAGACGCGAGTCACGGACTGAGTTGGTCACTGGCTCTTTGTTTACCTGTAAAACATGGAGGATATGAGCTGACCCCTCAGGCTTTAGAGAACTGGGTAATGGCATGTTCTCACACTGTCTTAGCCTATGTGGATGGATATGTCCCCATCAGCTTTGAGTCCATCTTGTCACATGTGAAGAGCCAGGGTAAGCATTGAGTTTCAGTTCTCAAACCCACCTCATAAGTTGTGAGACTTGGTAAACGGTGATCATCACAGTGTTACTCTGTAGAGCTGTCTGGAGGATTAAAGAAGACAGTATCTACGAATCCCCTATTCTGGTGGACCATTGTCTCTGTCAGGGTTAGCATCGCTGTGATGAAACACCATGGCCAAAGCAACTTGGGGAGGAAAGGCTTTATCTGAGTTATATTTTCCACAATGTTGTTCATCACTGGAGGAAGTCGGGACAGGAACTCAAGCATGATGAAGACCTGAAGGCAGGAGATGATGCAGAGGCCATAGAGAGGAGATGATGCAGGGGACATAGAGAAGAGATGATGCAGGGACCATAGAGAGGAGATGATGCAGGGACCATAGAGAGGGGATGATGCAGAGACCATAGAGAGGAGATGATGCAGAGACCATAGAGAGGAGATGATGCAGGGGACATAGAGAGGAGATGATGCAGGGGACATAGAGAGGAGATGATGCTGAGACCATAGAGAGGAGATGATGCAGGGGCCATAGAGAGGAGATGATGCAGGGGACATAGAGAGGAGATGATGCAGGGGACATAGAGAGGAGATGATGCAGGGGACATAGAGAGGAGATGACGCTGAGACCATAGAGAGGAGATGATGCAGGGGACATAGAGAGGAGATGATGCAGGGGCCATAGAGAGGAGATGTGCAGAGGACATAAAGAGGTGCTGCTTACTGGCTTGCTCCCCATGACTTGCTCAGCTCGCTTTCTTTAGAACCAGTTCCACCAGCCAAGGAATGGCCCCGACCACCTTGGGCTGAGCCCTCCCACATTGAACACTAATGACAAAAATGTCTTTCCAGCTTCCTACAGCCCAATCTTATGCAGACATTTTCTCCATAAGGGTTCCCTCCTCTCTGATGACTAGCTTGTGTCCAGTAGACATAAACTAGTCAGCACAGCCATGTCCCAGGCAAAGAGGCAGGGTAATTTGGCTTCCTGCAGAGACATCAACCACGCAGCCAGTCACCCTGAGTCACAGGGTTGCTGTGGAGCATTTACCAGCTTTGAGGCTTTGACTGTGTTACTCTCTTCTCTACCTCTATTTTCCTTACCTCTGGACTGAGGACTTGATGAATTATTAAGTATAAAATATTCAGATGGGAACTTGGCATATGGCTACTACCACGAATTATTAGTTGGTACTATTATACGCATAGCTTTAGAATAACATTTAACAAATGCATTTTAATTATCATGACTATTACATGGTAATTATCATGTATCTTGAGGATCTAAAATAGGTAACTTATAGAAGGTGGAAATGATGGATTTAGTCATGAAATGAAAATGTAATTTTCAAAAGTAGGAGAAAAATGGGAGTAGTGAAAATTAAATTTACAGCCATAGATTTGTCAGAGTCTGTCATTTTTTCAGACCCTGGGTTCAGTGTCTTTTCTAGGTTCTAGGGCTGCAGGGAGGAGAGGGAACTCCTTCAAAGGCTCTCACGCATCTGCTGAAATCAAGCATGAAGGAGCCAGATGATACGTTCTCTTATCACTATCTGTTCCAAGGCCCTCAGTGGTACCCTGTGTCTGGTCCCATGGCAAGGAGGTGAAGGCCAGGGCTCCTGGGCTGCACCAAGGGAGGTGAAGGCCAGAGCTCCTGGGCTGCATCAAGGGAGGTGAAGGCCAGGGTTCCTGGGCTGCACCAAGGGACTGGAGTTTGTGTTCGTGCATTGGAGGTTGGAGCAGACTGGAAAGTGGAGTATTTTTCAGGAGGAGCAGCTTGTATGGCAGACACAGGATGAAGGAGGAGTGTCTTAGTCTGTGTCCCACTGCTGTGAAGAGACGCCATGACCACGACAACTCTTATAAAAGAAAGCATTTAACTGGGGCTGGCTTGCAGTTTTTAGAGGTCCAGTCCTTTACTAGCATGGTGGCACCTGGGCAGATATGGTGCTAAGAGCTCCACATCCTGATCCACAGGCAGCAGCAGGAAGAGAGAGCCACTGGGCCTGGCTTGGACTTTTGAACTCTCAAAGCCCAGCCCCCAGTGACACATTTCCTCCAACAAGGGCACACCTACTCGAATAAGGCCACACCCCCTAATCCTTTCTAATAGAATAGTGTCTTTCCCTAACCAGTCAAATCTAGGAATCAGTGGGGGCCATTCTTATTCAAACAATCACAAGAAGGATCTACAAATGACAAAGTAGGAGGGAAGTTGGAGTGCTTGGATGGCCCAGAGACAGTGTCAGAGAGAAGAAAGTCAGCTCTCTGAGCTCCTGTGAGGTGGAGTATAAGGTTCTGCTCCTCCTAATCTAGATGGTTATCCCAGGCAGTGAAGAGAATGTAAACAGAAGTACTATGGGCTGCATATAGCAAAGGTGCTATACCTGGACAGAAGCGAAGGTACTACCCACTGCAGCTTCCTTGGGGAAACTGAAGCCCAAAGCAACCCATAGACTTACTGAGGCCAATCTGAAATTAGTGGTTAATTTAAGTGCAGGGGCTTCTGGCACTGCCTGCCCCACATGGCCGTCCCCTACACGCCCTGCCCCACACGGCCCTGCCCACACCCCACACGGCCCTGCCCACACCCCACAC
>NW_022196913.1:63675321-63682170 GCF_008632895.1 Mastomys coucha
GCAAGCTTTGGGAGCATTTTAACTGTCTAGGTCCTCCCATTTCCTTACATTTGCTTGCATCTCATTCCGACTAAAAACAGACAAACAAACAAAAACAAACAAACAACAACAACAAAACGTTGAAATAAAGGACTGTTAAGTCTGCAATATTGTAATGCAACTTTGTGCACTTTACAAAGGTGTTTTCTCATTTTATTTCCATTTAAATGGGCTCCAGGCTTTTGGGCCTCATTCTAAGCCAAGGGTTTCCTGATAAGGGAGGTAACTTAGGAGAGGAGGTTTCTGGATCCTGGTTTCTCTCATCAGTGGTAGACAGATTCTAGGTCCAAATGCAGACACAAAACACAGTTTTCAAACCTCAGAAACTTTCTGTGAGAAAGATAAAGTCAAACCAACTTTTAGTTTAAAACAATGAAGTTGTCACTAAAGTTTTCTTTGTCATTAGCATTTCAGTATATGTTCAAGATAGACTTGTCAACCCCACCAAGGTAGGAAAAACGTATGCATCTTTCCACGGCAATCATTTAGTTGATTGTGGGTGAATTTTCCTTGGATGTCCTAAGTAGAATCGAGAGAAAAAACTGAGCCTCTCTCTTGAGTATTTTTGTCAAGAGATAGTTGTTGTTACCCAGAAAGTCGTGGGAAAGAGATTCCCAGCTTGGATGCAGGGAAAAGGCTGTTTCATAGAGAGGGGAGCATAAAAGGAATTCATTAATGATTTAGATGACTATTTAATTTCCCTGCCTCTGAAACAGACAAAGGGAGTTTGATCAATACTCTCAAGGTCACTCCTGCTATTTGCTAAGTCAGCTGGTCTTTTTTAGGGCTCTGGAAACCTTGCCCTGCCTTGGTGCAGTGGGGTTTGTTTCAGTACACGAGATAAGGGTTTGCCTGTGCTGGGGCAGAGATGGTGAAGGAGGAAATAGAGTTGAGGGTCTGAAAGGAAATCTACAGCAGTGTCAGAGTTTAGAGTTGGGGGAAAGATGCCAGCTTCATGGTTGCCAATGTGTTCTGATAAGGAGGCCATTGCTACTGAAATGAGCCCTGGCTATCAGCTGGATTGTGAAGAACATTAATCAGTGTGTCCCATTGTCAATGACTGCTGTGTCCTCTTTAACTGGATTCTCTTTTCCAATGTGGCATTGACCCCTTGGGACTTGTCTAAGTACCCCTGGTTGGTATTCTGAGAGTTGCCTTTGCATGTGTTGGGCCAAAGTGAAGGCTCTCAGTTACTGATGTCAGAGATGTGAGCTGTCACCTTTGCGTTGACCCAAATGGATGTCACATTCTTTTGGCACCTTTGAAAAGAGTGTTGATAATTGCACAATACAAATTCAGAGGTGGCTGAGAGATGAAAGAGGGCCTGTCCTATGACCTGCTCATCCCACGGAAGGGTGTGTTTGTTTTGATCATCTGGTTATTTGAGGACTTTGTCCAGAAGAGCCCTATGAGCTTTGAGAGTGTTTTAACTGACCGAGTCCTCACATTTCCTTACACTGACTTGCATCTCAATCAGACTAAAAAAAGAAAAAGAAATACTGAAAAGAACCAACTGTTATCTCTGCAACACTGTAAAGCAAACCTTGGCTCCACGCAGAATCAAAGGCTGACAGAACCCCACATTGATAACAGATGTTTGGCAACAGTTCCAGAGAGTCCTCTTGGATGTGGCCACACTAGGACAGATACTCTGAGAAGTTCCAGAGAGTGCATAGAGTTCTGGCCAAGGTGCCAGGCACATACTTTCAAATGTTTGTTGGTTGGTTGGTTGGTTGGCTAGTCTGTGTTAAGATAAGGATTTGCTTGTAGCTCTGGTGTCTGGAACATGCTACGCAGCCCAATCTGTCTCAGAACTCAAAACCTTCCTCTCTTAAGCTACCAAGGGCCAAGATCTTAGGCATGCCACATCTGCCTCAGATGTTTTCCTGAGTCTGGGATCTACTTTATACAAACTACATGGAATATTTGCTATTTATTTAAAGAAAAGGTAGATAGAGAACCTCATTCTGACTGGATTTTTCAGTCTTAGAAGACTGCACACTGGAGACTAGACACTGCCAATGCTGAGAGAAAGGCTTTTCTTAGCACGAGCCCGTGATTTGAAAGACGCCATCTAAAATTCAGCTCAAGCTTGAAAGATGTCTAGACTCATTCAACATCCGGGGCCACTGAACACAAGACAGCCCAACAAGGCATGGCTTAGTTTCCGATGGGAGTACATTTCTTCCAGACTTGTTGAGGAACAGACAGGCTTTGAGGGGGAAGTCTCTTTATCCCCAGTCTGGGAAGAAAACGTATTTTTACCCCCAGTTCCCATCTTGGGATGCAAAAGAGGAAGTGTGATTGCTCGTTCATTTCGAATTACCCTCGTGCAGCAATTCCACTGTGGCACATCGTGACTAGAGTTAATTATACCTGTTAAATGAGGCAAGTCCCAATTTTCAGTAGATCATGACCCTTAAGACATAGAGGAAGAAAGACAAGTCACATTTTTTATTCTATTGACATTTGCTTAATAGGCTTCATATGAGCTCGAGTACTTTACTACTGAGATGGCAATAAAATGGACTCTTCTCTGTTCATAAAATGCTGGCAATAAACTAAGGAGCACCAACGCTGTTGACTTCCTGGTGTGTGCTTCAGCTTAAGAAGAGACATTTTGGTTTAAGAAGATCATGGAATTCCTCTAGAGTCACTAGCTTAGTAGAAGAAGGCTTGGTCTTTAGTATCAAGCACCTTCAGATTCCTACCTTTGCCTGCTTTTGTCCTTAGGCAACAAGGACATCAAGCAATAGCAACCACACATCCCGCTTTCTAAGTATGTACAAGTTGGGAAATCTCTCTTATTTCCCAAAGTTGAATGAGTCAGTCTCACAGGTGTGTTGACACATATTAGCTTCTAAGCGCTGTGCCGATACGATCTCTCACACTCCTTTCAACAGTCTCAAGGAAAGTATAATTACCACTTCCAAGTAAGATCAAGCTTGACACGAGGCTCAGAGAGTTGTCCAGTGTTTCTAATTAGAAATCTGTAGCTTTAGACCCAAATTTCTCCTGTGACTCAGATGTCTCTGGAAAGGAAAACACAACTCCCCCAAATTTCAGAGATGCCTTGAGATTTGATGTGTCAGCTATAAGGCCTTTCTCTCAGTTCCCGCCGCGTGAGAGGATGCTCTGTAATCGGTGTCTGTTACCGTCACCACTGATGTTATCACCGCCATCAGCAGTACCACTGTGTAGAGATAATGCATGATGTCTGTGTACAGATAATACATGATGAGACAAAGAGAAAAAGGAATATGGTCTCTGTGTGTATGTGTCTAAGTGTGCCTGAATATAGGGATGGGTTGCAGGAAGACTGTTTCCTTTCATCCATGTGAGGGTTTTGAGTCTCATCTTCACTCGCTTTGCCCATGGGGCTGTTTTCTTTTTTTTTTTCTTTCCTGTCTTCAGACACTCCAGAAGAGGGTGTCAGATCTCATTACAGGTGGTTGTGAGCCACCATGTGGTTGCTGGGATTTGAACTCACGACCTTTGGAAGATCAGTCGGCGCTCTTAACCACTGAGCCATCTCTCCAGCCCAAGGGCTGTTTTCTAAACAAGAAATGGCTTGGCAGAAAGCACCGCATTGAGAGCAGAGCTATCTGGGACAGTTTGGTTCAAGTGCAAAGAGTGACCCCCAAATCACTTGGATTGGAAATAGGTGTCAAACTATCTATAGAACATGTAAGTAGAGAACTTTATTGATTACCATAGGCATGACCTTAATTGCAGTGTGAGTCACCACAAAAGCTTTACTGTGTTAGCTCTATGAACTGAGAGAGTGTGTGATTCATGTTGTAAAGTTAGGATGGGGGTATGGATGACAGGAATCCTCCCCTGTGTGTGTGTGTGTGTGTGTGTGTGTGCACAAGCATGTGTATATGTGTGTGTGAGAGGGAAAGAAGAAAGTTATATGTGTGTGTGTGTACACAAGCATGTGTGTATGTGCATGTATGAGAGAGAGGGAGAGAAGAAAGTTGTGTGTGTGTGTACATGTGTGCCTGTATGCATACACAAGCCTAGCCAGTTGCTGCTTTATGGCTGTTTATCTTCTCTAGCTCAAAAATTCAGACAACAGTTGTTAAAGATTCATTTTTTATTTTAATTATGTGTATATGCAGGTAAATGCATGTGAGTTCAGGTGCTCACCTAAGCCAGAGGCCTCAAATCCCCGAAGCAGGATATCAGGTAATTGAAAGCCACCGACATGGGTGCTGGAAGCCAAATTCTAGCCCTCTACGTGAGCAATGCCTGGTCTTAAGCACTGAGCAATCTCTTTAGCAACTCTGACGATAACTTTATGGAATACGGTTTTGAATTTGTTTCTTGAAATGATTTTAGTAGAGCCTTCATGGGAGTTAACCCTGCACAGAAAGAAATATTTTAATAATGAAAATGAGTCCTACACTGTTTCAGAAGGAGGGGAGGTTGACACTGAGGTGTGACTCACAGAAACAGCTGTAGGGCTGGAGTCAGCATGCTAAGACCTGTGGGCCACATCTGCTTTCGTAAATAAAGTTTTATTAAAACACAGCTGTGTCCACTGGCTTATGAGCTGTCTGTGGCAACAGCAGCCATGCACCCCTACTCCTGCACAGGAAGAGGGACTTCAGAAAATGTAGAGTACTCTGTGCTTGGTCTGGGCACCTTCTTATTCTCAGTGCTGGAAGTTTTTCAGGGAAACCTAGGGGCCTCTTGGATAGCTGTAATTATGCTTGCTGGGAGTCCGAAAGTGTCAGCACAATTGACACAAAGCACATATGACACGAGAGGGAGGAGCAGTGGGGGGAGAAATCAAGGGGGGACAGTTCAGATAACTGACAACACGGGGTCCTGAAGTAGCCCTCAGTGTCTCACGAGTGGACTCTTTAGTTAAACATGGCTGACTTGACCCTGTCTGCTTCAGACAGGGAATGTATCCATCTTCTCAGTTGCTTTCTCAGCTCTAGTTAGGGGGAAACAGACCTTAAAGAAGATCATGTATTAAAAGTGTCTTGTCCTATGTGGAATAGCTGGAGTGTAGAGTATACAGAAATGTTACTTTTTTTTACAGCCCCCCCAGCAAGGACATGTACACAGACCTTTATGATCATAGTAGAAGAGAATATGGCCAAAGGAAGGGAAATTCTTAAATATAAATGGACTTTAAGGATCTGTGAACATACTAAGATCAACAGGCTGGGTCCTATCTGCATCTTGATCTAAGCTATAGAAGCTCACCTTCACAGTCCGATCTTGACTCCATCACGTCTCTTTGTATTTAACGAGAAGGTAAAACCTCAGTAACAGAGTGTGTGCAGTCAGGGGCGGAGCCACACAGTTGCACTGAGGAATTGTCAATATCCTGCTCAGTCCAGAATTTGCAAGCATTCACTCTTTGTTTTCCTTTTCTCCCTTTACAATGACGTTCCCTTACGAGCTCACCTCTGCCCACTGCAGAACACAGAATCCAGAGACTTCTGGGTAAACGCCATCAGCAATAGTTCTGGAAAGCACGGAAGAGTTCCGGGTCTCTGCCCTTCCGAGGGGTGGGTGGACCTACCTTGGCGGCATCTCTGTGGCACTGCTGAAATGTGACTTGTCCTCTGCTTGGGTGGGTGGCTCTGCTGTGGCCTCTACCTGGAGCGTCCCCACTGCTGGCATCTTTTGGCTGTTCTGCTTCTGACCTGAGTGCTCATGGGTGTTCTTGTTGCCCTGAGCTCTTGGGAAACGCAGTTACCCAGTGATACTTGTCAAGTAGGCTCAGATTAGGTGCAGCATGTCTGCCAGTAGCATTAAGAGGGGACAAGGATGTGGGTCTGCTGAGTCTTCCTGGGGATCAGCCAGCCGCATCCTTGAATGCCAGGAGGGACCTGTGGCTTCTTTCTCACCAGAGGTCTTAGCCTCCTTCTGAGAGCCTCTGCTCAGTGCCTGTCTCCTTGGTCTCAAAGGTTCTTCATCTCCCTGCAAACGAAGAGTGTACCTCTCCCCTCCTGGCCTTCTGTGCTCTTTCCTGGGGCTCTTGGGGGACACAAGTGCAGTTTTCTTTAGGCTTTTTTTTTTTACCTCTTCATCCAGCTCCTGTGTGTGTGTGTGTGTGTGTGTGTGTGTGTGTATGTGTGTGTCTCTGTTTGTATATTGTAATATATATGTGTGTATATTATATATGTATATATAATATACACACATATATATATGTATATATTTATATGTTAACATGAAACAATGTAGAGTTGCAGGTGTCACTAAAATGCCACCAGAATGTCATTTAAAATTCAATTACCTTTCCTTGGTAGTATCTAAAGGTCTTTGGGTTGTAGCAACCACACCTCCCCCATATTTCACCATGAATCCTCCCTTAGGCCTGCATCAGCTACAATAAGAAAGAAAAACAATGCAGTGGTGGCACCTTTAATCTCAGTACTTAGGAGGCAGAGGCAGGTGGATTTCTGAGTTCGAGGTCAGCTTGGTCTACAGAGTGAGTTCCAGGACAACCAGGGCTATACAGAGAAACCCTGTCTTGAAAAAACAAAAAAACAAAACAAAAAACAATCTCTTAATCCTGATGGTTTTTTTCCACGTTGGAACCTGAGTGAGGATGGAGAGGGTTACTTCCTTCAGCGAGGGCTCTGTTCTTTCTATCTTTCCCTTGTGCTTTCTTAGTGAATAGGTCTCCTGCACAGGTTGGCAACCCAGTGGCCTCTGGAAGGCTGCTCTCCTCAGGACTTGAAGTCTACATGACAATCAGAAAGGAAGGAAGGAAAGAAGGAAGAAAGGAAGGAAGGAAGGAAGGAAGGAAGGGAGGGAGGGAGGGAGGGAGGAAGGAAG
>NW_022196913.1:63682319-63684999 GCF_008632895.1 Mastomys coucha
GAGGAAGGAAGGAAGGGAGGGAGGGAGGGAGGAAGGAAAGAAGGAAGAAAGGAAGGAAGGGAGGGAGGGGGGAAGGAAGGAAGGAAGGAAGAAAGGAAAAAGGGAAGGAAGGAGGGAGGAAGGGAGAGTTTTGAAATCTGTTGATTCGGGTCATTAGTGTAGCATGCAATTGGGTTGGTAGACTATTTGGGCATCTTCTATGAACAAAGGAATTTTTGAGTCAGTTAATGATAGAAACATGATTGGTAATAGTAACCATACTGTACCATCTAAGAGAACAGACTTTTTAATTATGTTAGATGGAAGCAAATGATGAATCACATCATTTTAAGTTCTTTTACTTTTGGGTAAGGCTGAATTACCCCCTACTTGCCAAAACATACTAGAGATGTTTTATTGACTTAATTTTGATTCCTTTATGTATATGAATGTAATAAAAAAAACTGTGTTTCTTTAAACATATTTCATAACATTGTTTTATGAGTTCACCTTGGGTTTTCTTTCTAGCACAGAATAAATTAGATCCTACTGCACATGGATAATAGTTTGATAAGTATATTGAAACAGTGCAAATGCTTACAGCAGAGAGAAGCTGAAAGAAGGAAAAAGAAAGAGACCAGGCACACGAGTGCATGCCTCAAAGGTCAACAAACTGTAGCCCAGATGCATAATGCAGTTTTTTATGTATTCTTCATGTTTGTTTCATTACAACATACCAGTGCATTTCACACATGCTCTCTCTGTCTGGTTCCATGCTGTGACAGCAGCACAGGCAGCTGCGACAGGGAACGACATCCTGTGGAGTTGAAATGTACCCGTCAGTTGTCCTTTTACAGAAAATATTTGCTAACCCCTACATAGTCGGTATGGGTAATTCCATAGTAGTGGCCGAGTTGTTCGATGTAATATATTAACAAAACATTTAAGCACTTTCAGAAGCAATGTGAAACATAGGAGTAATTTATCTGAGCCATATGGGTTCAGAACTCCCGGGCTAGACTGTTGTAGGCTATAAATAAGCAGCACAGGCCACAAGGCTTGTTGACAGTAGAGACTTTCTTCTCATGGGTTCGGGAACTAGGAAAAGACAGACCACGGTGGCCCTAGGTTAAGGGTCTGGAAGGTCAGTTTCTTGGCGATAGGCCTTCTCAATGGTGAGAGGAACCCATAGGCTACCTGCAGAAGGTATCAGTCCTGGTCACGAGGACACTGCCCTCGTGATGGAGCATCACTCTTCTGTCGCTGCAATCAAATGGCACGAGCAGGAGCAGCTTAGAGAAGGAAGGCAGTTTACTGTGGCATAAGGATCTAGTGGAGGCGTCCATAATGTCTTGGGGGTGGAAACAGCTAGTCAGAACAAGGAGCTGAAGGACCAGTCATTGCCTTCCACTGAAAACATGAGGCTGGGCAAGAAAGCAAACAGAAAGTGGGGCGTGGCTATGGACTCTCACAGGCTGCCCCAGTGACACATATGGCTTCTCTTCCCTAAGGTTCCACAATCACTCCATGCAGCTGAGAACTAAGTTCAAATACCTGAGGCCACGGGGGGGGGGGGGCACATTTCTCATTCAAACCACTGTCTATAGCAATAGCCCAAAGGTCCGCACCCCCAAATTCTAGGAGTGGAAATTCTGTCAAGAACATTGATTTTCATATGAAAATGACTGCCCCACCCCTGCTCTCAGGTCAGCTCTCTGTGAGGAATGTCCTCTCACCACACTGACATTTTCTCTAGTAGTGAGTTTGTAAACAGCATGGCCGGGCCAAGTCTGAGCCTTGGGGGCCCTGTACCCTTGATCAAGTTGCTCAAGCCAGCTGGAAGTCATCTTTTAAACTGGCTGAGGAAAGTGGACTCTGCTCTCAAGACAAAAGTACTCAGATTCTGTGACTTTGTCACATGAGAAAGATCTCAGCCTTGCAGGGTGGAGGTATGGCTCAGCAGCGAAGAACACGTGCTGCTCTTGTAGAAGATCCAGGCTTGCTTCTGTTCCCAGCACACATATGTTGGGTCACAAGCGCCTGTAACTGGAGCTCTGAGGCTTTTTGTAGCCTCACCTGACCTCTCTGGACACTGAATGCCTATGTAGCGTGGACACACATGCAGACAAAATACTCTTAAAATTACAGTGAGTAAATCTTAGAAGCAAGTTGTCCTTTTCCTTTGGTACACTTGTTGACCAAAGTGTCAAATACATTATCTTTATTATTAGTCATTTGCCATCTTGGTGGGCATTAAACACCAGCTATTCAGGGGCTAAGACAAGAATCCGTAGACATGGAAATGGTTCGTATTTATTCAGCACATCTTATTTGCCAGACTGCCTCCTGAGTGAGCTGTGTGCTCAGTGACCCCGTTGGCCTTCACAGAGGTCCTAAATGTGCCACCATCATTAGCTCCAGATGAGGAGACTGGACACCTTACTTGAGTGTATGCAGTTATTGTACTTGGAGACTTCAGAGTCTGCCTGGGAACATGTGATGTATAAGAAGTTTCTAGGCAAGCTTAGTTCATGATTTGGAGTCTGGGAAGCCAAGACCACAGCACTACCTTGCCATCCCTTCTCTACTGCAGGGCCAGCAGGGAGCCTTTCATGGCAGGGGCGTGGCAATCGGAGGGTGCAAGGCAGGGGGCGTGGCAATCAGAGGACATGCAAGGCAGGGGGTGTGGCAATCAGGGGGT
>NW_022196913.1:63685365-63694180 GCF_008632895.1 Mastomys coucha
GGCAGGGGGTGTGGCAATAAGGGGGCGTGGCAATCAGAGGGCATGGCACTAAGCAGGGGGCGTGGCATTGTGAAGCAGAGCCTTTGTGCCAGCTGGAGCCTGTTTCTCCCCCTGCAAAGCCACTAATACTATTGTTGGTGCACTCTCCATCACCCTCACTCAATTTTAGCTGTTCCCCAGAAACCCCACCAGCATATGGATCTTTTCTTTTTTCTTTTTTCTTCTTCTTCTTTTTTTTTTTTTTTTTTTTTTTTTTTTGTTTTTTTTTCGAGACAGGGTTTCTCTGTATAGCCCTGGCTGTCCTGGAACTCACTCTGTAGACCAGGCTGGCCTGGAACTCAGAAATCCACCTGCCTCTGCCTCCCAAGTGCTGGGATTAAAGGCTTGTGCTACCACCACCTGGCCAGCATATGGATTTTAAGATTAAGTTTCAGGCCGGGCGTTAAGTTTCAATACATAAACACGGGTCGAATTGAAAACAAGCAAAGCCCATGCTCTCAGTACACCTCTCCTTGTCCAAAGTGAGGCAGGCTTTTGCACTGTAGCCTATGTGCTTTTTAAAAGGCATTAGGGGAGGTACGCCAGAGCTGTCATTCTTCGAAGCTATGGACAGTTTTGAAAGTTAAGACAGAATTTCTTTCATTTACCAAAATCCTACTCGATACCATCATGATCATTCTGGGCGCCTCATGTTCTCAGGCTCCTCCCCAAAGTCACATGAAAACATTTTGTAGGATGCTTAGCTCTCTCTGTCTCTGCACGTTGGGAAATGGGTCATTTGTGTGAAATCACCCTTCTCTGCCCAATAGCATTTTTGAATTCCGAGAACTGAAAAACAAACAAGCAGACAAATGACACGGCAGATGGCTATTTCAGGTCTAGGCGAGCGCTTGTCACTCATTCTCGGAAACGAAGCTATGGGTTTAGATAATTATCTGCTGCCTTAGTCCGCCAGCCAGGAACTGTGGCACTCGGGGCTAGAACCGTGACTTTTTACTTTGAATTTGGTGAATTTCAGGTGTCCCACATGACAAAGCCTTGAGACCCTGGAGCTCCTTGCTGTGAGAATGGACCCATTCATAGAAGGATTGGTATCCCATGCTGTGTTACAAGAACAGGACATGGAGAGTTCAGCCTGGGATTAGGGGCCACATTAGGTTTCCTCTCAAATCTTAGTGACCCCTGGAAAAAGCAGCCGACACCCAGCTAGATCTTTGTGCTCATCACCACAGGAGTCTCTAAACTGTTTACCTCGTGTTAATAAAGTTTACTTTCTCCCTTGAGAAATTGGCTGAAGCTTTTGAAGGGACTTTGTGTCTATTAGCTGGGTGCAGTGACCTGGTAAAGGTTGCCAGGGTTGGGTTCTCGGTTTGGGCATAGGCAGGGTTGAGTTCTGGGTAAGGACTGGGTAGGCTGTGGTATGTCAGGGTAGTGTGGGGGGAGGACATGTTCTGGGCCCTCTTCTTACCTTTAGGAAGCCAGTTTGGTGTCAGGGTAAATGGAAGTAGAAAATCTATTTTCTTTCATGATTGTCACCTAGATTTTTTTTTTTTTTTCTCAACTGAAGAACAGTAGAGTCCTTTAGCTGGGGTTTTGCAAAATCCCTTGGGGGAAAAAAATGCTTCTCTGTGAAGAATTGGAACAAAAGCCACAGAATGGTCTCAGACCCTTTCCTCTGCAGGTATAAAATCTGTTGCCCTCGTCAGTGTTTGAATGCAGAGTGACACTGAAGCCAGCAGCTTCCGTGTGGCAGAGAAAGCCATCCTGCTGGTCCAGGTCAAGGCCAGTGGGTCTGGGCCACCCTGTGATCAGCCAGCAGTGGCTGCCCCAGGGATTCCGGCTCTCAGTTTGGACCTCCATTTTCCAGGAGGGCAAATTCAGAATTAGAGCAAAATTCTCTTCTGCGGGATTTTCCTTCATCATTCACATCAATAAATGTATTTAGACCTATGATCTAAAGTATGGTTAGGAGGGTCATTTGTCGTATTTGAGCTGATTGGCCATGGGCAGGATTGGAGTTTCCTTCCTGTGACTGGCCCTGGGAATACACTGTAACTTCCTGTAATAAATAAAGTAGGAATTGCAATTGATCTTTCCAGAGAACATCCAAATGTAAGCCATGACTCCCACCCAGTTGTCATACCTCCTGGTTCTTCCAAGCCACAGAAGAACACAGAGAGGAGACAGGATGAGAGAAGTCACATGTGCAGAGCCAGGAGACAGGCACACAGACACAGAAACAGAGGCGTGGGAAACCCAGGAAGCAAAACAAAAGAGAGAAACACCTGATTTTCCCTGGCCAAGAAAGAGCATGCATTTGTGAGGACTGAATCCAACAGTGTAGGCTTTAGAGACAGCCAGAGCTGTTTAAAGTGTTAGCATGTATGGCTGAGTTCTCAGGAGCTGAAGAAAGGGGCCAAGGTCATCTGTGACCTATGGGATTGCAGTTTGCTGTTCTGTGTGTGCAAACACACACACACACACACACACACACACACACACACACGCTTAGTGGGACATAGACCTCTATCTCTCTAAAGACCTCCCTTTCTTTGTTTAGATTTATTTTTATTTTATGTTCTGGGTTTTTGCCTACGGATGCATCGTGCATCCGTAGTACTTCGTTCCGTCAGAGTCCAGAGAGAGTGTTAGGCCCTTTGGAAATGTGTCACAAATGGTTAGGAGATGCTCTGTGGGTGTCAGGAATTTCAACTGGGCCCTTGCAAGAGAAGCTCTTAACTGCTGAGACATTTCCCCAGCCCCATCCCACTTGAGACTGGATCTCATTATGTAGCCCTGGCTAGTCTTGAACTCACAGAGACCCACCTGCCTCTGCTTCCCAAGTGCTGCGTGTCACCACACCTGGCTCTAATTGTTGTCCGTGTCATAAGCATTCACTGAGTGCTCCTCCTCAGCTCCTCCCAGATCTGGCTTCACCCTGCTCCTTCTCTAACTTCATGGAGACTTTCATTTTCTGTTTATAACCAACCCTGTCCATTCTGTGATGCCCATATCCGTATGGGTGGAGCAGAGTGGACCTGCAAGAGGCCACACCCTAAGGGAAAACTGACTCCCCCTCCCTCAACAGTGAGGTCATAGGAGAATTTGAAACGTGTAAGTTTTTGTCTGTTTTTGTATAGAAGCTGTCATAATGCTAGCCACGCCCCTACATAGGCGCTTGTACAGGGTCTTGACTCTCATGTTAGTAGCAGCCATCAAGGTATTTAGGGGCTGGCGAGAGAGAGAGAGGCTCAGGTAGAGAGAGGCTCAGGTACAGTGCCGCCATGTAAGCCCAATGGCCTGAGTTTAACTCAAAACCCAGTGAAGGGAGACAGAGAGAACTGACTACACACACACACAAACACATGTGCTGTGTATGGTATGCATGCTCATACATGCCATATGCACACACAATAATAATAAAAATTCCGAGTGCATATATGTCTGTATGTACATGTGTTTGTGCATGTACACATGTCTGTTTATGTATATGTATGTATGCACATATACATGTGTGTTTGTGTGTATGTCTATATGTATATATTTGAGTTTGTGTATTGTATATGTATGTGTATATGTATGTGCATGTGTGTATGTGTTTAAGTGTGCATGTGTATGCATGTGTATATGTCTATGTATGAAAGTGTATATATGTGTGCTTCTATATATGAGACTGTAAGTATTATATGTGTATGTCATGTTTGTAATATGTGCTCCTTAATAACCAGAGTTTTCTCACATAAGAATGGCTCCCAAGACTTAAGAAGGGACCCTGTGTTCTAGCACAAAGGAGTGATGGGATGTGGAAGCCTCCATCTTTCAGAAGAGGGTACTGCCCTGTGAGGCTACCAAGGCTGACAGGTGTATAGTGTTATGAGATGCTGCTGGGTGCTAGGAAGCCTGTGGTGGCGTAGTGTGGCATAATGGGCTCCTTCCAAATGAACTCTGAGAAATCATCCTCGGCGGCAGGGACTTCTGGAACAGCAGCTTGATTTAAACCAAGCTGGGAGTCAGTCCTATGGCTCCAGAGCTCAGTTCGAGTATAGAGCCGAGGCCCTGGGTTCACACTGCACTCTGGGTTTCCGCAGGTGGTGGGTAATGAGGCTTTGGAAATGGCTGCCTATGCAAATGGAGCTAGCCTAGTGACTGGCTCTAGTCAGAATCCTGCGGGTTCCTCCTGAGGCAGAAATGCTTGCAGAGTGCACATCTGGTTCTCGCTGGTACAAACGAGTAGATAGGCCAGATCAGTGAGGAGTGCAGGGTCTGTTCTTCCAAACCTTGCTGGGATTGTGGAATGCCATGGGCGGAGTCTGCCTATCCCTCCCCAGGCTCGCCCGGACACTCAGTGTCTCCTCACAGACAGCTGTTAAGTCCTGGTCACCCAGACAAAGCACAGGACAGTCACTATTTCATCCTAACCATCATCAGATACAGATGGAGGGTTTCATGAACCTATGCTAGCCCTGCCAGGGCCTTTGGTGAGGAGGCAATTTCAGACAGTTGAGATGACAGCCATCTTGCCATCATCTACTGTGGGGAGGGCACAGGAGGCAGAGTTTTGTGTGGCTGAAGAACCTCCCATTTTCTACATGATCTTCTGTCTCTGGAATTAGGCAGATGGACTTCTCTGGATAAAGATGACAGCCAGAAGAGAACTTTTCCTATTCCTTCCATGTTCCCAACAAGTGCCCAACAGCCAAGGGCGCTGAATGGTGGCTTTGCTCTGGGACCCTGGGTGTGAGTGGCTAGTGTTCTTGCTTGTGAGGGCTGAGCATCAGAGTTAAGGGACTTCCGTATATCGTCAACACACAACACCACCATCAGACCTGGAGATAGCCACGTAAGCGACACCTCAGTCCTCAGAACAGGATCATTTTGTCAGTTCCGAGCCACAGGATAGCAACTTAACTTTCAAGATAGCCCTGGGCCAGACGACGATCTGCCCTCCCTGATCTCCCGTGGTGGATTGGGGTAACTTGTGCTACTTGTAGCGAGATCATGGAACAGATCGATCCTGTTGTTCCTTTTGTGCTCTGGAATTGTAGGTGCTTGGTTGGCTAAGGTTCCACCATCTTTTCCTCTTAGCTGGTTTAAGTGGAGACTATTCGTGAGCTATCTTATGCTATCCAAGCAAGAATGTGTGTGTGTGTGTGTGTGTGTGTGTGTGTGTGTGTGTGTGTGTGACCTGTCTTGGGTCAGCTGAAACCAGAGATGTGATGGCTGGGCTGTGACAATGGGAGGGGACCTTTGAAAGCCCATGACTGTCACTTTCTTAGCAGGAGAACAATATTCCCAGTACAGGAGGTGTTTGAACCTGGAACTGCTGCTTGTAGTGCCTTACATGAGTGAAAATCTCCTTTTTACTTCTGCTCCTCTTGAGGTCAGTTGGAGCTGGGGCCTGGGTTTACATCCCCACTCTGGAGCCTTCCAATCCTTCTGTTTAAGACAAAGGCTCACAGTTTACTTGCTTGCGGTCTCTGCAGCACCCCAGTGGTGGTCAGTTACTTCCATGTCCTCTTCTTCCTCCTCTGCCTCCCTCCCTCCCTCAGTCTCCTGATTGCTGTCTCCTTCCACCGTGACTATCATCATCCTCAGATAGGCACTGTTTTTTTTCCTGTACACTTTCTTGTTTTGTACATTGAGTGTATTACCTGCTTTTCTGGAAGTCCATTTCCAAATCCACAGTGGTCCATGGTCCATAGCTGCAGGCACAAGTTGGTAGAGCCAAGCACTTGATGGGTAGGTGAGGATCTTAATAGATTTTGTGCAGCTACAGTCTCATTAAGTGTAAAGATTAGCATCATTCTCCATCTATACAACTTTACATTTTATAATAAATAAAATCATTTATTTATATTTATTTATAATATATCTATAATATATTATCTAACATACATTTATAATATGTTATATGTTAATTATATATTGTATCATATATTACATGTTACACATTACATATTATATTGCTATGTGTTATATTATAAGTGTCGGGGTGACAGTGTCTGTAACTGTGTTATCCACCCTTTGCTGCACGCTTGGGCACCTGTCATGGGGCCCTGCTGAGGAGACCACAGTCTCCTCAGAATCACTGGGTCTGAGTTGTGCAACCAGTTTGGCTTTCCCTGTGCTGCCTCACTTTGCCAAGAACTTTCTGTTTCTTGCTTAATTTTCAGCTCATAACTAAACTTCATTTTGCACTCTCAAACCAAACCTTCAGTCATGGATCGATAAGTTTGGGGGATTTTTTTTTAAACCTCCAGCTGGGAAATGGACACCAGTTCCTTTCCTCTGCCCCTCTGCCCCCCACAGTCATGTTGGTCAGTGTGGGGACTGGAATAGACCAAGACCAGCATATTTCCCTGGGAGCATAAAAGGAGATGCCCACTGGGTGTCCACTATACCACAGCTGTCCTCCCCTGCCCTGTTTGTGCAGTTGAGCTCACTGACTCCTTGGCTGTGCAGTGAGTTGGGTGCAGCCCAAAGTTCACACTGTGCTGAGCTGAAATCCCAGCGTGTCCATGGGCAGGCGCCTGTGTGATGTGATGTACTGTTGGACACAGGAGATGTGTAAGGCCTCTTTCTCTGCCCTTTGGAACATGGGCAAGTTAAAAGAAAACAAATACTCAGCTTCCAAGGGGCAAAAAAGCCACATGGGTAGGGGCGCAGGTCACAGAGTTGAGAGTCGAATGAGCTGGGAGGAGATTCTGTGCAGAACAGGAAGCAGAGTGGGGCATCTGGAAGGACAGGGCTGAAGAAAGGCTAAAGACTTGGCGTGTGGATAAACCCCACCATGACTAGGAAGCAGCTGTGCGTTTAGAGACGTTTAAGCACCCTCTAGAAGGAACACAGAGAGGAAGCCAGGGCCCTAACACAGAAAGAAACTTCTGGAAACCTTTCTAAAAAGTGATCCAGTGATTCAGAGACTCAGTTTAGATGTTGGCTCTTTCCTCTTAGATGGTAAGGGACACTTGTTGCCACCATGTGACCAAATGACATGCCTATATAAAGTGGGGAAGGCAGACTGGGATTGTTGCCACTGTAAACCCTTGATACCATGTCCCACAAGAGCCAGATTCGAAAAATTGATGTTTAAGCTGAGATGAAACAGACTGGTAACCACCTCAGAGCCGACTGTGACAGACGGCTTCCTAGCCCTGATTTTCTGTGCACTGATACAAACACTTGAGGATTTATTGTTTGACTACTCACTAAACACTTTCCTAACTGAGCAGGAAGCTTCCCTTTCACCATTCAGTGCAGGTAAATGTTCTCCCGGAGCCCCAAACACCACACTGCCACCCAAGTGTCACTGCATTCAGAGATGCCCAAGTTGACAGTTTTCTGCTTCGACTCCCCACATGACAACTGCGATAAGATTGGCTTTTTGAGGTGGCAGCTGGAGCTTTCCTCCACTCCCTCTGCTTCCTCTGGACTCAGCACTTTTCCTGTTTGCTCTGGATAAATTGCAGTTGATTTAAAATGCACTGCAGATCCTTGCCATTTTATGGCTGATGGCTTCTAAGCAATAGGAGGAACACGTGTGCATGCTTGACTGTGAATACTTGTAAGTGGCTTGTGAGCCGGGGTAGGCTGGCAGAGTGGCCCTCCTTCCGAGGCCCTCTCCAGCCCTTCCTTTTGATGGCCGAGGATTCTAAATCAGCAAGCAACAGAGGTTGGTCTACCTGCTTTTCCCCTTCTCTGCTTCCAGCCATACCCTTGGCTCTGAGACGGAAGCCGCCGTCTCGCTCTCACCCCACTTGGCGCCGCTAGTATTCAGCCCTTACAAAGTTTTCTTGGGGTTGTTTTTGGTGGAGGGGCTGATTTCACCGTAACCACCATGCACTATGGGAATGCTGCAAATACTTCAGAATGTCACATTGTCAAAATATCTATATTTCGGGCTCAGAAGCTAGACAGCTCGTTTGGCTGCTAGTCCCACAAGATGTTCTGCCATTTGTTGTGGTCTAAAAACTTTCCCCCTCGCTGGAAGAAAATAATCATCCATTGTTTCATATCATCTTCAGGTTCCCTTTCTTGAGGTTTTTTTCCTTTCTTTTTCTAACATGAGAGAATAGAAGTCAGGAGGTCCTGTGCGCACATTGAACTTCTTACTATCAATCCTTAGGAGGTCCTGTGCAGCACATTGAACTTCTTACTATCAATCCATCAATCCTGAGGAAAGAAGGCGTTTCCTTACGACAATCAACTTTTTATATGGAACCAATTTTGCAATAGTTGGTAGAATCTTTTCAGTCTGTGACAGGGAATGGGAAAAGTGGGGAAGGGACCTGCATCTTTAGAGGTGTGTGGGATGGAAATTGGTGTCCTAGAGATCGCTCATGGCTTGGTGTTATAGCAGCTTGGCATTCACTTCATTTTTATTTCATGGAGTATGGATCTTAATGTTGTTGCTGCTGCTGCTGTGTGTGTGTGCGTGTGTGTGTGTGTGTGTGTGTGTGTGTGTGTGTGTATGTGTGTATTTATGTGTGTATGTGTGTGTGTGAGAGAGAGAGAGAGAGACAGACAGACAGAGAGGGTATCCTCAAAGGCAAGCAGACAGCTACAGAGGGCACTTAAGGTCTGAGCAAGCAACCGCCAGTGGGTAGAGGTAGCTTTTAGAAAAGTAACTTCTAATTCCTAATGGTGATAATCCCGAGCCTAGAGAGGCCTGGCCAGTAAAATGACAAAAAGAAGCAAAGAAAAAGTGGCTTCGCTTCAGTGGCCAGCGCTCTGCTGTTGGCAAAACCCTTGAGTTTCTATGTCATAAACCCACAGAAAAAGACCACACTGCCCTAGACATATATATATATATATA